>NC_135689.1:5292004-5592004 GCF_964276395.1 Gasterosteus aculeatus
TTGTGGATTTGTATGCGTTTGTGCACTGCATTTGTTCTCCCCTGACGTTTTTTTCTGTGGCCAATCAGATGTATCCGTCGTTTACATCACATGAGCGCAGCTCCACCCTCACCTTCTCACCAGGGTGCCTTTGTTACGGTTCCCCAATTTGCGCAGGCGCCGGATCAGAGGTCAGCAAACAACGGCGTCTGGTAGTGGCGGCGCTCACACTTTAAACGTCAAATAAGTTTCATCATGCATGTATTTTGCGGCATTTAAATTTTTTGCGGCATTTTAATAAACTGCTTTGCAATATAATGTCAATGCGTTAGGACCGCCACGTGCACAGACATTTTGGGGGGCAGGTGCTCAAACCAAAACAAAAGGGCACCCATAGCCAAAATTATTTAGGAAATTAAAAATATGAATAATGAAATGAATAAATAAAAAAACACAGGATATATTTCCTGTCCTTCTGTTTTTGCAGTCTCTTTTCTTGGCATTATGCTGCAAATGTTGTAAATAAGATAAATTAATGTTGTGCATAATAATCAAGAGTGACTTACTTAATCTCTGTCAAGTCGGAGTCTTCCTTCTTTGTTGCACTTTTCCCCAACTTGAAAGAGGGATTGAATGTTCTACGTGGAGATTTAAGTTACTGGATTCCACTCAAATTGCTGACCGATTGAATGACTGAGTCCCAGGCAATACCTACGTTTCACTTTCTTCATTTTCAGGTTAACAGCATTCGGTCACTTCATTTGTGATTATCTCACGCAATTAGGCAACGAGGGGGGTATTCCAGGAAGCGGGTTATGTGAAAACTCAGAGTAAGTTAACCCTGAGATCAGGGAAACTCAGAGTTATCCGTTCCAGATAGAGAGGTAACTGAAACTCTGAGTCAATCACCATGATAACAGACTTTGTGAACATAACCTGCTCGCTGGCAGGTTTACTATAAGAAACAGAGTTTCCACCTGTCTCCTCCCACATGAAGAAAGCTAGTAGACATGGATTGCCCATTCCTACCAAATCCAATAGACATCGAAGACGTTGTGATTCGAAATGCTTCACGTCGCGAGAGTGTCTTCCGACCCAGATTAGACGTTTTATCATTTCCAGAGGAATTTCTGTTAGAACGCTACCGCTTTTCCTCACAAGGTATCATTTATCTCACTAACATTCTCCGGCCATATATCACCAACCTCACACACCGCGAACGTGCACTCACATCGGAGCAAATGTTATGCATCGCGCTACATTTTCTTTACAACATCGGGGATGCAGAGCACTTTGGCAAGGCAGCAGTTTGTAGAGCTATGAGGAGGAATTCCACAGGATTGCAGGTGACTGATGTAGAAATCATATATATTATTTTAAATTATGATGTACATTCTGCTGCGACCTAAGAAGCGTAATTAGCTGTCATTTTGCAGGGCTTCCAAATGTGATAGGATGCATAGATGGGACACATATTCCTATTACTGCGCCTGCACTCGATGAAGGGGACTATGAATAGAAAATCTTTTCACAGCATCAATATCCAGGTATGTGACCTACAATCTTAAAAAATATGTACATTACAATACTCATGTAATTCTCTGCATTGTGAAGATCATATGTGATACAGCTTACCTCATCACAAATGTAGAAGCCAAGTGGCCTGGCTCTGTGCATGATTCCCGGATCTAGCGGGAGTGTGTGTCTGAGCAACAGATTTGCACGTGGTAAGGAAGCAAAAGCTTTGTACAAATGTTCTATGTCTCCCTTTTTAAATGCACTCAAATGTGTCCTCTATAATTACAGGAGAGTTTGATGGCTACCTGCTGGGGGATCGAGGCTATCCATGCCAGCCCTCTCTGTTGACCCCTTACTCTGACCCTGAGCCGGGGCCCCAACAACGTTTTAATGCGGCCCACTGCAAGACTAGAGCCCAGGTTGAGATAGCAATCGGCATACTTAAATCCCGGTTCTAGTGCCTGCGTAAGCTCAGGGTCACCCCAGAGAGGGCATGTGACATCATTGTGGCATGTGTTGTTCTCCATAATATTGCAATTATTAGAGGAGAGAAACACCCTGCCGTACAAACCAATGACCCCGAGGATGAGCATCCCATCCACCCTGCAGGATGGAAGGGCTGTAAGGGACCTAATCACCCGAAATTACTTTTGAGTCAAAAAATAAAATACAGACAAATTCACATGTGATTCAATGCTTCTTTATTCTTTATAAGAGTACAAAAGAAACAGTCAGGATTTGTAATATAGTTCCTAACATTGACATATTCACCGGTTTCCCCATGACAATGCACCCACCTCAACTGGCGTTCCACTGATAGAATTAAGGTCGGCTTTTTGATTTGCCGATTCAGGTACACCATTTCTTGTTTTTATCAGGTGCACCCTGTACAACTCCTTTACTGGTAACTAGGAAACATATGGACGACATTCAATTCCTACAGGTCCACATACAGATTTAACATGGTATTGACTGAAAATCTCACAATTTCAAGCTGTGCTGTGGACGTTGATGGACCCTGGAATTTCTGTCTGTCTGCCTGTCTGTATCTCTCTCCCTCTCTCTTCATTGAACATGACAAACGTCAGTAAACAGCTGGACAAGGCTTTGAAATCCCGGATTTCGTGAGTTTGTTGTTTGTTTATTTTTTAGGAAACGTCGGACCATTTGCGACGTAATGTTTTCAGCGACGCTAATGACGTGGTTAATTTATCCCTAAACAACGTCAGCGATTTGCACACCGTCGTCACCTGTTTGTCTGACGTCTGCAGCCGTTTGGCGCTCAGCACTGCACGGGCACGAGGAGGAGGAGGAGGGAGGGGCGGGGCTTGTGAGCGCCGCGCAGCATGTCGGGGCGAAGTTCTCACAAGAACTCAAATAAATGTCGGACAGATATTAAAACACATTTGGTGGGAATTGATGAGAGAAAGAGTCATTTTTATTCTTACATATTGAGGAACGAAGAAAAAGTTGGGCTGTAGCAGAAGGGGCACTTTTCTCATCCAGGGCAAAAGGGCAGGTGCTTGAGCACCAGTAGGGGTTTATCTGTGCACGTGCTTGTGTAGAAGAACCTATTGTCATGAGAAAACAGTCAACAGTAAACTCATCTTTACTAATTTTACACAGGTGAAAACTACTGTCATTAGATTTAAAAAAAAGTTAACTAGTTAACTGCATATTTCGAAATTCAATCATCTCTATAAATGGCAATTAATGAATGTTGTTGTTACAATGTTGTTTTTCTTCTACATTACATTACAGGTCATTTAGCTGACGCTTTTATCCAAAGCGACTTACATTGCATTTTTAACCCATGGCATTTTACATCTTTTTGCCTGGGGAGCAATTAGCGGTTAGGTGTCTTGCTCAGGGACACTTCGACATGGGACATGGGGTAGCCGGGACTTGAACCACCAACCTTGCGGTACCCTCTCTACCCCTGCGCCACGTCACCCACTAGTTCTAAAGACTAAATCTTAAAAGGAATCAGAGCTCTCTCTCTCTTTGTCGGGGGACAGTGCGTGACAAAAGACTGAAATGAGTGGCTGTCACCTGAATGAGTAATCACTTTAGAAAAAGTGTATTTTAGACATTGTGGTTTAATTGTTAATGTTATTTTCAACACATAACTACACACATTTGATCATCTTGAGGGCAGAATTCCACCGGGTGGAACATGTCAAACTAGCAACTCTTCAACCTAGCTTAGCATAGGAGTGCTTTAAGTGCTTCAGAAGGCTCAGCCCCCTTCTGTTTGACACGTGGAGGAATTCCTCTTCACAGTTCTCCGTTGTATGTCGCGTTGTATGTCTCTGTTTGGTTTACGTCCAGTTTGGTTTACGTCCAGTGCAAAAATCTCTACATCTTGAGCTACCGTCTCGCTATCTCTGATGCGACTGCAGCTATTGGCCTTTTCGTTTCCGTGGTCAACTTCCGGTTTACTTCCAGAAGTAACTTGACTAAATACATACGTTTCCTTTCACCCTTTTTCTAGCCAGTATATAATATATACTTTTATCAACTTCAGTGCACATGTTAAATGTGGCAATGTCTGTCACTAAACAGTATTAGTCATATTATTTTATTAATACTCGGGATACAATGAAAAACCTGTTCTCTGTATTATAAGGTAGGTTAATCTAAAACAATTGGGAGTATCAGTTCTTGTTCATGGCACTCCCATCATTCAATTTGACATGCCTTGAAAATACGTGCTGTGTCTGTGTAATTATAGGTGTTGCAATAGGGTGTTTCTAATTCTATACAATAGAGTTGGAAACAATAGGGTGTGTTCTCGTATTGATTGGGACAATGACGTTAGTACCCAACTCATGCAGACACTATAATTAATGGAGTCAAAGTATTTTCATATTTGAAAACCAGTTGACTCAAAAGCCAGCTTCGTCTATTTCGTTGTGGGAAGCTAATCAAGTTCGTGGTTGACTTTTCCCAAATTTTCATGTTTGCCTTCATTTATTTGTATGTGTTCCTAATCCTAGAGGAGAAAGAACTCAAGAGGGATGACAGGAAGGAGCAAAATCATTGGCACTCAACAGAAGTATCTCTCCAAACTCTCCAGTAAACGGTCTAAGAAAAGAGGATCTATTATATTTGACAGTATCCAAACGCAGCACTTAAGGCCGGCGCATGCTTCTGCGTTTGCGTCTGCGTCGTTCACTTCATGGTTCTAAAAGTCTTGCGTGTGTTGCAGAGCAATTCACCTCCAGAACAACAGGCGGAGTGATGTGTTTTGTTGAAGACGACCTAGAGAGTCACGTCTATTTATTTATTTGTTTATTTATTTATTTATCATAGACTTTATTGCCCCGTGCATTGACACTGCTGCTTCGTCGCGGACACATTTGTCCCGTATTTTCCTCCACAACTTTGTGCACCTCTCGACCGGCAAACCGGCGTTTGCGTCGATCTCCCTCCGTGAATCCAACCTGCTTCTACAACCCGCCAATGACGGCTTGTCGAAAGCGACGCAAGCCTATAAAAATGGCTCGACACACGCAAGGACGCAAGGAGGTGTGAAAAGCGCTCTGAAAACGCAGAAGCATAAACTAGGCTTTAACGTTAACAAGTTCTTCTTGCTGCAGAAAACCATTAGAAGGTTAGGTTATAGGTTATAAATTATCTTTAATACCTTCTGCTATCCAACTGCTGTATGAAAATCTAACAATTACTGTCCTTATGGTTATACAGTATATGTTTGAATGTGTGTAAATTGTATTGTTTCCATTGCTCATGCAGCAAAATGCCACTCTGCAATTAAAAAAAGTCTTGATTTTGAACTTTTTTTATTTATCATAATGTATTTATTTATCACATGATTTAAATTTTATGAAATATTGCCACACATGTTGTATATTACATACATCCATTATATATAATATGTGTCTACTGGTTAATAAATGCAAAGAAATAGCATAGAATTCATCAGTCAATAATAGAAGCTTATTAAAAACACATATTTGGCACATTTCTTTTGTTTCATTTTTTTTGGTTTGGTTGTTCTCAGTTGTTCTTTATGTAGCAGGTGATATAAACAGGGAAAACAAGCTGCCTTTCTGGCACTTGTGGAAAAGCTATTTAAACTGTGGTATGATGAGCAAATGTCAAACATTTCTTGAAATCAGAGTCATTGATTTACAGTGTAATAATACTCAAATAATTTTGAGTCATGTGAAAAAAATCTTGATTTCTATCACTATGCTCAGTGAGGGCCTATATGCATTGTTTTTGTAAGCTCACATTAAACATAAGCACCTAGTCGAGAACCTATTTTTGAATTTGATGCTTTAGACATCTGGCCTCAATTTAAGAAAAGAATTATATATCCTTTACATGAGTAACTTTCTTAAAGGTACCTGAAAGAGCTTCATCTGATATTACTAGTTAGTTATTTCAATCATTCAAGATTTTTGCTTATTTACATTTGAATCGCTGTTTCTATTGGTATTCATTCAGTAAGTTAAATCTTTTTTTTTTTTTTTTTTAGAATACTTAGTTTCATGGTGTGTTCACATGAATTGGGTAGTACTGCGTATATGTAGAAGTAGGCAGGTACACCAGCATACGCATTCCCCCGTTTGAAAGAAAGAACCTTTATAATAGACATAGAAATTAAAAATAGAAATTTGAACATCTTGTTAAGGGCCGGTCATTATGTGACTGTTGTTTTATGTTCCACCTGTTTGCAATTGCTTAGGACAATGGAATACTGCTGTAATTATTCCCACCCTGAATAATTGCTAAACCCTTTTCTGCTGTCCACCTTAAATAGCCCGTCACCTACTCGTGGTCCGTCACCGCAGACGGACAGTAAATGCTTCTTTCTCGAACATATTTGTAAGTATCTCTTTTATTCCAATTTTAACAAACCACATTGTCATTAATATCTTAACCTGCAGACACAATGTTAATAACGTCTTACACACTTAAAACCTATACGTTTAACATTCAATAGCTGAATGTTGATGCTGGTTTTACTTAAAGTGTTGGTTCTGTGTTGTGTTATCTGAAGTAAGGTGAACATCTAATGGCTCATGGGAAAAAAGGAATATTTCCAAAGCAGATGCTTTGGTTTGACTTTTGACTTTCCCATTCAAATCAGCTTTGTTAAAGCAGACATTAAGACATGCTGAGCAATATTTTCCCCTTGATCCGACACCTTTCTTCGCAAGATACATCACCAGCCCAAACTTCTTGTTTCTTGTGTGGATCACAACTTGACTTCTTATCTGGGTTAATACTCTTGAAGATTTCTTTTAAATGTTACAAAAGTTATCAATTTTTCAGGTCCAACATTTAACGGTCTCAAAACTTTAAAGTCAACATTAAAAGAAGACATGTCCTAGTTAACTCCTGAATCCACTACAACAATATTGAGTGTATATGCCCTGTGAAACCTATTACCTACCTAAGAAGTGTCTTGTCTGATTTATGATATTTTTCCTATTTCTCTGGTCGCAAATAGATCTGGATTTGTTTCTACAAGCAACTGACAGCTGCCAATGTAAGATTTTATTATAATGAAAAGAGTTGCTTGCTTCCGTCTTTTGGTTGTTCTTTAGAGAGTGAAGAAGTTTTGAATGACTGAATCATTTCAGTTGCGCATTTATAATTATGATCTGTCAGTACGCCTATTAAAGAGGAAGGTCCCCCTAAGAAAACAAAAGTTTGGACATGGTGTAAAGGGCTTGGCATGAGGTGACATTGTTTTATTGTGTTACATTCCATTAGTGTATAATTATCCGCACATCGGAACATTGCTGTAATTAGCAAACTGACAGGGCGTGGTGGTTGACCCACTTACCGCCACACCCCGCGTCAGCTCATTCCCTTACAAAAGCACAACAAGACACCCGTCAGTTTCTTTTCAGTTGAGCGACGGTATGTTTTCTTCACCATTATATTTGTAAGTATCTTTTAAACTTTGGATTCAACAAGTCACATTTTAACTTCTGCGGGACGCCAATTTTAAATTGTGCCAGATGGCATTCAAGTCAATGTTGTCCGGCCTTGTTGAAGTGTCAGGTTGAATTTAAAAATGTACATAATTTGATGTGTCTTTAACGTACAAACATTCTAGGTATCATTTTGTATACTGGTATTTTTAGCTTTGCTACTGTTTGTTAGGAAATGTTAACTGTGCCGGAAAAATGCAAATTTCACCGCGGTGACTGCTAGACAGCTGATTGTAAATTAAAGTGAGGTTATAAATATAAGTAACTTCTTTCAAAATGTGAACTCAAAGCTTGCCCTGTGACACAATTGTTCATGATTAAGCAACTTAATGTTGTATACAAATCATTAGATTACAGAAAAGAGAGAACTTTAGTTGATGAAGTGAAATGTTTTGGATAATGATCACGAATTAATTAAATATTTGACATGCAACAAGTGAAGTTACTACGTTCCAAATTCAGAGCATGGCTTTGACGGATTGACTCACCATGGCAGCTAAAAGGTCAACCTGGGGGGTCAATCAGGGGACGGGCGTTGTTCTTCTTCCTGGTGTGTCGGTACGGCCTTATAAGCGCTATCCCCATAATTAACATTTTTGTCTTTGTCTTCTGCTTATCTGCATAGCGTCAACATGTGCAAGCTCACTCTTATCGCAGGTAAGGCACACTTTTCTAATTATTGTTTCCATCAGGATTTACTTCCTCCAAATAATAAAAACACATTATCTCACCTAACTCCAGCGGTATTTTGTTTTCTTTACCAATGTTTTCTGTCCCTCAAACTACAGTGAGAATGAATGGAATTTGGTTTGTTGTATCTGCAACTTTCCAAAAACAGCATGCCGATTACTCAGAAACAGTATACCTGATTATCCAGATTATTACGTATACTGTTTCTGCCTTCTTTACACATTAAACAGAATTCCTTTCACCTTTTTAAATTGTAATTTGGGTTAACTGATCTGTTCAGCATGACTTTTAACCAAATACTAACCAATCTTTCATTTTGAAGGTCTCTGTTTGATCATCGCCAGCTTTGGTAAGTATGTAACATGCATTAATCACAATCAGCAGACCTATTAGAAGATAAATAATGACTAAATAAAACCATCATCTTTTTCTCCCACGTCTCAGCCTCCTCCACCCGGCTGGTGTGTTACTATAACAATGTGGCTGCAAACAGAGCGGGGAATGGGATGTTCACGGTTTCCGATATTGATCCTAACCTGTGTACGCATCTGATATATGCCTTCTCCGGCATAAACGATCAAAACGAGCTGGTGCCCAGCCAATCAAATGATGTACAGAGCTATGTGTCATTCAATCAACTCAAAGGACGGTCAGTGCTTTAACCTTTTCATTTTGTGGAAACGATGTTGATTTTGTGTTTTGTCAAACAATCCTTACAAAACCTTTATCCTCCCACAGCAATCCACAGCTCAAAACCCTCTTGGCGGTTGGAGGCCTTTCCTTAAGCGGACAGAGGTGAGTCACATGCAAGAACATTTAGAACCTTTTGTTTGTGCGAGCAAAGACGACTTTAAGCAGCACTTCAACATGCTGGTATTTTGCTGAAGGAAAAACATGTTGTGTCCAATGCGGTTATTTTGGTTCTGCATAGCATGGATGGTGCATTGTTTTATACAAATGAGATACCACAAGGAGAGATTCTGGTACTTAATTACCTAAAGAGATTAAGAAATTAAGGATAAGTGAGATAGACTATGGCAGCGGCTCCCAAACTCAAGAATACCGCGGCCCAATTTGAAATCTGAAAATCTTTTGCGGCCCACCCAAACCTTTAATCACAACTCTGATCAAAACATAAACTAGGGATGATTAAATGACCTTAAGAATTTAACCGAGTGGAGACGGTGCTTTCAGGGTCCGATCGATGCTGCGAGGTGCGTCCGCTCCCGCCGCCCTTCTCGCCATCCACGCCTTAAATCTTTGGCTGCTCTCCAGCCACGCCGCCTGCTAAGGGCTCCTTTTAGAATAACTTATTTTCCCCGTTAAGATGGTTCAGCTACTGTAAAGAAAAGGGCACCGTCTCTCGCTCTTTAATCTCAAGTGCTCGGCGAGAACGACAGCTTTGTTTCTCCGACGCGCCCTGAAACAAGCTCCATATCTCACACGCTTGAGCGCCCGCTCAGCATCTCGCCGTCGTAGACGAGCTTTGGCGTGTTTGGCTGAGCGCCTTGAGCGCCGTGTACAACCAGTATGGATCAACCGATTAACCAATTGATCCCTATATAAGGCGCTCCAGATTATCGTTTTTTTTGACAAAATTGAAGGCTTTTAAGTGCGCCTTGGAGTGCGGAAAATACGGTATATATACTTTAATACTACAAGAGGGTGCCCCTGTTTGGCGGCGCCTTTTGTTGAATAACAACAGGCGGACAAAAGTAGCCGTTACGAGCGAGAGCCTTATTGTTTTATTAATCTGTTCGTTTAAATTGTTTGTGCTTCATCAATTAATGTTTCACATAACTACTGTGCCGCATCATAAATATTTTGATATTAATTTCAAACTTTTCAAAATTGAAAATTAAAAACATTGTATTTATTTATTGTAAATGACCTCTCGCGGCCCATACTTTGGGAATCGCTGGACTATGGGATGAAAATATTTGGAAACTCCATATGAATATAAGCACATACTGAAAGAGAATACATGCTGATGTCTTCGTTATTGAAAGAAGGTTGCTTGAAAGTAATCTTCAAATAAATACAAGTACATAAATACACATATTGATGCAAACTGTTTGGGTCCTAATCATCCCCTTAAAATGACAGCCGTTATAACCAAAAATGATCGTCATTATCAAGCCCCACACAGCATAAATGTAATCAGAAATCAGTATTTATTTCAACACAGGCATATAATTAACCGTTAAATATCCCCATTG
Source organism: Gasterosteus aculeatus (assembly GCF_964276395.1). Lineage (NCBI taxonomy): Eukaryota > Metazoa > Chordata > Actinopteri > Perciformes > Gasterosteidae > Gasterosteus > Gasterosteus aculeatus. The sequence continues at coordinate 5,302,383 of NC_135689.1, forward strand.
CATCACCTACATTTTCAAAGGTTATATTGCTTTGAATGCTTACCAGATTCAGTTCAATGGGGGCAAGCCAACCAAACAGAGCAACGTTCATCCAGTCTGCGATCACGCTGCTAAGAAGCAATGGGTTTGATGGGCTAAACCTGGACTGGAGGTACCCGGGAGGAGCTGGAAGCCAACCAGGGGGCAAACAGAGCTTCACATTGCTGTGCAAGGTCAGATCTTGAATTTATCTTCTGTCTGAAATGCACCGTACAGAATAAAGCTATTTAAAAAAATATAACACTATGTTGTAAAGACACTGAACCGTGTTTCTTTTCTTCGTTTAACAGGAGCTCAACGAGGCCTTTGTGGCTGAAGGAACAACAACTGGCCGTGACAGATTACTCCTCACTGCGAGCGTCTCTGCCGAGAAAGCAATCATCGATGACAGTTATGACGTCCCGCAGGTTTCCACGTAAGCTCATTTAAATAAATACTTGAAATGATACCAATGGTGAGCTGTTGTCATGTTTTGGTTAACGAGGTCTGGCACTTTAACAGGTATCTGGATTTCATCAATGTGTTGACATTTGACTTTCACGGCCCCTGGGAAAGCGTCACGGGACATCACAGCCCCTTATTCCAAAGAGCCCAAGAGACTGGAAACCAAACCTACTTGAACACTGTAAGTACGGCGAGTTATATTTCAACTGCCTAAACACCTTCCTACTTAGAGATGTCCTTTCAGCCTGACTGTTAAGCTCTCTCACCATTGTAGAACTTTTCCATGAGGTACTGGCGAGACCAGGGAGCACCTACAGACAAGCTCAACTTGGGGTTGGCGGCATATGGCCGTGCTTTTGACCTCTCCACTGCATCCATGGATGTAGGTGCACCAGCAAGCGGCCCTGGTGAAGAAGGCTGCTTCACCGGGGAAGAAGGATTCTGGTCCACTTATGAGGTAAAAAAGCAAGTAGTGAATATGAATGATGTGAATATTATTGATAAATATAAAAGGCTTTATTATATACTAACCAATTATTCTATTTGGTGTGAGTAATTTCTGTCTGAATGAATCAATTTGATATTTGATGCTTCCTTCTCAGATCTGCCTTTATACTGAAGGGGTTCCTTCCCAGCTGATCGCTGACCAGCAAGTCCCTTTTGCTGTCCCAGAAGATCAGTGGGTTGGTTTCGATGACAAAACCAGCCTTACTACAAAGGTATTCAATAATTTCTTTTTCAAATTTAGTGAAATAAAAATGTTGTCGAAATGACGTCCGCTGTTGAAATGTGTTGTTTCTCATCCTCTCAGGTCAATTACCTAAAGAGCAACAACTTTGGAGGAGCCTTTGTCTGGTCTGTGGATCTGGATGACAAAACTGGAACATACTGTAAAATGGGGGAAAACCCTTTCATCGGCCACCTGCATAACCTCCTGGTTCCAGGTAATCTAAAACATTTACATCGAATCCTATCAGGACTTGATGTTAGGCTTTTTCAGCAACTATGCCTAGGAATTTCAATTGCCAAAGTTACTTGTCCAATATACAAAATGTAACCTTATTAAAACCCCAACTTACTTTACGAAATAGAAAAAAATATGCTTATAAGAGTATAAACAATACTTAATTATCAATATCATCACAGTGGTCATTTACGAGAGAAAACAAAGGAAATAAATTATTATATTGGTTTTGAGAAATATTTGGGTATTAAATTATTATGAGCTGCCTAGATCTAGCTTTATGAAGTTAAAAATAATAATTAAATCTCTTAAATGTATTATATACGGATGTGGGATCTTCTCGTTCAAACATCCGTACTAATAAAGTTTCTGGCCAATAACTACAGTTTACAAGATTAGTTAAGTAAATAGAAAATTCTTGTAGTTGCTGTTGCTGTAGTTAATAAGCAGAACTGTGCTTTGGAAAGACCCTGATTTGTCTGTAGAAAAGCCGTTCACCATGATTAATCAGAAATAAATGTAATAAATTAGTAGTTCCACATGTCATGTGTGCTTTTAGCTTCTATTTAGCAGCCGGCAACACAAGAGTTCCATTGAAAAATTCAATGGATGTGTCGTTCACAATGAAGCATTTTCCGTGATTGCCGAATAGAAAGTATTGATGGCGAACTTCCCATCACAGATTTTCATAAAGACCATGTTTAATGTTCACATCCCCTGTAGCATAACTGCAAGATATATTCCAATGGCCTCAAAACAGCGATGCCATGGGCAATATAGTGTGTATTTGATTGAATGCCATCAGCATTCAGTAATTAGATACCTCATGAAGGAGGAATTGTAGCCATGCTCAGCATCATAATATTATCACATGATCAAACACGTGTAAAAAGCATGTAACACAGTATCTGACTCTCATTCTTTTAGGTTTTCCTGACCTCAGCAGTACACCTCGCCCTACAACAAACACAACAACGCCCACTATCACAACCCCCCCTACAACAACCATAACCATGCTCCCTACCTCCACAACAACAACTCCTACTACCACAACAATAATCAGGCCCACTACAACTCCCATGACTACCACAACTACAATCAGGCCCACTACCACAACTCCCACTACAACAACAACAACTCCCACTACGACAACTACAATCAGGCCCACTACCACAACAACAACTCCCACTACGACAACTACAATCAGGCCCACTACCACAACAACAACTCCCACTCCGACAACTACAATCAGGCCCACTACCACAACTCCCACTACAACACCAACAACTCCCACTACCACAACTACAATCAGGCCCACTACCACAACAACACCAACAACTCCCACTACGACAACTACAATCAGGCCCACTACCACAACAACACCAACAACTCCCACTACGACAACTACAATCAGGCCCACTAGCACAACTCCCACTACAACACCAACAACTCCCACTACGACAACTACAATCAGGCCCACTACCACTACAACACCAACAACTTCCACTACGACAACTACAATCAGGCCCACTAGCACAACTCCCACTACAACACCAACAACTCCCACTACGACAACTACAATCAGGCCCACTACCACAACAACACCAACAACTCCCACTACGACAACTACAATCAGGCCCACTACCACAACAACACCAACAACTCCCACTACGACAACTACAATCAGGCCCACTACCACAACAACACCAACAACTCCCACTACGACAACTACAATCAGACCGACTACCACCACCACCGCCGCCCCAGTTCCATCTACTACATCGTTTGCAGACCTTTGTAATGGAAATGCAGGCCGCTTCTTTCCTCATCCTGACCCAACACGATTTATCCAATGTGGCATTCAAGGAAGATTTTTCATCCAGTCGTGCCCAGCGGGTTTGACCTTTAATTCAGCGTTCAGTGTCTGTACCTAGAAATACAGTCAAAACATCTGGCAGTATATTTACAATCGTTGGCTTATAATTCAAGGTGTATCTAAATCAGTCTGGTGTGTATCTTTTTTTCCCACTGCCATAATTTAAACAGCTTTCACATATATACACGCATGTGGTTGTTGCATGCTTACTTTACTATATGTGAGAATATATAATAAGATTTGTCCTCCATGATGAAACAGATGTTGCATAGTTAAATACAATACATGTTACTAAATGTAAAAGCAAATAAAATGTTTAATCGGTTTCATGGACACTTTTTAGTACTACTCTGTCAATCATTTTGTGTTGAATTCTTCCTCCAGCAGGATCTCGATTTGGGTTTGGTTAAAAATTTGATCAATCGTACAAAATGAGCACTTCGTTCATCGTTAATATTGTATTTAATGATTTTAGAGATTAAAAAAAGAGTGGGCTAGCCTATGATTTTTTTTGCTGGTGTCATTTGGTCGCTCCCTGTGGACATTTTGAACTTATAATTTCCTTTTTCTTCACTGACAACCTGCTCACACTTTTTCTTGAGATCAAGAACTTAATTACCCCAAAGGGGCTTTTTACCTTTCTTGTTTTGTTTTCTTTATCAATGCTGTCAAGGATCATTTAAGGCTTTACCTTCAACATTGATGTGACTCATTTTCATTTAAAGCAATCTCCAAGCTTTTGACTGGTTCTGTCTAGGTTATTGAGTGTTGTCTTGCTGTCCACATTTTTCTTTTGAAGGAACGCCATGTGAATTAACCTCAGACTCTACACCTTTGACTTTTGCGTCTCTCTCAGTCTCTTCCACGTGTGAATATCTTACTGGAGTCATAGGCAACGCTTACCAGAATACACATTCGATTGGGCAAGTAGCATCACATGAGATTATTTACAATACATGTAAGTGGTTGGTGTGAAGGGTAGAAAAACTGTGCGGGTTTAAGTAGAAGCCCTCTATAAAAATTATTCATTTCTGAATGACTTACCAGTTACAGGTCCAGGGTGGGAAACAACAGCGTTTAGGTCTAAAACATTACTTATGTCCAAAAGTAGTCCCCCACATATGAGTCCCCTAAAATGATTGAAATGGTTTTAAATGGCCTGAAATGAGCATGCTTCAATATTACTTTCAGGCATGAAAATGGATTAAGGGTGGAAAACGTGAGAAGGATATTACCCCTCTACGACAGGGGTTTTCAACTGGTTTTGTCCCAGGGATCATTTTTTGCACCGACGGGGGGGAAATTGACAACAACTAATATAGTACAAGTCATTAAATACTTGTCATGCATTATATTGCATTGCATATAATGTGTGCTGGTCAACTAGTCTAAAATTTATTTTAGACAAATTTTTGCGTAGTTTAGAGTGACAAATCGTACCAGCGTACTTTGAAGTCAAAATGCGTATCAGGTTGGCAGGTCTGCTTATTGATAGAACGGTGGACCACTTTACCTTCTGCCTCGTCGGTCCCCTCACCTCAAAATCTACCTCCTCAAAAACGGTAGCGTTAGCTAATCATTTTCCACCAGAGCTTTAGCTAGCTGGCCTATGTCAACAAAGCTCCTGGGTAACTTAACTTATACCAGAAAATCTTAAAATTATTGAAACCATCACTCACCCTGTTCGCAATTCACTGAATCTCGCGCTCCCTTCTGGCACGCGCACCTGTTCGCGGTTCACTGAATATGAATACACCCCCCCCCCCCCCCCCCCCCCCCCCCAAAAAAATCATCGAATCTACACGATTTACGTAGGTCACCTGTTTTGGTTTCAAAACAGCGAACTTCGGCGAAAGGTGAGGGATTTTCAGGCCTGTACTTGAGAGGAATTGTATATTTGTCAACAAACATAAAAGGTGCATTGCTAAATGCTATCGTCTATCATCTACATCGGGTTGTTCGCAGAGAAAGTACTGGCCGCTTTGTTGGGTCTCGTCCAACATCAAGAGCTTGTTTTTTGTTGCTGTGATGAAATTTATTTGAAGGCCTCTCAAGTCTGGAGAGAAAAGTAATTATTCTTTTTTCATACATTTTGGGGAAATTGGTCTATTGTAATAAAATACCACACGACAACCATCACATTATCAAATGTTATTTGTAGTTTCAAATGCTTTTCTCGAAAATTGTGTGCAAATTCAACCTGCCGTTACAAATTCAAATTTCTTTTAAGAATACAGTAATAGTACAGAAGCCTTGATTTAATTTATATTTATGTTATCAAGATGTATTCATACACATTCTTGTACAAAGTTTCAGGTATTGTACATTCCTATTATTAGCAGCCCAACAAAATAAATGCATCAATAAATTAATTTTATGAAACTTGTGCAAAAAAAATAATCACATTATCACAAAATCGCTATCACAAATGGAGAGCACCATTCATCAGAGCAAGGTAAATGCATGTCATCAAACAAGATTAAAAATACCATTAAATGTAAAGCCATGGAAAACTGTCTGGCTCTAGAATACAGAATTACATCAATTCAGTAAGTCAAGAGTTTAGTGGTGTTGACATTAATCACATTATCATGAACTCTTTTGGATTGCATTTTACCCATATTGTCTATTCCTCAGAGTTCATGGATAGTGCTGTGAGGCTCAGGGAGCTTCAGAATGTCACAGTTTTGAATCAGACTAAAGTAAAATACTAGCAGCTCTTCATAGTTCTTTTTGGAAATCCGTTCATTGATGCCATGGAATCTAAGAAAAAGAAAAAAAAATTATAGCGGAGAAATTATGTTTCCTTTATAAGTTGTCTTGTCCTTTTCGTGTAGCACACATAGATTTTTAATAATTAAAGCTGAGTGGCAAACTGTCTTAGGATTGGTTCCATACGTTCAACTTATAAAAAAGGTAATAGTTGTTCAACCATAATTATGAACAGTACGAGTCTGTGAGATAATAGTGTTGACCACAAAACGCCCTTTTCCCTCCTGGTTTAATAGACTGACTGCAGTAGCCTTTATTAAGCTGTTTGTATGTAGTATTAGACAAAAACGATCATCACCTTTGAGCATCGCCCGGTTTAAACCAGACGGGGGCGAAGCGATAAATATCATCCGTCAGGTCTTTAAAGTGTCGACTGTCCGTGTTCCCAATACAGATACCTGAACATAAAAAGATTAGAAAAGAGTTATTGAATATTTGGAGCTTACCAACAACATTTTTATACATTTACGTTCGGCTTGATTCTACCTGGAGCAACTGTGATTGTTGGAAACATTTCCAACACAGTTTTCTTAATGATCTGGAAGCCAAAGGACTTGTCATCCATGGAGCTCACAGGCAAGGGGTCAAATCCATCGATAAGCTCTACCTTCACTCGTTGGTCCCCCACGGTGGACTGCACCAGGTCCAGGACCTGGACGTGACAGCAGACATCTAACTCATAATATTCATGAAGAGACATAACAAAAATCTCAAAGAAGGAGACGCAACTACTGACTACCTCTTGTAGAGACTGTGCTGAATGGATTCGCAGATTTACATAAGCTTCAGCGAGGGATGGCATGATGTTCACCTACATGGTGGGAGAGAATTTAGGTTGGTGCTGAGGAAAACTGAAAGGCTTGCCATCTAATTCAGATTGAATAACTGTACCTTAACTCCTGCATTAAACATGGTGACTGCAGTAGTTGTCCTTACAAAAGCATTTGTTTCTGGTTTTCTTTCAAGTACCCTGGAATATAAAACAAGCTAAATGATTTATTCAAAAAGACTCAAATCGGAAGGAAATTCGCCAAATTCATTTTAGGGTGTAATTACCTGCCTAAGAGTGGGGCAAATAGCCACAAATTTGACATTATGAACTTCATTGGGAGTCCAAACTGAAAAAAAGAATGAATAACTGCGTTACTACAGAAATAATTTAACATGCTATTAAAAGTGATAAAAAAAGTAGCTGGCTCGTCTTACCTTGTGCGCCAAATGCTCAAATGTTCCCTTTTCAGGCCCATGACCAAATAATCTTGGCATAGGGTTGTCCTCTAGTCTGAGGCAATAGCACAACACAATACAAATATTAGATATAGCTATTTGTTTGAAGAGTGCTAAAAAATGTAGTTCTGCAAAAACAACAACAATTCATAGAATGAATGAAAACAGTTTAAAAAATATATATAATTATACCTCTTACCGTTTGACCGCTGCCGCCAAGATCCCAATGCTGGTCTCACTGGGAGGCATGGAGGAATGACCAGGGGCCATAAACACGCTAAGCTTTACAGTCGCCCAACCTTTTTCACTTAACCCAATTCTACAAAACCAGCAGAACACAAAAACAACAAGAAAACCAAAATTACAACTGCAAAATCAACAAACATCATTTTTAATACAATTGAATGGAGAGACACGTCATTTCATGCAATGCTTTGTGAGTTTGTTACGATGTCAGGCTTGGTACCGTTGTTTGTTTTTAACATGTAAAGCGGGCAGACTAAATATCATGTTTCTACAAGAGTATAAAAGGCTCTCACAGTGCAGCAGGTCCTTCGAGGCCACTGATGACTCCATCAAGAACAGCCAGGCCCTCGTCCAGGACAAACAAAAGCCGCACGCCACGCTGCTTCAGAACACGTACTATGTTCATTGCCCCCTTTGTACCACTGACCTTTGAATAAAGAAGAAAAGGACATATACATTGATAAGAGTTTGAATCTTATCCAACTTCACAATTTCAAAGAGTAAAAGTTTGACCAAGTACTTCTTCATCGTGACCTAGACTAATATAAAATCCTCTGCGTGGAGCATAGCCTTTCATCAGTAAGTACTCCAGTGCCTGAAGAATTCCCTGGAAGAAATTAATTATTTTGGATTAGTCTTGTTGGCCCAACAGCACGGTCGTGCAAAATATTACACGTTCTCTCACCACTAGAGAGCCCTTGTCATCTATGGTCCCTCTCCCATAGATGAATCCATCGATCTCCTCGGCAGAAAACGGTGGGGCATCCCAGCCATCCGATTCCGAGGCAGGTACCACGTCGATGTGGGCCAGCAGCAGGTACGGCACCAGGTCCGGCTGTGATCCTCGCACCCAGAACAGATGGCTGTAGTTCGCCACCAATTCATGACGAACCAAGTCTGAAGAAAAAACTGTCGGGAAAGCTGACACAGGAAGAAGAGTACAAGCTTAAAAAAAGGGTAGAAACCATGTTTATAACCGGCCTATGAAAACAGGTGTACGAGTTAACGTACAAATCTACGAGTCTACAAAGATGACCCCAAGGATGTGATGAGGCCCGTGTGGCATGACGGCCAAAACACTAATAAAGAAAAAGTAGGGTCCAGAGTCTTTGGAGCTCAACGCATACAACAGACCGGCAGTCCTGATAACATTAAAGCTACAGATGCTGCGTTGATATCTTTATCTGCAAAAAATAAAAGTAACAAATACAACATTCCTAGACTAACGCTTTCAATTACTCTTAGTAACCATTTGTTACATGTGAAACTAGAATACAATAAGCAGAAATAAGTTGAAACCATGCCTCTGTGTACTTAAACAAAAACAAGTTTTTTTTATTAATTTGTAATTTCTCAAGAAACCGAGCAAAACATTTAATGTCTCTGCTTTTTTTCCTTGTGTGAAATACTGTGTGTATTGCTTTGTCCAAAGTATTAAACTGAATAGATTTCGACCAATTTTAACTTCAAGAAAACAATTTAATGACAAAACACTTAAATGTCACTGAAAATACGGCAGGCTGCCGGCACCTGTAACGTTAATTTAGAGCGAAACATGATTGATTGAAAATGACAGGAAACAGTCCTTAAATAACGGTTAATTAAAGTTAACAGAAGTATTGTGTGACGTCATCATATTGATTAACCTACGAGGGTGAAGCTATTGGCAGGGGGACTGTTAAACTAACATAACTTTACATTTATTTTCAGATGTCACGTTGTAAGTTAGTTGAACGTTAAGTTAGCTTAACGGAGCTAACATAGGTTAGCTTAACTTGTGGCAGCTCGACGTTGCGCTCAATGGACGTCGGGTCATTGGTTTCAAGATAAGCTACGCAACGTCACCTGAGAGAGAACACACAGCCATCACATCTACGTTTTAATTCAACTGTACCTTTTCGGAGGAACCGGTCAAATTCTCGCAGCGCGGTGGTGTTGCTCTCGTCTTTTGAAAACGACACCGTGGGGATCCGGATCGCCTCTGGACGGACAGACAGAGATAATTAACCCGGATAAATGTCGCCCACCGGGGAAAGGGGGGGGGGGGGCGCAGGCGCTTCCTTCCAGCTACGGTCCAACAAGCAATTCAACTTCCCCGAGGCAGGCAGGCAAACAACAAAAATAATTTACCTTTAAAATTGTCGAGCAGCTCCTCGCGCTGCTGCTGGCTCACGACGAGCGAGATGTTGTTCGTCTTTTCCCAGCGCGCGAGCTGCAGTCCGACATTTACGTCCAGCGACAGCGTCCGGATAGACGCGATGGCGAATAACAGCGAGACCGTGACGAGGAACCCACTCAGAATAAGCTTTAAGAGTTTGAGTGTTTTGAACTTTGGCCCAGAGTCTGTCATCGTGCCGCACGGAGCGCGTGTGCGCAGTGAATGGGCTCGTTGGAGAAAGAGCCCCCTGCTGGCGCCAGCAGACACGACGCCTTCGGTATTTATTTAAGGTGAAATATACGACGCGAAAGATCCCCGCGGATTTGTGTAGCTGCGTGCATTCTCAGTTTAATTCGTATAATTAATTGCACAAACCAAAGGATAAAGCAATGCATTCTTTATTCAAATATGGTTAAAACATACTTTTAAAATTACATATGGACATTACACAAGTAGAGTTCGAATAGGCATCCGGACACACTTTGGATTAGGAAATGTAGAATTGTCATTTAAACATTAGATAACATCTTTTAAAGTTTAATTTCTGTGTTTAATAAAACTTCTCAACAACACTAACAAAAGCACTTTGATAACACCGACGAGAATACCATCTAAAACTGGAGTTTTACTCCCTTAAGGATTTCCCAGGATAGGGTCATTATGGCTCACATCACAAATAAATGCGACCCTCGCAGCCTTAAGTCAAAGTGCTGACTGAAGAATCCCGGGTCACTCCCGCACAGAGAGTGCGGGAGTGTCCCGGTCCTCGGCCTGAAGCGCCAGCCCCTCGTGACCGTCTGCGCCCTGGTCAAGACTGTCCAGCAGGGTCGCAAACGTACTGAATGAATCATCCTCAACACAAACATAAATGAGGTACAAGAGGCACACCACAAGGAGGAAGACCAAAATCTGAATCTGGATTGGCACGAGGCGCCGCTCGACCTCTCGCCTCTCCTTGGTCGTGGGACTGGCGGGCGTGTCCGGGTACGCGTTCTGGACAGGTCTCCCCGCGGCACCCTTGATGGGTCTCCGACGAGTGGCACTGAAATACAACACAGTATGTGTGGTGATAAAACGATCACAACAGTGCTAAAACGCAACATTAATTTGTATAGGCCTAACACACTTCATACACCATGGCAATTCAAAGTGCTTTACAAATGAGCAGAAGTATACGTGTGGTGTGTATTTGTTAAAACAGACGTAATTAGGTGTAAAATAAAAACAAAAACGAGTTGCAAAATTATAAAAAGGAGAAATATTCCATTTTAAATCAGAACGGACGAAAAAGGTATAACTACTTATTTTGCGCAAACATGTCAGTTCTTAATTGTGTGTAAGTGAGTGCTCTTGGGTGTGCGTAAATTCCAAATGCAACAAAGAAAACATTGGTGAATGCCAGAACCGTCGTGAAAACTGCGCTAGTGGAGATTAAGCACAAATTTGTTCTTAAGAACATTTGGTGAATGAGGCTGATTGTCGTTAACCAACTTCAAAAATGGTGTCACACTGCAATGGTGTGTGTGTGTGTGTGTGTGTGTCACTTACTAGATCCCTGTGGGTGTGGCAGTAGTGTTGGAAAGACTGAAAGTGTCTTTCACAGGCACCTGACAAATTCATGAAACAAGAGCAAAAACTCATTTCAAAGTGGATCAGTGGAAAAGACAAAAATAGGAAGGCCCAGCAAGTCAAGTGGCACTAAAGAAAAAGGATGAACTGTGATGTAATCATAAGATCTGACAAAGTCAAATGCACGTGAGAAAATGTATGATGTATATGCCTCGATATCCGACTCGTATGTGGATTCCTTGGGAGTGTAGAACAGGGGCTGGTTCTTCATGTTGCCCACTTTAGGCGTTTCAACGTCCAGCTAAGAAAACAAAAGACAACAGATTTCTACAGTATGAATTTCCTCCCGTTTCCAGTGAACATCAACATTTCTGGCCACCACGTGTGTGACTGCATAATGTGCGCACTACTGACCCCGTTGATGCGCGACCAATGCTGCTGCACATTGCACCCATTCACATCCCTCTCAGTGTGCAAGTCCGCGGAGTGTGACCTCGAACTCTCCATCTGTTGTTACAAATGAATGACACATGACTGAACACGCCGGCGGCGACCTTTAAAATACAGATGACAGGGTCATTTATCAAAGTTCAGAAGCTGTGGTTTAAAAAAAAAAAAAAATGCATGATTAACTTTCCTCCTCGACCATTTGCGTGATGCTGAAGGCCTGAGAGGAAATTGTCGAGTCACCAATGAGCATAACTGATCCCGATGCAAACTGCAAAAATGAGTATTATCATATCAACACAAACATGCATCACACCATCTTGACACCATCACCCGTTACTGTGAAACAAACACACATCCCATTGGTGGCTTGAGAAGTCTAAAAAGAAGAATGAAAGGAGTAAGGAGTGAAATGAGACCAGCCTACCCCTGATCCTAATCCAGAGCGTCGATCTACAGAGGGGGCTCTGCTAATTCCTTCAGAAATCTGTGAGCTAGGCCGACTTCGTTCCAGCGATTTTATCGCATTCCCTGAATTCCACTTGGGACTTATTTCCCCGTTTCTAGAAGCACAAGTGTACTACAAAAGGCCGACCCAATCAAACATGGAAAAATATACATCAGTGCCCCTCTGAGAATTCAGTTAAGACAGAATTTTGTGCAAAAGATATGTAGTATTTACCAGCCTTGATTGGGGTAAAAAGCACTGCGGGTAAACAAAATCACCAGTCTGAAAACACAACAGCAACAAGAGTGCTCACTCCACAAAAAGGAACAGCTCCAGGCAGAATACATGTTTACAGTTGCCGCCGGTAACCACCAAGTGGCACTGCAGGGAAGGATTGGATCATCAAAAGCTTGTGATGCAAAAACTCAAGAAAATCTATTGAACAGCTGAAGAGCAGATAGTGGAAGCGCCCCAAATTCACACAAATCAAGTGGTGCCAGTCATTAACACAGGAGTTATTAATCATTAATCCAAAGAGATCCTGAATTACAATAGTCTCACCTCGCTGCTCCCTTGTTGTGCCCGGTCTTCCTTTTTGGAACCTGTGAAAGTCACAGAAAACAAGGCCATGACCACAAGAAACGGCAGAGGACTGTATGCAAAAGCAATGCCTTCATCGACACTAAAGCAGTCACCACGTTAGATTATTGAATGGCTTATTAATCATGGAAAGGCAGCTGGGGCTCTTAGACGTCAGACCAAACTTCCATTTACTGAAGAAAAACAACATTTCTCTGAGCATCTTTTTTATTGGGTGTGTTGCTGTCAAGAACTTTGATAAACTTTGCCTCCGTTTTATTCATAGATGCATGCAAATTACGTTGTTATTAATGTAAAGCAACATACTAAGTTGATCATTAATGTAAATAGATTTGTATCTTCTTTCTTTTTCAGTGTAAAGAAAAAAGCAGTGACAATATTTGCCAATAATAACAACAAAAACAAAAAATCACAACTAGTCATACCGGACTCTTCGACATCTTGTTCCAGAGTTTCAGCCTCATCTTCACTGTCCGAGTACAACACACCTTGCTCCGCTCCGTTCACAACACCTTGGCCATCAGACTGAAGCAGTTTCCTGAGCTTGTTCTCATACACGCCTCTGGTGGAGGCTAGCAAAGACAAAAAAAAAATATTTCTTAGGACAGTGGGAGGGGGGCAAAACAGACCTTAAATATAGGCTCACAAATAGTGTAGAGGAACGTCCCCATTTTGTACAAAGAGACCGTGATGCTTACCTACTATGGGACCAGCTTCGACCCCGTGCCGGAGCAGTGCGGCCTTGAGGTCATCATCAGTCAATCCACTCAGGTCGGGCATCCGCTCGCTCTCCTCCTTGTCCGAGCAAAACATGAATTTAATTGAATGCTGTTCAAGACACAAAGAAGACTGCAGCTTGGATGAGGGAAGATTCCATTTATAAGACTGCTCAAACGTATTTAGCTTCTGACTTTTACATCAAACTTAAAAAAGCTGCAAATTATTGGATTGTAAAAACTGTCACCAGCAAAAAAAACACAACGAATGGCTGACTTGAATAAAAAACAAGTTGAAATGGTGGAAATCCTGCAGTCGATTCTAAATGAAAAACTTTCCTTTGCAGTGCAGTTGATTAAAGAGTAGACCGTGCACAGCCTGGACGAACAGACTTGTCTTCCTAAACCCGAGACACAGCACAGAAACGACCTCCAGACTTTAAGTGTACACATTAACGACAGTGACAGGTGTGGCGAGCGCATGCACCGGAACTGCAACGGCACGAGCCAAAGCTGCAGAACCGTCTCGTGTGAACCGTCACCAACTGTACAGTAGACCGACTACACAGCTGTTGGCTCGAATGCTGCAGCAAGCCGAGAGGCCCGTTTGGAAGCCGTGACCCAGATCCCCGGATCCTCAGATCCACATTCCCGCAACCGCTGCGGAGCATGCGCACTGCGCACCATAGCTGGGATTCCAGTTCATTCCCTTTATTACTGCGCACAGCGACTCCACTTACAAAAAAAAAACTAAAAAAAAAAAAGGCGCGTTGTTTACAAGGGTTGCAACCGAAAAGTACACGGATAGAACAGCACCATCATCAGGCGAAGTGGCAGAAAGCTGGGATTGCAAAACGTATCCATTAAAACAAAAAACAAATATATTAAAAAGTATCCTGCCGCAAAAACACCACTCACCACTGCACTCACTTCCGCGTTCTGTACTTGATCCTCCTCGTCGCTGGAGAATTCCGCAGCGTTTTTACGCTGGATGTGTTTTAAGTGCAGCTCCACGTAAACGTGCTTTCTGCTCTTGGCGGGCGGCAGCGCCACATTGTGCGCAACGAGATCCGACTTCAGCCTCGATTTGGAGAAGTGAGCCGGGTTCTCCGAAAACAGCGACATGCCCACGCAGTACGACGCGGAAACCCAAAGGAAAGTTGGTTCAACTTCTGCGGCGCACACAAACACACACTCAAAAGAAACCCCCTGCTGCGAGGCCGATGAACGGTTACTCCAAGGAACCTTCTCGGCCACGCGCCTGAGGACCTCACCGGATGAACAGCTGCCACCGACCGCCTGATTGACAATTCCGGGTCCCGAGTGAACGCGCCATTTATTTGTTTATTCCAATATCATATTGTTTATAAATGCTAACATTGGATGTTAAATAAATCGATGTTATTTACCTGTCACAGTAACGATTTATTTCATTAAAATGCATCTTATTATTTACATCTGTCTCTGACAGGTCGACAAGTATTGATGGAATGTCGCTGTTGGGAAAAGTTTGTATGGTCAGTGAAAACCGGAAATGAGAAGTGTACCTTTGACCTCCAGGTGTGACCCAGGCTTTGGTTGGTGCTGGTCTGGTGCGTGCGGCCTTTCTACCGGGACGATGGGCATCCACGTAGAAGCGGCGAGTGGTTCCCTTCCTAACATCTGTTGACATATTTTATAAAGAAAAGAAAAATCTCTTTGTCAGGTGATTGTCTGTTAAGCAGAAGATGCAGAATTGTTCTATTGAGGACTTCCCACTGAACATAACACCTTGTGCTAAAAGCTACTTGATCATCTACTTCAAATCATCAGAAGTCAAAATACAACTCAGTCCACCTGCCTGTTGGACCAGGAACTGGTGCTTCCCTTTGGTAGATTATTTGACTAAGGGTCGCTTTGGTCATAGTCGAGTGGTGTTTTTTCTTATGGTGAAACTCAATGAGATTGATCCATCAATCAAAATCAATTCATGAATTTGTTGAAAAAATTGTATGTAAAATGTAAATTCTAATTTCTAAACATCACTGCCTCTATAGTACAAATTATAGTTGTAAGTGTAACGGGTGTTTGATTCCACTTGCTATCGCTAAGAGTCATGACAGGATGTCACGTGGGTGCCCTCTAGTGGGTCCCCGCGGACGTAGGTGCGACACCCTGTAGCTAAAAAGTTAGTCTGCTGCAGGTTGTGTAACCGGTAAGTTGGCTGTAGAAAGTCCCCTTGAAAAGGCTAATGATAAATTCAACTAGCTCATGTGTTTCATTCTGTTTGGCAGTTATGATGCCACGAGGTTCCTTCTGAGGACGTTAACTTCTGTGTGTTCGCCAGGTGTCTTAACGTCACAAAATAAACGGCCGATCCGAGCCGAATGTGGTCCGTGTCCTGGTGGTGATTTCAACACAACGCAAGAAAGAGTACAACCGCTACATAAGCACTCAAATGTTCATAATCACTGACAGACACCTTATAAAGCCTTTCATAATTACTATCATAATACTTATACATAATGGAGGTCACTAACTGACCTTTTATTTGTTTTGTTATGGGCCAGTGTATTATAATTTCCAATGTTGTAAGACTATATGACTATATGACATCACAAAGGGTTACCTGTATCGTTTCATAGAGCCTTTCTGTTTTGTTTAAGCAAAAATACAAGACCATTGAAGCAAAATGTATCGGGAGAAGACTCCTCCAGAGGAATGAGTGGACAAAAAACAAACTATAATCATATAATCGGCCAACCTGGAATTTGAAACTCTTTTTGATACATTTTTCAACGTCAAGTAATGTCATGCAAGAACCGGTATTTGCACAATTTTGGCGCACCTACAGTTTTTGAGATTTACACCAATGTCGTAGAAATAGTACCTGACATGCCAGGATATACTGCAGCGTGTTACCGTTGTTTCTATTGTGGCTTTTGTTGGGTAACAATGAATGTTAACCATCACTCTTGTTGTTTGAAACAGTATTGAACATACCACAGCAAAGGAGGCGAATTCAACGGTAGATTGAAAGTCATACATTGTGTATTGAAGGCTCAGAAAACTGTGAACGGAAACTGCTAAAGTCTCAATTGAAAGTGGTTCTGATTTACTCGCGTTCGCTTTGCTTCCAAGTTCAAAGGCAAGAGATATTCTGAGTTATTGCAGTCAAAAGCCTGAATCTCCTGGAATCATTTTGAAATATCTGCAGGGTGGGAGTAGGACCCTTGACAGGCAACATTTGTAGGGATTTATGAAATAGCTCTGGGGGCCCAGCTGGTTAAGATGCACACCAAGTCCCTGTGAGGATGCAGCTCAAAGTGTAAGGTTTCGTTTCGCAGGGTTTGATCTTCTAGCCTACATCAGAAATGAGAACAAAATAAACAAGATGAATAAAAACATTTTGAATGTGAATTTGAACTTATGATGGTTCAATAATGAATAACCTGGAAATTAGATGTTGGAAGTTGGTTTAAAAAGTTGGAGGCAATGACAATTGCCTGAATCTTTTCTCATAGTTTAAGGTAAAAAAACATTTTTTCCTCGGAATATGTTGTCCCCTATATTATCACAGCTAATTCATAAAATTCCTATGTTCACATGCTATGATGTTATTGCTGACATCATCTTGAATGAACAACAAAAACAGGCTGTGCCGTTGGATAATGATTTCCTCTAAATGCACAGAGCTGAGACCTCCAAAGTAACGTTCCAGTAGTGGAGAGCTCGAAGCTGTTTATTGAACAAGAAATAAACCGTTCAATTTCCTTGAACATCGGCTACGTCAAATACAGCAAGATGTCCAGACACACCTGCAGGAAATACCTGTGTATAGACTATGATATCTGCAAAGGTTTGATGTCAGGAAAGATGTTGACTACAGATTCTATTAATGTCATTGCGTAGTAGGTGCCAGAAATAGCTGCTAAAGAAATAATCTAAACTTTAATTTGAAAAAATATTACTTTTTACATCATCGTCTTGATTATTTTGTTAAGTTACTTGTTTGAGTGGGGACATTTGCATTTAGCAGAGAACTACAGTAAAATATCTTTCAAACCCACTTCCTCCAGTGACTGTCCACTGAGTATCTAATGGCTTTAGACCCTACATGACATGCCAAACCAACTCACATAGGAATAGAAAGCCATAAGACACAAATGTGGCTTGATTTGGGAGAGAATGATTCAAAATCAGTGGTAGAGTTTGAGAAAGGCTGAAAGCTTGAAAGCAAAGGGAGTTTTAAAAAATGGGGCAGTCTGCAGATAGCAAGCTTTAAAACTTACATGGTCATAAATAATTAACCAGAGAAACTGTAAGTATTCATCTGAGGCCTGAGGGTCGAAGAGGAAACTGTCTTGTTAGTCCTTAAACGGAAATAATTGTATTTTTCGGAGCACAGACGCAAATAAATTGACCCTTGTCCGATGCTTGAATTTAACCGCAGTGTCTTGCAAGCTGTTGAATTCCTCTGGGGGTTCTACAAAATATTCCTTAATTAAAAATTCTGTTTTAAACTACAGTCTACGGGGAAAAGGTTCAATTGTAATCAAACGCCTTCTGTCCCTTTGAATTCAAATAGCCTTTAGATTCTACTTCTGGCCACAGGAAGTGTTGTTATGTCTGTGGTGGCCAAATATTTTAAGCAGATAAAGTGTTTAAAGATGCCATGCAGTACAACAAAGAGTGGATCATAAGTAATGCACCGGAAAACTGATATGCCCATTTGATTTCACACGTGATCCCCCGACCAAGTTGAATAGAAATCCCATCATTCTGTGTTGGACTGAAAGTGACTGAAACAGCAGACTGTTCATCATCTTTTTGTTAAGCGTTACAGTTTGGGGCCGTTTTCAACCACTGAAGACTCAACAGTTGCGCAACGGGGTCCAGATCCGCACATCCGGAGGTCTGCTCAGAAAACACTATCCATTATGAAAGAAAATACCTTGTGTACGGAGAGCGGGCTGCTATGGAGGGCAGAGGAGGCATTCGTTGACATTGTATCCAGTGTGACTGTGAGACCTTTGAGGCACAGAGGGGTCAGGTATTTGTCACTCAGTGTCTCTCGTGCTTTTGCTGTCTCCAACTCAAACAACAAAAGACCCATTGAGGAAGACTTTTTTTTTTCTCTGAACACGCACACAAAGCTTCCTGTACTCGGCTGTCCGGTACTGAGAACCACTTCTGGTCGTTCTTTTATGCACCTGTTCTTGCAGAGCAGGATTTGGAAAGCACTTATTTTGAAAGATGCCCGACTTTTTTTCTTGTAGCCTTGCTGTATTAACTTGGCTTTTTTATGAAATCCTATAGTTGCGAGATGTCTGAACTTTCTCTTGAGACTTCAAACCTTTTTCTAAATTGAAGCTGAACGTGATTTTTTTAAAGTCTGGCGGCCTAACCAAACATCCAGTGGTTAACACACGTATATATCTCGTTGGCCTCAAATACGCTTCGTATTTACACAAGCTCTGACAGAGAACATAAAAAAGAAAAATGTTCACTCGATTGGCCTTTTTTCCCGGTTTTGAAAAAGACCACTTCCACTGAGCTCCGGGGAGGCTCACGCATGTCTCAGCATAAATTAGTAAAGCCCCATCCGGACGAGAAGGTGAATCTCAGCCACAGGGACGATTAGCTTTTATCCATAGAAATCGTTCATGGTCCCTGACTGCTGGAAGCAAATTAAGGGAATAATCAGCATCCAGATGTTTTCATTGGGTTTCGATTTATTAGTTATTAGTCTTTTTGACAAATATACGTGAATATAGCAAAGTGAATATTATTACAAAATTTGACATCTATACATTGATCTTAAGAAGAAAGATAGAACGGTCATTTTTCATGCTATGCTGTTCTCCCTTTTCATCTATTACAAACCCACCTTGCACTGGCAGACAAGACATCCAACACACACCGAGAGACTGACTACAACACATGAAAGCCTCGGAGCATCAGTGTCATTCGTGGATTAAACAAATATATATCTGTCCACTTTATAGAGTAACGGTGACGTGCATTTAGAGGCGCTTGTATTCATATGAATTAAATCCGACTCTTACCTCTTTCTCCCTCTCCCGCCTCCCTGGCTGCAACGAGTACGGCATCCCCCTCAGCCTGATACTGTATGGTGAGACAATGGGTAGTGGGGGGAGGAGGAGTTACTGCGTGAGCAAGAGTGGGGAGGCAGAGGGAGTAAAAGCAGGATGAAAACTGTGTGTGAGAGAGAGAGAGAGAGAGAGGTGGGGGGTGAGGAGCCTCAGAGGGCAGATCGCCCGCTCACAATACTCTCAAACCACGAACCTGACGGAACATTGCATGAATGGCAATTCTTGGACCCCCCCCCCCCCCACCACGAACCCTTCCGCCCAGCTCCACACCCCCCTCAGATGAGATGTCAGAGAAAACAGTAGCCAGAAATCCCTCTTCATGTGAGAAATGTAAAGGAAAAACAAGAGACTGTGAGCGAATGGGTCCTGGGTTTAAACAAGTCCCTTTCTTTGGCTTTTTTTTTGCTGAATGAGTTCTTAAGATTCCAAGTTGGCAGAGAGCCCATGGGTCCTGGATGGAGAGGCATAAAAGAGAGGCTGAGGTAGGGGGGCTCCCCCCATTGTGTTTGTTCCCTTTCCTTTCAGTCCTGGCACTCCAGTTGATCTTTGCAGCCAGTTGCTGAATATTCCGGTCGCTAATCCCCCGGGTTGTACGCAGCAGCGAAGCACTTTTGTTGCACTTACATCTGGACAGCAATGACGCAAAGTTTGCGTTTATCACACTGAACATACAGTATTGACAATTTGCCTGAATGGTTTAAAGATTGAGTGATTACCAGCGTGGCTTCAGGTTAACCCTGATGGGAAGAGATCCTTGTGTCTTCACAGTCTCCTAGTCTTTGTTAGGACTGTCTTTTCAATAGTCCACTAGCAGGGGCAGAATGAACATGGGAAGAAGACAGCAGGTGCAGACGTCCGTCTCCGAGTCCCATTCACCCTCAGCTTTCTCCCCCTTGATCCGTTTCCTATACGTGAGGAAAGGGGGGGGGTGAGTGAGCAACTGCATGATGGAGCACAATGTGGCCAAAAGCTACAGTTTGTTGGGCGTGAATCACATCGGCCGCTGTGGAGGGAGCAGAGGATTAACGCGACCGCGACTCCTGTCAGTCACAACTGTGCTTCTCACCGCTGCTTGTGCCGCATCAGTGGTGCGAGAGCATGCCCTGGTTTTCACTCGCAGTCTGCCCTCCTCTTCCTCCCTCCTTCCCTCCCACTCTCTCTCAAAAGAGACACACAGACTGGGTTCATTACTATTCACCAGGTCTCACTGGGAATCGCATCATTGCGCCTCTCTCTACGGCTGTGTCGGGGGGAGGCGGGGGAGGGAGGGTACAGGGCAGAAGCAAGAGACGTCTCATGATAGACAAGAATAAATTATCAGTGTTGTTTTCTGTGTCCGGTTGTGCGTGTACAAACCTATTACGAGTCGCATGCATGAGTAGTTCACTGACAGGAATATCATCAGCATAACAAAGCAGGTTCACTTCTCAATACAGAGAATCTGTTTGTCTTTGTGGGGTTTTGAATATTAAAGTTCTTATTCTTATTACCTGTGGTGCTGATACACTGACCATGAAAACGGGCACAAAGTTTGATTTACATTCCAGTGTTGGCTTCGCCCCCTGGAACTTTTACAGTCCATTGCAGGAGAAACGTTTCTTTTTTTCTGCTGCTTTAGATTTTGCTGTTCCGTCAGCTGGTCCCCATAGAGTACAATGATTATTATAATCATAAATCATATGGCAGGAGAAACTGTGCTCCAGTGGCAACGTCCACACAAATGGCGGTTTAATTGTCTCTCTCTCTTGGCCCGAAGCTGCTGTTTGTGCTCGTGAAGATGAGCAATACACGAAAAAAAACGAAAAGTGCTTCTAGACTTCTTCTTACTTTGTATTATTCCATTTTTTAGGGCTCAGGAAACTCCACTCCACCGTGTACAATGACCAACGAAGCCAATCGCAATTTATTTTTATTTGCAACAGTTTCTATAATCATTTGATCACTTAAAGCTCAAATTACAAACTTCATCTTCTATGGTATGAAACTAAATATCCTTTGTTGCTTTACCCTGTTTTGGACCAACAAAGCAATATAAGTTTGTTGACTTGGGCTTATAGTTAATTGATAATACGAATCATCATCAGTCGCAGCCCTGCTGTAAACTCTGTGAGCTGGACTTGAGTTGCAATTGATGAGTGATGCATTCCAGAGTGTATTGTTGCATTCTAAAGCAGAGCCCACTTTACACCCTTAAATCTGACCTTTAATATCAGCTTTACGTCGCCAGGTGTTGCACTGTAGAGTAATATCACCTGTGTCAACGCTCCACTGAACTTAAACTTCTATTCACATAATATCAGACGAAGAACTGTAAGAGAATAAAGCTCAGAACTCATTCCGATACTTTACAAAACTTGAACGACATCCTGAAATACCTAATGAGCTCACATCGGAGCACAAGAGCAGTATTATTCTAAGACTAAAAGAGACAAAAGATTCCCCCCTTTCTGATGCTGTCTGCAATAACAAGATTTGTTAGAAGGTAGAATTCCTTTTTTATACATAAGCATAAACATAAACAGAAAAATATGTCGTCAGTGCTCAACCACCACGCAACAAAACATTGGTTTCCTACGTTAAATTCTAAATGTTGGCCTGTAGAAAATTCTCCTCTCTCAATTGTAAAAAAATGATTTCACAAAAAGTGACACTTTATTTTCCTCTGTCTCTCTCTCAAACTCCTTCATTTGATAACTTTTTGAATCTGCTCATATACCGACACTCTAAAGTCGTTGTGTTTTAACTGCTCCACCTGGCAGCTGGTTGGAAGGCCCAGAGCCTTGAAGAATAGAAGCGCGTTGCCCCGCAGCCATGTCTGTTTGCATACCACTTGTCCTTGGCTCTATTTTGGGCCCGGGGAGATGTGTAAGGGCTGCACTGCAGGGCATTTATGCCAGGGGACTGACTGTGGAAATAAAGCCATGGGACTGGTACACGTCTAAGAGCAGTCTGTATCATGTCAGCTACAGCTAATCCTCCCTTGTGTTAGTTCATACTGAATAAGTCCCGTATGCCTGTCCGACTTCACAAGTAATATTAAACAAACACACTGTGACTTCCTTCTTCTCAAAGACCTTGACATGTTTATTATGCTCTCACGTATTGTCACATATTCACATCCAAAGGGCTTTGGCGGTATTAGCAGGTAATCCACAACACTTATATATCGTCTCGTTGAACTAGTAATTCATATTTGCAATAGAGTAGCACCATCTTTGTGCTTTGTGCCCCTAAAGTCTGGAAGTTAGACAGACGCAGAGACAAAATATTTTGTCTCTTTTAGCCTTAGAATAATACTTCTCTTGTGCTCTCGGGAAAGAAATGTTCTAATCATGTTAAATAAAGGTTTGATAGAAAAAATAAGTAGATACTAGGGGAAGGGCAGAGAGAAATATCTGATTATAAGTCCTGTCACATTGTCCCGGAACCGTCTCAGGCCTCTCACGGAGACTGCAGATGATGCAGATGAAACAAAGAGGTGCAAAGCGACACCAGTTTTGTTTCACTTTAACGCCTGTGGCTGCAGACAGAAAACCATGTGTCAGAGATGTCGTGCTCGGCCTGTTCAAGAGATAAGAAAGGCGACTCTTACACCATCTAGTGTTGAAACTATGTGTAGAAAATGCAACATACAATGTGGAAAGCTGAAGCCTCTGGGGCATATATGCAGTTTTCAGAGAAAGGAGGAACATCCAGCAGTAATATTTGCATATTCTGCAAAGAGAAGAAACTGGACAGGAAGAATTTCTTTCATTCTTCCTAATTTGTTTTCATTGGGCAGCATCAATGATTGTTCAAAGCATAGGGGGGGGGGGGGTGAAAGTGCTCATGAAGAAATTTAGCTGATCACTTTACTTACAGAACATGTAGAGCAGCTGAACACCTTTTGCTCACAAGTACACACACGGTTCCTCGTCTTCATCTTAACCTGTGTAAATGATATGTTCATTCAAAAACAGATGTCCCACTGCAGTAACTTGAAGCTGCAGTAGATTTTTAACACCCCCTTTGCACGTCTCTAAGACTGTGTTAGTTGACAATTACCTGGAGAAGTCATCTTGTGTTGCTACATCTCCAGAAGAGGAAGCAGATGTTAATGAATGCCTTTTGTATAAACACACTTATTTCTCAGGTTTCAGTGCCTGTTCAACATCTCCACCGTGCAGCGCATGTTGGCAAATCAGTTACACAGCTCAGCTTGGGATTGGGATCTCTGGAATATGAACCACTGTGTAGACAGATACAGTCACAGGAAAATGTGTCACAAGTCATTTGAATAAGACAGAGAACATGGATATGCATCATACTTATGTATGTAAAGACATTCAATCACAAAGTAATCAATTAAGAACCTGGGAAATGACATTTATTTAAGAATAACTGATTATAGAGAACAAAAAAAGGTCAAATCAAACACAAAAGGTTTTGTGTCATCATCATGTAAATGTATACAACATATGACTCAAATATAATTTTAAAGATGCCTACATGTAGTTTTAAAAATAAGACTGTAATGTGATTTCTTTAGTTTGCCTTGTTTCAACCTTCAGCCGGAAGCCCATGTTTGGCCATAACCAGTAGAGCTTTACTCCTGCAATCATTAAAGGGATTAGGCAATAAGTCCTTTCTTTTATTCATCCCACTGAGGACCAAGTAAGACAACGCTTATAAGATACACATTTTGGTATTAGTTGGTATTTGGTATAAATATTCCAAATATCTAAATCATGCGGTAGCATTGGGATGCACAGCATCTGCCATTTTAAGTCTTAAATGGGGTCAAGCTAAACATTGTCGTGTCATTTTGCACATGTTGAGTGGCCTTTCTGAACTTTAGACGGAACCACCCACACACATGTTGGCAATAAAAAAATTCAAGAAAAATAGGAAGTATTATATTATTACAAATATTATACAAATATTATTCAATGCCGTTCCAACATCAGTCTACAATATATCACCAAATACTATATATAAAGACAGGATCACTATGACAATTCAAGCACCTGATTGTTCACCAAACTGTCGCTGAGGCTGATGAGAATTCCTTTTATGTTTTTTGGGAGTATTTACAAGTATTTGATAAATTTAAATTTTGACGTGATTATGGCAGTAGATTAAAAGTCTGACAATTAGTAACGTAATTCAGGTGTATCCTCAGGATACCCTGCACCAGTAAATACAATTCCTAATTAAATGACTCATTCACAGATGTTCACGTTGTGTAATATTTAGCATCCAAGCTCGTTTTGCAATCACCGCAAGGTTGTCAAAAAAATAACCACTTGTGTGTCATTGCTTTCTTGATGATACATTTTCCATTCATAGGGTTGAAAGTGCCCTGAAATATAAATGCACATTTTCTGCTGGTGATTTAACACATATTCTTCACCATTGCCAATCATTGACATCATTCAAATAGTCAGATTATTGTTGGAAGAATCTCCACTTCACCCATTAACTGAAAAGGACATCCTTTTCAGTTAAACAATCCAAGGAGGAGGGCGCTTAAAGCTTTAAAAGAGATCCAGAAACTCATTTCACTACTAAAAACATCCACACAACGCCACACATTGAGAGGTGTAATACCAATCCCTGGCAGTTGTTTCACTGAGTGACATCTACATTTGGCAAAGATGGGTTTGGATGAGCGTATCGTTACCCTATTCAAGAGAAATGCCCATCACACGCTGACCTATTGGAGCGTTTTCTTCAGCTTTGGACTCTGCATTGCTTTCCTTGGACCAACAATTTTGGACTTGCAATGCCAAACAAACTCCACACTTGGTCAGATTACCTGGGTATTCTTTTCCCAGCAGTTCTGCTTGTTGATTGGCAGCTCTATTGGTGGCGTTTTCAAGAAGACGTAAGTATCACTCGCCCAGACTCTTTTTGCGGGTGTTCAGTGTGTGTAAATAATCTGGAATGGATTTAACCCTATAATGACCTTGATGTCTCTTTTCTTGTTTGAAGGTTTTTCAGTGCTCTTGCTGCCTTATTTGTCTCTACTCTCACCATCTCTGTAATATTTGCCATCATCCCTCTGTGCAATAATGTTCTCGTGCTGGCCATCGCCATGGCCGTGTCTGGTTTTGCGATGGGCATTATTGACACCATTGCTAACATCCAACTGGTGACCATCTATCAGAGGGATTCAGCTGTTTTCCTACAGGTAAAAAGGCCTGTAGTACCCCTATCTTATATGTAAGACATAAAAGCATTTGCATTGGGTGAATAATTAATGGAAATGTTTTTAGGTTTCAGTTGGATTAATTTACCAATATGTGAGCCATATCTTACTTTATATGTGTGTAATATAAAGTTAAAGAGTTTACGTTTCTCTTTTTGTTTTTTCTACATTTTCCCAGGCTCTTCATTTCTTCATTGGGCTCGGAGCCCTGGTGAGCCCACTGATTGCAGACCCTTTCCTCTCCGAGACGGGCTGTGGGAATCACACAGGGAATGGGACTGAGATCTTGCATCATTTCAGGAATATGCTGAGAAACAGTCCGATTGCAGAGCACGACATAAACCAAACCTACCTGCCGTACGAGGGTGGGAAAGAGGAGTCCAATGTGCACTCTGCTTTCTGGATCATGGCTGTTATCAATGTGAGATGTTAGACAGATGTACATTGGCACATGTGCAGGAGAAGAGTTATGGTGTTTTCTTAATTGGATATTTGTAGTTGATGGTTGAACAAATGAAAAACATGAATTGTGCACCCTCAGCTCCCCGTGCCCATCGCTGTCCTGTTCCTGATGTATCGTGAGCAATTGATCCCATGTTTCCCCAACGGCACGCCTCGTCTCCTGGACAAAGATGAATTAGCTATGGAGGACCAGCAGGGGGCCGGGGCCTCCGAAGTGGAGCTGAAAGAACACGAGGCTGGAGGTAAAGATATGGATGAAGTGCATTATATATGGATGACTATTTGAGAATGAGTCATAAGTGTTTTGTGACCCTTGCGCTCTGTCACAGGTCATGGGAATATCTTTAGCTGCTGTCAGAATGATAACCTGCGCGGGTTGCCCGTCTCCTTCTTTATGATTCATATCCTCGGTGGGTTGGTGCTTTTCATGACCGATGGCATTGTGGTGAGTGAGGGATGCAAATAAATGATATAATGAGCATTTCACTTACTATGTTCAACACAAATGTTATAAATGTAAAATAAAATCTAGAAAAATCTACCTTTTCTTTCCAGGGTACATATGCCGGCTTCGTTTACACTTATGGTGTTGCACAACCTATTTCATTGCCAAATAAAACAGCTGGTTACCTGGCCAGTATATTTTGGGCAGCGATCACCGCCGGCCGTCTTTTGTCCATTCCACTTTCGTACCGTTTCCAGCCTGTAAGACTGCTCATGTTCAACCTGGTAAGGCTTAGAAAACCTTCAGAGTGTGCCGTTGTAAATGGGACATACACAAAGAAACCTTGAAGGTCAAACATTTAACCGACCGCTCTCTCTTCTTTTTAGGCAGGTGCTATTGTAACAGTCTTGCTGCTGCTTATTTTCTACACCAGCAGCACCTTTCTTTTTGTCGGGACATGTTTATGCGGGCTTTTTCTCAGCAGCATATTCCCATGTATGCTCGCCTATACGGAGGACATCCTTGATTATCAGGGTATAATGATGTCTTTACAGCACAACAATAAAAACACAATAATGGAATGAAAGCAAGGAGAGGGATCAAACCATGCAATTGTTTTTGCAGGGTGTGCAACGCCAGTGCTGGTGACATGTGCAGGGATGGGAGAGATGGTAATGCAGGTTCTGGTTGGCTCGGTAAGTCCGATGATTATCAACATTGTTGTTGAAAAATTGCAGAAATAGGTTTATAATTGAGAAAACAAGCCCGATGGAGATTTGTGTTGAATAGTTTCTTGTTGCTACCTCATCCCCAGATTATCCCTACCTTAGGCAGCTACAGCTTCCTGCTGTGCGGAATGATAATCGCCTGCCTTGGTTTCATCCTCTTCATTGGGCTCCTGCTGTTCCATCGAATGCACAGAAATTACCTCACAGGTGCCCGATACACTCCTGACAATAGTTTTCATGGTTTTCATTCATTTAACACTCATCATCCCCCACTCACGCTCCCTCTGCATCCCAACAGGAACGACAAAAAAGTTGGCCATGGTGGAGGAACCAGCAACAGAGCAGAATGGATCGGCCGTAACAGAGCAGAGAAATGAAGCAGAGAGCAGCTGAGACGGGACGCAACGCTGTTTTGTCCTTTAGTGACTTCTGTAGAGATGAAGTATTACAACAATGTCTTTTACCTTACCTTTCAATCCCTTTTTTCTGTTTTTATTCTAGTCGTTTTGTTTTCATGTTATTTTATGTGTTTTTGCATATGTGCATGGATTCCTATATAAAATGTGTATTAAACAATAATGTTGATGAAGCGAACATAGTGTGGGTTTGATCGATGAAGACAGTACTGTCCTTGCATTTTCTGATTAACAACAAGGGAAACATTGTAGATACATACAACGCACATGCAACCGTTCAGATGTTTATTTTTTTGCTCTCAGAATTAACTAGTCAAGGGGACAGCCTCAAGTGTTACACTGTTAAACATCAAATGTTGAAGAAAGGACTTTGTACTCCAAAAAGTTGGTCTCTTAGAATGAAGAACAAATGTAAAAAAAAAAGTCATCCAGCCTTTTCACAGCTAACCAGTCAATCTATAACTTCAACTCTAGGCCCAGTTACAACAAGAACAGGAGGCATCAAAGACCAGACCAGCAGCACAATTCTCAAAGTAGGCCTTGCCGTTGCTGCAGTTGTAGAATTGGTTCTTGTTTGTTGGGTTCGGGTACATGCCACTAGCCTTTCCAGCGCAGAACCCGCTGTCCATGCCCTTGGTGCCAGAGTTTCCACCAGAGGATCTACCGCCGCTGGAGCTGCCGCTGGAGCCGCCGCTGGAGCTGCCCCCGGTTGCCGGGCTCACACCGGCGATTGGGGGCAGAGGAGTGGCAGGAGGGGCGCAGGCTAAAGAACACATCGAATCAATTACTTGATTAAATATATTCCTCATTGTGTTTTACATTGATCCCAGACACTTACATGCTTGTTCCAGATTAAGGCCCTTTTTGAGGACATTAATCAGTGGGTATTTTCCTTGGTTACAGAAAGTGCCCATGTAGTCGTCCATGTCGAGGGTCCAAACCATGGCGCCGCCAAAGTTACTCTTTATCAGCCAGTCAACCTACAAACAGACAGGGCGGGCGACAGACAGATAAAAGGGGGTCAAACATTCATTATTTTAACATTATTTGCTCCTGTTCCATTTATAGCTCAGAACTGACATTTATTGCAGCAAAACAGATTGGCCTGTCGAGCAGTGAAACAAGTATTCTGTGCAGTTCTGTTACCTTGATCTGGAAGCTCTTCATGTTGTCATAGCCCACCCACTGGTTTCCCTTATAGGCATATGGTACATCCTGGGCCTGGTTCCAAACCTCAGTGGCTCCATCTTTCAAAAAGCCGCAGATCTGTAATTTCATTAAGCTGTGCATTAATGACAGCCAAGAGTGTTTAACTCTGTGAAAAACCAAGCTGTTCTGTCATCATTTATACAGAAAGATATTGGCGCACCTCAAAGTACGCGAGCTCTCCAGCCTCTTGAGTGTATTTTCCAGGGGTTCCAGGCCCGGCAATGGATGCTCCAACACCATGTTTACCAGGGTTCCTAAGAGTGAATGTGTTGCCATATGTAGGGAAACCAACAATCAGCTTTTCAGCTGGGGCTCCCTGGCTCTTCCAGTAGTTCATGGCATAGTCCTAAAACAAAGAAGAGGGAAATAAGCGTGGCTTCGGAAGTGGAAATGGTAGCTGCAGGTAATACTTGCAGACTTCTTTGCAGACGAATGTGTATTCGTCAAAGGACTCACCACATTGAAGTAAATGAAGCCACCCTGGTCGTCTGGGCTTCTAAACAGGGGACTGCACTCACCAGTCATGGGATCCCAGGAGCCGTGGAAGTCATATGTCATGACGTTGATCATATCCAGGGCCCTACAGGTGTGGAACACACGGAGGCAACGTCATGAGCTGAAATTGATGGTTCGAATTAAAAAGGTTTAGAACTTGTTTCAATTGTTTGTTCCACTGTGAGCCATTAATATTGCTGTGGATCAGATGGGACCCACAACAAGTACTGTCTCTGTATCGCTGTAAATGCTCACTGGCCCATCTGGGGAATCTGGTAAGCAGAATCAATGTTGGCCTTTCCAGCCGCCACAGCGGCAGACATCAGAAGACGAGCCTTGTTGCTCTGCTTGGCCTCGGTCTCAAAGGCGGCTCTCATCTCCTGTCGAATGTCAACAGATATAAAATATTTACTATTATACTAATTTTAGGTGTATTTTTTTCAGCACGGGGGGAAGTTGAAACGCCACAGGGATTTGCTGTAGCCCAAAACATTTAAGAGAAGCTTGGGTAGTTAGATTTGCTGTACAGCCTGATCTCCAAAACCTGTTCGTAAAAATGTATACGAAAATCTTGAACATACAAGTTCGTAGTGATACATACAAAATAAATACGGACTGCAACTGATGACGTCACCCTATTCAACGTGAATTGGGACCTGCACCCCGTAAACACACTTTGTGAAGTCTAACGATGTAAAATAAACGTGTTATGATTGCATTTTTAACGAGAAATCAATGTTAACTTGTAAGAATAGAATACTAACCCTAACCCCCTCAAAAAATCCAACATGGCGGAGAGATGTTCACTCAAGGGGCGTGGTTAACCACCGCTAGTTCGTATGTATTGTTACGAATTTGTATGTTCAAGATTTTCGTATACATTTTTACAAACAGGTTTTGGAGATCACGTTGTGCTGTAAGGTATTGAATGATTTAAATTGTATCGGAATACAATAAAAAGGAAACTATGCGGTAACCAACCTCCAGGAAAACCGAGTAGTACTGCTTGTCCTGGGGGGAGCCTCCTCTGTTGGCTGGATACTCCCAGTCAATGTCCAGCCCATCAAACTCATACTTCCTCAGGAACGAAATGACGGAGTTGATGAAAGTCTGACGGTTGGTAGGGCTTAGAACCATTTGTGAAAATCTAATGTGGGAATAGAGATCGAATGTGTTGAATCAGAAGGTTTGCGGCATTTAGAGAGGCACGTCTGCCGATATCTGTAGATCACCTCACCCTGTAGAGCCGAAGTTCCATCCTCCAACAGACAGTAAGGTCTTCAGGTTGCCGTTCCTGAAAGGGAATCAGACATTTTACAACCCAACAGCAGCTAACATCACACTCTCTTTCCTAACCGTGCTTTATTAGTGAAACTTCTGTCTTTTTCTCTGTTACACAAGACCTGTTTCTGTGACTCACTTGTTCTTTAGAGCGTTGAACTGACTGTAAAGCTCCACATCATTCCACTCATAGGTGGCCAGTTGGTTGTTCTTAATGGTGGCGAAGGCGTAAAGAAGATGGGTGCACAGGCATGGGTCGATGTCGTTGGGCATAAATATGGTTGGAGGTGGTCTGTACTGTGCCCAGTTTGTGAAGTAGCATGACAGTATGAAGGATGAGCCTTTGGTTCAAAAGAATTTCATTATTAAGTAGCAAACATCAATCGTACCAACAAATGCAAATTAAATACGCACACTGGCTTACCAAGCTGCGCGTGCAGCAGCAGTGCCAGAGCTGTAAAATTAAAAGTCACATGTTATCTTTTAGTTATAAGACATTTCATAATAGTGATCAGAATTGTCCTCCCAAATGGCTGCAATAAACTACATATCAAAATCCTGACCATGTGGACATACCAGAGGACAATGGTTCAGAATGCAGGAGCACTGACTTACCCGTCACAAACAGTACTTTGCCCATGATTGCCTTGTACAAGCAGGTCATCTATTAGGTGCACTCGCTTTTATACACTCCCAATCGCCTCAAACCAAATTGGGACGGATGCCCAAAACAGAAAGGTGTTTATTTGCAAAAGATTGTTTCAGAGAAGATTACCAAATGTGCTCACTTAAAGAGTGATATGCGATTACTTATCACACTTCCAGACATGTTTACCACAGGCCCAATTTCTCCTTGTGTGAAGGACAAATTCATCCAAAAAAGGTACTGAAATAAAGAATATAGGGTCAAGGTGTTTCCCAAGTTTCCCAAACCACCAAAGAACATTGAAAAATGTATCATAAATGTTTGTAGTAGGATGCAGATCTCCAATTTCATCAATTCTGTTTGACTGGACATTAAATATTCTCAACTCGTGTCCAAAAGACAAACACTTAAATGTTGTTAGTGGATTATGTATGCATTCACAGCTAAACAATGTATGCATTTGCAGCTAAACAAGGGTGTTTTTATTAATTTCACCACTGAGCATGAATATATGATATCATATCAAATTTGCCTTTCATGTCACGCAGTAAATTTACCATCTGTGTTCAGGGATAACATCAAGCATTCAAAATCAACTCGCTTTAACAACGGCGCAAAATTGCTTTTGTAAAACTACTCAGACTGCAGATATGTGATGATAAATATGTTTGACTACTTCAATCACGCTGCAGAGGAGGATCGTAATGTGTCATGAATAGGGACTTGCATTGTTATCAAAAGCTTTCAAAAAGAAAATGGACAACTAATCTAATCGTTTCACTTCCATTACAAGGCCGGCCTTTTTTTTATCTTCAACAGTTTAGGTAATATTTAAAAAAGATATGCTGGTGTCAGCTACAAAACACCTTGGCAGAGCCGAAGCTTACAGCCATAAGTAAAGACATTTGCTTTTCCAAAACAACCCAATCTGCTTTCATGGCGTGTCAAATGTTTTAAAGCGCGCTAAACAAATGTTGGGGAGACTGAAAGTGGTTCATTTACCGACTGATTTTCTCACTTATAGTGAAAAACAACCCAACTTAACTTTTAACCAAGGTCATTGCATCATCTCATTAAAGTTTAGCGCTTGAGACTGTTTTCCCCCGAGGTGAAAATCCGTCACATATCATCAATGTCCTTGAATTATACATCTTCTCAGTTGAAAATACAAGAATTTAGTCAGTGTGACCTCATCAAACAGCCGCCCTACACATTTTAAAACTTGTAATGAGTTTCAGAATAAGTGGTAGAGGCTATTTGTTTCAAATAAAACTATCCACTTCATATAGGATTTTGATAGGTTTAATAAGCGGAAGTTATAAAGGAACCTTTTAAAAACAGATTCGTGCACGTGGGTGTTGTAACCTTCATAGTTACTCAGCACCCGTCCATGAGTCACCCTCATAGTTCTGTTTTCCAATCTCGCTTAACCTCTAAGGACTCATTCACATTGTTCCAGCTTCTTCATAAACTCAGAGAATCTGTTGCTTTAAATGTGTAAATATGTATATATGAATGCAATATATGTACATTTACTGTACATTTTCCTAGGTTGCATGTTTTAAAATATGGTGCATGAAGAAAATGTGAACTGTGTGGTTCCTACTCACTCCAACAAAACAATTCATTCTTGTCAAATCTATAAAAGTTCAATATTAGCTGTCACCTAAAAAATTGCAAATAATTGACACAATAAGATGAAAAGAAGTCGGAACTGTATATGTGATATGCACATGGAATATAAAAGCCTAAGAAACATAATTCTCGTATGATAATACATGGTATCAGTAACATCATTATTAAGACATTAAAAATGTAGAGTACCTCCAAATGGCAAAGATTTCAGTTAGATTAAGTTAAAAAAAAAGAGCAGGCCTGATGAAATACGTCAAAAGTTAATTTAGCCCGACCTGTAGTAACGTATCCTGCTAAAAAGAGAGACAGAGCCACAGAGTAGCTTTCTCACCAGCTGCTTAACAACGGCAACACTGCTGTAGTGCAACTTGGTGAGAAACAGGAACAGTCTTTTGATTTTCCTCAGGTGAAAATACACTAAAGAAAAGAACGAGAATGATGGAGACTCTGGTGGTCTTTGGTGCCACCTGCTGTTAAAGTAAATAAAGTGGACTCACGGTTCCCACTCTACAGGACCCCCACACAGATGGACAAGACACACAAGAGAACTATTGACCTGCCATGATATCTCAACACATTACAAGCCTATAGTGCAGAAGTGAATTGAATCACATCATTGCATGACCTAACCACAGAGAACACATAAGAGGAAGTCCGCTAGTGTTGCACGCTTGTCTTCTGCTTATCATTGTTGCTCCTATTTTCACCATGAAGACATCGGGGCTGTCTCTCGGCCTCCTCAACGGCAAGAGCGACTTCTTAAAATACTGTCCTTGTTTAATGGTGGAAGAAAAACTTGAATAGACCGGCTCACCTGTGTTTTTTGCCTTTCACAGCTCCACTTCTCTGTCTCTTCTGGCTAACGAAGCATGCAGTAGCCTCGGCCCAGCTGTCGGCTCCAGAGGTGGTGACAGGCGCGTACGGAGGATCCGTGGCAGTTCCTTGTCAGTACGACCGTCAGTTCAGAGACAACATAAAGTACTGGTGCAGAGGACCGCTTTATGATCTGTGTCAAATAGTGGCGGAAACACCCAGGAGGCGACCAGAAGAAAGGGGCTCCATCGCAGATGATAAGAAGGCCGGAGTCTTCACTGTGACGATGGATTCTCTCAGAGAGGCCGACAACGGGAAGTACTGGTGTGTCATTAACCGTCCTGGAAGGGACATCCACACCGGTGTCAAGCTCCTCGTCTCCCACACAGGTGAGCATACAGCTTCGTTGTGTTTCACTCACCCTGGAAATCAAAAACGTGTAATCTAACTGTGACTTGAAGGACACTGAACTTGACTAAAAGTGTGTTTTGTAAACTCAAACAATAGTGACTATTTGTGACGTAAAAGACATTTTTACAAGTTATGGACAAAAGGTTTCTGCATCAACAAACAAAGAAAAAGGACTTTTGAGAACGCTGTATTTTTCACTCCCAGAAAACGAAAATATGAGTTATTAGACCCACCTTGCATGACGTAAACACATTTGAAACAGCATATATATAATATATTATATAAGGAATAATAAATATGATTTAAAAATATAATTCTTATTACACCCGTCTGACTTCTCAATGGGACAGTTCTGGAGCAAAAGAAACATTCTGTAACAGTATTCAAATGTGCAAGTAGTTTTTTGTTGTCATGGTGACGGGGCTCACAAACATATATACATATATATTTAGACATGGGTGATTAGGCTCATGTGATGGTTAGAGTTGGAGCGAGGATCGATTAGTCAGTAAATGGAATTTGTATTCATTTTCACAGTGATGACAACGACAACAACTCTTCTGGAGCCGGATGTAACAAGGTGAGAAGAGCCAAGAGGGATAATATACATAAGTTTACAATTACCATTCATCGTAATATTGATGAAACACCACATTAATAATGATATGAAGGGTATGTGCCACGAACAAAAGTAAATCATTTTTAATCCTCATATTGTTCGTTTGAACCAGTTGGTGGATGACCCTGCGTTGGATCTCCTTTATTCTAATGTTGTGTTGTTTGGTATCAACACGCATTGCTGAGTGGAAGACAACGGCTGCGAGGAAAATACGGCGGCAACAATTTCAATATCTAAACTCAAACATCTAGGATTGAAAGTCATCTCTGATTTATTGTATGATTTATACTGAGCCTACCAAACTATTCCTTCAGTGGACATTCTGTCAGTGGGTGAATTTACACTGAGAGATGAAATTAGTCAAAATGTGCCTTTCAGCTTATTTTTTTCTTAGTATAAATTATTGAAACCTCAGTGGATTTTGGTGCCGGGGCCCAAGATCACTTTGGTCCAGACTTTTGAATATGGAATTATCTTATAATTGCTGCCTCTGGAGAAGTGAGGCTGTTGGCTTTCATTCAATATATTTGCATTTCTTATGTGGGGCGTCATAGAGATATATTTACATGTATTTCTTATTTAAAATTGTATTTTTAACCACTAGTTTATCTGGGTTTTTTTATCAAATCTACCAGCAATGTAGTCCTCCAAATATCTAAAAAGTTGCATAATCATAACACAAAAATGAAACCCCAACTCTCTCTAAACATTGACCAACACTAAAGTTGAATTGGGTTTATGGCCTGCTACATTGCTTTATAATCTAAGAGCGGATTACTGTGGTAGATATTTCACACAAGTATACCAGTATGTAGTTAGATTATTTATAAGTGCAACAGATAGAGAGGATTTGATCTGTAAAATAAGCTGCATTGATGTTTGCGCTTTAAACACAAGGAAAAGACACCGAGAGCCACAACTCATACACCTCTGTGCTCTGGGTTGGAGGAATGGGGTTTACGGGGCCCCGGTCAGGCACATGTCACTGATTACCCTCCTATAAACACCCACAAATCTAAATTATGTTAAAATCCCCCAGAAAATCCGACTTCTTCCCTCAAAGAGGCAGTGGTGATTTGTGAACCTTGTCGAGCAGATTTCATTACCTTGCTGGTTGTAGCAGCAAGATATTGGATAATTGTGTCTGCTGGTCTGTGCTTTCAGACAACAGCACATATAACCGCATATATTCACAGTTAGATTAGACAAATATGTACAATCTAATGCAATAAACCTTGTTTCTGCAAAGAATGTAATGTTCCGAGTATTTAGTCTCTGGCGGTGCTGTATTAGACTGCATTATAGGATGTTGTTGTTCTGTCAGCCTCATGAATGTAAATGAGAAACGCCTTTGAGGTCTTCTTCACAACCGACTCGTCCTAGAGCAGGAAAAGCACAATTGTTACAAATAACATAAACATTGACTTTGTTCTCTTCATGTGCCCCAGTAAAGCAATCGGTGT
Organism: Gasterosteus aculeatus; assembly: GCF_964276395.1. Lineage (NCBI taxonomy): Eukaryota > Metazoa > Chordata > Actinopteri > Perciformes > Gasterosteidae > Gasterosteus > Gasterosteus aculeatus. The sequence continues at coordinate 5,338,797 of NC_135689.1, forward strand.
GACAGTGAGGCGGCATGCAATAAAGGAATTCAGCTATCGGTCATTCTATTAGTGGCACCTGTGCATTTTCTTCAAATACCTGCAAAAATGTCTTCCACAAAAAGGCTCATGGCAAATTAACTTTGTCCTCAAAAAATATTACAGGATTGTGTATTTTGTGTCAATGTATAAACAACAGTAAAGGATCACAACAGTAATGCAGTATTCGTGTCAGGTAAATTATATTGCATTCTACACATTTTTATATTTTTTTGTGGGTTTTTACCAGCGGAGCTGAAAACATACAATATAATGCACATACAAAACATATGTTTTATACTAAAATAACTGAAATATATATGTAGATTTGTTGTGGACGAGGTGGAGCTCAAACGCAGAGGAGGATGCGAAGTGTGAGTGATTTAGGAGGTGATGTCATCAGTTCTGCTGCAGGAACCCCAGGCATGAACTCTCATAAAGACAGCCACCATAACCAGAGAAAGTTAGCTTTCAAAACAAAAGTGCAATGGAAACAGGTGAATTGTAATGGGAATAGAACCAAGTAAAAGTCCGTAGCAAAGGGAAGTGAATGTCGTAGCCGACGATTTGTGAATCCTTTTGATGTATATAGAATTGAATAAAAAAACATTTATTGGATCCCGACTTCATATAACATTAATAATAATAATCTAATATTTAGCTGAGTGCTAACTCTTTTATTTTGAAGGTAATATCCGGTATTATTCTCTCCACCTTGACACTCGTAGTCGAGGTTTGGACTTCGTATCTCACTTAGCTTCTCCCGAGTGTAGCAAGTTGCAGCTGATCGCTGGTGCCAACGCCCGGCGAAATAGACAGCTAACGTTAGCTAGTGGAGGGACATTGGTACGTAACGAAAGCAATTATCTGACCGATGTCGAATATATTTAAAAGTTCGGATGTTGTTTCCAATGCTTCGATTTGTAAGCTGGGACTGAGATACAGCAGCTATCTAGCCTTCATTTACAAGCTAATGTTAGCTAAGCTAGCTTAGTATTGTCTGTTGATTGCTAGCGCGGCGTTAGCTTAGTTTGCTAACCGATAACAAATACGTTTTCACCCTCATAATGCGTTTAATAAGCTGGGTAGTGTGATATTGTGTGATTCCTCTAAAAGTAGTAGTTATGAATTGGTCCGGGTGGGAATTGTTAAGGGAGTTAACGTTGTCTATTCTTAACGTTAGCATCCATTTCTGTTGATAACCAGCGCTAGCTAACCTAATGCTACGGCTACAAAGCCGTTTCCCTTGGACCCCCTAGCTTAATCAAAGCTGTCGTTAGCGATGATAGGGGGTGGGGGGGCACTGATATTAAATCAATTCAGGGACAATGTAACAACAACAACCCAAACTCATTAAATGTCCTAACCTCTCCCAACAGCTAAGTGCATTCCCAGCAGAATCCAAAAAAAGCAGAGATGCAGACTATCAAATGTGTGGTGGTGGGTGATGGAGCCGTGGGGAAAACCTGCCTGTTGATTTCATACACCACTAACAAATTCCCGTCTGAATACGTACCGACAGTAAGTCAGTCCGATGCAGACCGACGCCTTTTGGTTAAAAGTGTGAAAAGTGCTGTTGAGCTGACCATAACATGTCATTGGCACCTTGTATCACAGGTTTTTGACAACTATGCTGTAACTGTAATGATTGGGGGTGAACCGTACACCCTTGGATTATTTGATACAGCAGGTAAGATCTTTTTTTATTTTATTTCTTTACTCGTAGTTGAATTATTTCCCTAACGGAGATCAGCTAATATGCAGTTTGGTCTCTTTATAGGTCAGGAGGATTATGACAGGTTACGACCACTAAGCTACCCACAGACAGATGTCTTCCTAGTCTGTTTCTCAGTTGTTTCACCCTCCTCGTTTGAGAATGTTAAAGAAAAGGTGAGTACAACTTTTTAATATAGATTTATATATATATATATATATATATATCAAATGCAGTGAGGTTGCTCACCCACACATGTCGTATTTCTTTACAAATATTTGAACTGAAACTGCTTGCAAAGTATAGTACAGATCGACTGATACCAAAGGGAATTATAAAGGAAGCGACCACACGCTGTTTAAAACATGGTAGATTTAATTGATTAGCTGTACTTAGTGGCTAATCTGCTTCTTGTTTTTGAGACTAAGTTAAATCTATACGTGTAGACTCTATATGCAGCATAGTTAAGTATTCTTGCTGCTTCTGCCACTGCTTTCTTAACTTCTAACCCCATCTAGTTATGTAAGACCGAAATGGACCGGTATCCGTATCGGTGCATCTCTGCTCCGCCCATAGGAATTTAAGTTATCATTCCATGTTCTGGTAATGGTAATGTAAAGTTGTCTTTTTCTTCCATCCAAAACATCTGTTCCCCGTCACTCTATCTACCAATAGCTCCCGTCCTCAAACTGCAACCGTCTCTGTGTCATTTTATTTAATAGTATTTCATGCTTAACAACCTCCGTGTAGAATCTCCTGTGAATGTGTACGTCTTCCTTTTTCAGATGAGTAAGCGTGTGTTCTTTCCTCCCGTTTTTTTCCTCCTCCAGTGGGTTCCTGAAATAACTCACCACTGTCCTAAGACCCCGTTCCTGTTGGTAGGCACGCAGATCGACCTGCGCGATGACCCCTCCACAGTGGAGAAGCTAGCCAAGAACAAACAGAAGCCAATCACCCCTGAGACGGCGGAAAAGTTGGCTCGTGACCTTAAGGCAGTCAAATACGTTGAGTGTTCAGCCCTAACGCAGGTAAGATCTTTCATTAAACAGCGTCCGAAACCATTGCGGCGAGCATGTGCATGAATGTCGATGTCCTGGCTGTGGTGGACATGCGTTGCCTCGTCTTTTCCTAACAGCATTTGGCCAAAAAAACCTTCATCTAACTGTGTGTTGCCTGTCTCTCTGCTTCCTTTCCCTCTTTTTGTAGCGGGGACTGAAGAACGTATTTGATGAGGCTATCCTAGCCGCTTTAGAGCCCCCTGAGACTCAGAGAAAGAGAAAGTGCTGTTTGTTCTGATGTCTTTGTGCATCTAGCTTTGCCTCTCGATTGTCTGCTGCTTACTCATTGTAAAGAGATGTCTGTCACTAGAATAACTACAACGCTCTTTTAAACTTACAAGACTTTGTGCCCATTAACTTCTTCCTCCTGTCCATGCGTGCTTTCTTTTCAACTTGGCCTAATCACAACTATCCACGCTGCCTGATTTAACAATGGTGCCAATCTTTAGCTCTTCTTGTCTGTCTGTTGCAGCCTGGGTGTAAATCTGTGAAACTGGACATGACTGCATTTGTTTGTTATTCAGTCTCGATTTTACCTGCAGAGCATTTATGCCACAATCTTTCTTAGACAGTGATAATCTTTATTTAATTTTTTTTTTTTCTACTGCAGCATCAGAAATTTCCCATGGGCTTTTGTCTTTACTCAGACAACTTGTTCACAAAGGAGTCTTGTATAATGTTATTTGAATAAACTAAACTTTTGATTGCCCTGCTCCATTTCTACCCAGCCTTCTTTTGCAATTAGTTCCCCGAAGATGCTAATATGTATTTGGAGCACAGCCCTGTTTTGAATATTAATATTTTATTTCCACAGAAAGGATTAAAGAATGTGTTTGATGAGGCAATACTGGCGGCCCTGGAGCCTCCTGAACCTAAGAAAAGGCGTAAATGTGTTCTGCTCTAGGTTTCGTCACAGCCTTCTTCACACCAGTTTCCAAATCTAGGTTAACGGTACTGAAGAGAGTTTGATGCACAAGCACATTCCAACATGGGTTAAGATATTGTGAAATATTTTCCTTCTGACTAACTTGGCCTAACCTAAACACGTATTCAATGTGTTGAGCATGGTTTTTAGATGGCGTGACAGCTCATGCTGTTTGTGACGATTTTGATGCCAATGAAATGGTCCCACGTGACGGGAACACTGAATACTTCAGATACGTCAGCAAACTGTTGGTGACATAATTAAATGCTGTTTCACTTTGACAACATTATATTTTAAAGGTAATTTTGTAGAAATGCAATTCCAAAAGAAGACACTAGGTATTTTTAATAGAGCCTCTGTTTTGACGGCCCTGTAAGAACTGAGAACGTTGGGTTAGTGAACGGCTCCAACTATGTATTAGTCTGTGCTACATCTATTCTTTTAAACCAATTTCCTTTCAAGGTTATCATTTGTACCACATGTTCACCACTGTGGCACGAGACTGCATTCGGCAACGTGGCATTGTCAGAATAACAAATTCTTAAAGACTAATTTCATTTCTTAATGTGTTCATAAAATGTGCCGTAGTTTACTTATTTTTTCTATACGTATATACATCATTTTACGTTCAAAGTCAACACGGCCTTGGAGTAAATCTAAGAAACATTTGCCGACTTGACATTTCTAAGCTATTCCCCATCGTAGTTCTGGTTTGCCAAAATCTAACGTCATAAGTCGACACCTGTCAGAGGAGAGATCTGCAGAAGCCGATTAACATGTGAGAAATGGATGTTACAATTGTCAATTTAACAAACTATATGCAAGAAGTTGGAGCACAATTTCCAAGACATTTACCTTTTGTGACAAGTGAGTTAACAATGTGTGTCTTGAATACTTATCAAAGGAGAATTCCAGCCTGTAACCACAAGCTAATGAACTATTTTGCAAACTGAACGCACTTGTTCTCATAAAACTGAAATCTTATCATTTGGAACCCTGTGAAGGTCGGCACTATTTATATTTGTCTTTTAGTACAGACATGCACCTGAATTGTGACGGGCTGGGATTTGATTTGTAAATACAGAATAACTTATTGACTGAATACAATGTGTGCATTAAAAATAACGATTTGAAGGAAGCAAGGTGACACTGAAATCAAAATAACAAACAAGTTCTTTGCTTTTTATTTAATTTGACATCAAAGTTGTATTGTATCTATCTTCTGATAAAGCACCACAATAAAACAGTATTATGAATAAACTTAACTTAAAATACTACATATTGTCTGACTTTGTTCCATGAAAAAAGGGTCTAAAATGTATGAATTTTCCACTGATAGTTTTTTTTTTTTTTACAACATAACAGGACATCATTAAAAGAAATGACCTTAAGGCTGGTTGGTAATACTGTTGTAGTTTAAATATTTATAGAAAAAATCCCCTTTGATCAAAGATATTTTTCTGGCACAGGACATTCATTCTGGCCTCATGGATGTTGTAACTGTCAGAAAAGGTTCGTCTGTAGGAAAAAGGTAGTCTGTGTAGATCTGGGATCTATGGATCCATCGCTGAACATATTTCAACACAGCTGTCAGTGACGTGAATCCCGAACCATCGTCCCCAGTGCTGCTTGTCCCTGCCTCCATGTGTATAACTGATGTACCTCACTCCTGGCCCATAGTTCTGGAATACATGGGTAATCTGAAAAATAGATATTAGGAAGTCTGATTCCTACTTCAGTACCCATTTTGGACTTGTTAATTAATGCATCATGCTTTGCACTTACCTGAGTCCAATTCTGACTGTCCCACGAATCGAAGTAAATTATCTTGGGAGCAAACGTCTTGACAGGCTTCTTTTTTTTATTCAATAACGTTACACAGATCTCATATTTACTGCCGCAATCCCGTCGTGGGGCATACCTAATAAAATAAAGCATGCACAGAGAGATCATGGGTCTGCAATTAGGGTCAACCATTCAAAAGCCTCAGTAGAAACACCTTTAGGTATGTTTTATATGTATTTGTTGCTTTTAAGGGATTACGGAATAACAATCCTCGCTTGCAATTGTATTAGATGCAGATCATGGGTATTCAGCCTTTACAGGTGCCATCATGAGGAGAGGGAGAGTTCTTCATGTGTGTTCTTCTCACCAATCATAAATTCTGATTTCTGGCTGAAATCGATCCATGAGCGATGGGTTGTAACCTTCCTCCTCCAAATCAATCAGCTGGGACTTCATGCACATCCTGCAGACAACGGGCAGTATTGTAATTGCTGCTCAATCCAAAATGCAGTATAACACACATTGACATCTGCTGTCTGGAGCTCTGCTGGTGAGTACTGACCCGTAAGTGGTCACAAAGTTTTTCTGGACCGTCTCATTTGGGTGTGGCACCGTGACTTCCTCCACACACCACCTATCACCATCACCCAGTATCTGCCAGTCCGTCATTCCATCTACAAAAACAAAGTTGTTGTTGTGAGATCAATTATTTTTGGAGAGCTACTTTGATTTTCACCAAGAATAAAATGGGGTGATGACAAACAGATGGAGAGTGAAAGCAGTTCTGTGGTTTCTTACGTTCTGCTTTGGGATTCTTCAGAAGATTTCTTCTCTTCTTGCACAAGAAGTAAAACAACCTCCAGTCTTTGGTCATTTTGGAAGGATCACGGGGGCGATATCCTTCTCTTCGACATCTCTCTCTCCACAGAGACTCACTGTCAGCCACTTCTCCCCACTGACGGCACACTGACCGACAAACACCAACCACCTGATGGGGAGGTAGATGCAGGAAGATCTCCTCTAGGATCTCCAGAGGAACGGGCAACACCTGGAGACAACAGACGAGTAGAACTTTGTTGTGGTCGTGACTGAATGAAGCAGTTGCTTCGTGTTGGGGTTAAACACGTACTTGTGGGAGCGAGGTGGACGGTCCTGCAGCAGAAGACTCATTGTTTCTAGAGGCTGAACCAGAACTCTGACACGAACCCATGGCTTTAGCTTTCCTCTACGAGCCTGGGACTGACCCGGGCTTCGGACATTACAACCGACAGATGACGCTCGACACGGAAGTGCAGGTCGAAGAAAAGTGACTGTGTTAAAAGCAGCTTCTACTTCCAGTCCAGAGAGACATTTTGCTTCTATGCCATTCGGAGGAGGAACGTAGCGCTCGATATTCACCCCTGGACACTCGGGGTGCACGTCAAACTTTTTATCGAAGCGTGATTTGATTGGTTAAGCAATTATAATTGGGCGGAGATAAACGGATTGTAAGATTATTTTTTTAAATGCCACAAATACTGTCAGGCGCCATAGGCAGGATTCGTTTAAGTGCATGCTTTAATTTTGAAATTCCACTTTAATTTTGAAATCCTACATCAGGATGTGGCAATGCACATACAGTCATTGATATTGTTACGACCCCCGGTCTTGTCTGTGTTCTGTGTGTGTGATAACCCTCCTCAGGTGGAGCTAATTGTCTTCATTACTCATCCGCCCTCCCGTGATCTCCTACAGCTGGTTCCTGTTTTCCCATCCTCCAATCGCATCGTCCCATCAGCTGTATTTATGTGTTTCTGGTTGTTCAGTCCATATCTCTCAGGCAGGGTGTAAGGTTGTGTTTGGGGTGCTCTTGTGAAATTGGTTGTACATGGTGGAGTGTTTTGGAGTATTGAAAGTGTTAATCATTTGTATTTCGTGTGTCCTTCCCAGGGAGAACGGAAAGCACTTGGGAGTGTTAGGAAAGACGCCCTGGGCATACATCACCCGTAGGGATATCTCCTGTTATACACACCAGGTTAGATCTGAGCGATCCACCCCCTGTATTTCTGGTTAGGGCGCCTTGCTCGAGCGCCAGAGTAAATAAGTGTTTTGTGTAGGACGTTGGGACAGGTAAGGGGTGGGGTTTTGCTAATTTCTTTGTTTTGGATCAGCTCAGCCGTCCTCCCATTTCCCTCTATTGTTTATTATTATTATTATTATTATTAATAAACTGGCACGTGCTAGCCTGTTTAAACCAGACCCATCGATGTTGGTGTGATTACTTGCGCCCACACCCGGTCTCTGGCCGTCTGGGGTTCTTGGCAGCGCGGTGTATGTTCCCCTCCCCTCACGGGGTGCTGTACGTGCGTAACAAATGGGGGCTCGTCCGGGATCTGTGCACCCCGCTGCTTGGACCCTGACTAACCATTGACTGGTGTGGGTGATGAGGAGCCATTTGGTACCTCGTCCACACGGTCGGTGGACGGTGTGGGGGTTGTGAATGGGATGACCTTTAGTTTGTTGTGTGTTCGGTTATAGTGTACATGATGGCTACTTCAGCCATCTCCAGTTTTGTTGATGTCCCCTCAGTCGCCGCAGAGATCTCTCCCCTTCCCGCTGGGCCGCAGCGATCTCCCCTTCCCGCTGGGCCGCAGCGATCTCCCCTTCCCGCTGGGCCGCAGCGATCTCCCCTACCCGCTGGGCCGCAGCGATCTCCCCTACCCGCTGGGCCGCAGCGATCTCCCCTTCGCGCTGGGCCGCAGCGATCTCCCCTTCGCGCTGGGCCGCAGCGATCTCCCCTTCGCGCTGGGCCGCAGCGATCTCCCCTTCCCGCTGGGCCGCCGCCGCAGCGATCTCCCGTTCCGAGGCTCTCAGTCCCAGCCCCGACTCGGCCAGTCCCCGCTCCGAGACTCTCAGTCCCTGCCCCGAAGCCCCCAGCTATCGCGTGTTTAGGTACTGGGTTACGTTTGGTTGTTTTGTCGCAAACTGGAGGTTTGCTGTTTTTGTGGTGGGCGTGTTACGACCCCCGGTCTTGTCTGTGTTCTGTGTGTGTGATAACCCTCCTCAGGTGGAGCTAATTGTCTTCATTACTCATCCGCCCTCCCGTGATCTCCTACAGCTGGTTCCTGTTTTCCCATCCTCCAATCGCATCGTCCCATCAGCTGTATTTATGTGTTTCTGGTTGTTCAGTCCATATCTCTCAGGCAGGGTGTAAGGTTGTGTTTGGGGTGCTCTTGTGAAATTGGTTGTACATGGTGGAGTGTTTTGGAGTATTGAAAGTGTTAATCATTTGTATTTCGTGTGTCCTTCCCAGGGAGAACGGAAAGCACTTGGGAGTGTTAGGAAAGACGCCCTGGGCATACATCACCCGTAGGGATATCTCCTGTTATACACACCAGGTTAGATCTGAGCGATCCACCCCCTGTATTTCTGGTTAGGGCGCCTTGCTCGAGCGCCAGAGTAAATAAGTGTTTTGTGTAGGACGTTGGGACAGGTAAGGGGTGGGGTTTTGCTAATTTCTTTGTTTTGGATCAGCTCAGCCGTCCTCCCATTTCCCTCTATTGTTTATTATTATTATTATTATTATTAATAAACTGGCACGTGCTAGCCTGTTTAAACCAGACCCATCGATGTTGGTGTGATTACTTGCGCCCACACCCGGTCTCTGGCCGTCTGGGGTTCTTGGCAGCGCGGTGTATGTTCCCCTCCCCTCACGGGGTGCTGTACGTGCGTAACAGATATATATATAAAGGATAGATGCCCCGTCCGCGCTGCCGGCCAACGGAGCTCCGCCGTAAGACATCTAGTCTTTGCATATATCGTAACAATGCGCATGCATGCATACAGTACCCATAGACTTTTCCAAAAAAAAGAACTCCTTTAACAAGTAAAATGACGACAGATTAAATAAGAAAAACAAGAATCGGTACAATTTCCACCAAAACAAAATCCAATTATATAATAGTTGTGCATGCGTTCTGTGTTCTGTGAGTATCTAACATCTATGAATCCATCGCTGGATTTATCTCAACACAGCTGTCAGTGAAACAAACACTATACCATCCCGGCCAGAACTGCGGTTTTCTTTCATTCAATAATTCTAGACAGATTTTGTACTCACAGCCACAACGCTGCCGTGGGGCACACCTGATACAAAGAGAACATGCACTCAGGTCAGGGGTCTGCAATTTGGCATTAGTATAAACAATATGCATGAATTGAGACACCTTTTTGTACATCTTGCCTCTTTACACAACTCCAAATGATTTTAACTGAATCAGTTAATATTTGTTTAAAGTATAGACTATCACCTTCCAGTTGCATGGATATAAACCCCCAAAACTGGACACAAACCTGTACGTTGAGATGGTCCATGCTACATTATTTACCTGTGTTCATTTACTCATCGTACATGTAGCAGACTTCATTCCAGCACCCGAAGCTATTTTAAAAACCTGCCTCTCCTCATGTGGGGGCTGTATTAAATGCAACAAGATCATGTGTATTCAGCCTTTACAGGTGCAATCATGAGGAGAGGGAGAGTTCTTCATGTGTGTTCTTCTCACCAATAAGAAATTCTGATTTCTGGCTGAAATTAATCCAATCAGCTGGGACTTCCTGCACATCCTGCAGACACAAGAGAAGGTTCTGCTGCTCAATCCAAATGTAGCATAACACACATTGACATCTGCTGTCTGGAGCTCTGCTGGTGAGTACTGACCCGTAAGTGGTCACAAAGTTTTTCTGGACCGTCTCATTTGGGTGTGGCACCGTGACTTCCTCCACACACCACCTATCACCATCACCCAGTGTCTGCCAGTCCGTCATTCCATCTACAAAAACAAAGTTGTTGTTGTGAGATCAATTTTTTTTGGAGAGCTACTTTGTTTTACACCAAGAATAAAATGGGGTGATGGCAAACAGATGGAGAGTGAAAGCAGTTCTGTGTCTTCTTACGTTCTGCTTTGGGATTCTTCAGAAGATTTCTTCTCTTCTTGCACAAGAAGTAAAACAACCTCCAGTCTTTGGTCATTTTGGAAGGATCACAGGGGCGATATCCTTCTCTTCGACATCTCTCTCTCCACAGAGACTCACTGTCAGACACTTCTCCCCACTGACGGCACACTGACCGACAAACACCAACCACCTGATGGGGAGGTAGATGCAAGAAGATCTCCTCCAGGATCTCCAGAGGAACGGGCAACACCTGGAGACAACAGACGAGTAGAACTTTGTTGTGGTCGTGACTGAATGAAGCAGTTGCTTCGTGTTGGGGTTAAACACGTACTTGTGGGAGCGAGGTGGACGGTCCTGCAGCAGAAGACTTATTGTTTCCAGAGGTTGAACCAGAGCTCTGAGACGAAGCCATGGATTTAACTTTTCTCTACAAGCCGGGAATAAAGCCGGCCTTCAGACGTTTATTTGACAATGCAGCGGAAGATACAGTTTACAGCTTCCCTTTCAGGTAAAGTTACATTTCTATCCGATGACGTGCAACATGGAAGTGAAGGTTGAATCAAAGTGAAGTAATAGCAGCTCGTATGTGTCCTATCACTGTAAACTCAACTAACTATCGATATGGTATCTGACAGTCAGGTTTGGTTTCACTGTCTTCTGTAGGGTTGGGTACTGAGAACCGGTGCCATAATGGTACCGCGCCGATGGACAGAAGCAGACACTTGCGCGCCCACCAGCGCAAGTGTACACACACACACTTCTGCCTCTTACAGAGGGGAAACATTGTTGTTTATAGTTTGAAGTTAAAAAGTTTGAAAAGTTTTTATTCATATTTACAGTATTGTTTTAACTGTTAATTTATTGATCAATTTGAAGTAAAGAAAATGTAATTACATGACAATTAAAAAAAAACATTCTTTAATGTCGTCAATCGTTGTTTTGTGCCTTTTTTGTGTGGGCACCGGTATCGTTTTAAAAGTATTGGTTTAGTGATGATACAATTGAGCCAAAATGACCCCTGAACATTTTACGAGCTTTAAAATAAAACAAAAAGCACCAAAAGTTGTTCAGCAACAACAGAGAGACGGATTCTAATAATGTAGAAAGTGAGATGGAAAATTTGTGTAACCCTTCAAAATGTTTCATTCAATGAACAAGGTTATAAATTGCAAATGCTGGGATGGTGTGGCCATGATAAAGAATTGAGCTGGAGTGTGTCACACCGATAAGATGCCAGTCTCCTGGCTGTAGAGGCCACCTGTAGGGATAAGAACTGCCTGGCCCTGTTATGGGAGAAGGAAGATTCTTGGCAGTCTACTGAGCACGTAGCTGTTGTGACCTTTTCTCCCTTGCAAGGAAATAAACGGAAAAGACATATTTGACTCAGAGCCTTTATTCTTATTTACCGATTGTCTGTGCAAAATCTTCCACAACAGAATTAAAAAAGGTGCTTTAATGTATTCAATCATGTAGACACTGACGTTTATGTACAATATAGTAGATAGACCTTGATCACTCATTACAGGCCGTATATAAAACATAAAGGAAAAGTTAACAAGGACTTCAATCTGTGTCGTATCTAAAATAATTTAATTTCGACTCAATGTTGACTTCGGAGGATGATGTGACATGTTACTGAAACAACTAAACTTACTGCAAAGATGTGTGAGTGGGACCCTTTGGAGAATTGATCACTATTTAACCTCAATTTTCCTCTGAAATACTTTTGGAGAATGATCTGACATGTTACTGCAAAGATATGTGAGTGAGACGGTTATGTCCCTAAAGTGTCTAGGGGTGGGGGACGTAAACAAGTTAAAACAATAAACCCGGGAGATCGGGACCAACGGCAAAAAAGGAGGATATTGGAGAATTATTTAACCTGAATTTTTCCCTGAAATACATTTGTTTTTAAACTTTACATTTGACCTGTGTGTGGACAAATATGTGGTTTCAGTTCTGCTGTGCAGCACTGCTTTAACTTATGAAGCGTATATCACAAAAGCATGCTATGCTACCTTAAATCCTCATTTAGGTCTTTATAAGGCATTGGGGGTGTTATGACAATGACATTTCACAAAGAAACTGATGCACATACAGGAGTCATAGCCTCTTACAGAGGACAAAAAACTCTCCTTCATGTAAAATCACTGCAGATTGCATAAGAAAAACAAGAATTGGTACAATTTCCCCCAAACCAGCTGTAATTATGAAATTGTTGTGCAGTGGCAGGAAGCAGGAGGATTGTGAGTATCCAAGATCTATGAATCCATTGCTGGATTTATCTCAACACAGCTGTCAGTGACACGAACTCCATACCGTCCGGCCCAGAACTGCGTGTCCTTGCCTCCATGGATGAAATGTATGTACCTCACTCCTTTCCCATAGTCCTGGAATACATGGGTGATCTGAAAAATAGATACACGGAAGTCTATGATTGTCCTTAAATACCTTTTCAGGATTTCTTCTTAATTAATGCATGGTGCTTTGTGTTTACCTGAATCCATTTCTCACCGGTCCACTGCTCAAAGTAAACCTTCTCAGGAGCAAACGTCTGTATAGGCTTTTTTTTTTTATCCAATAATTCTACACAGATATTGTACTCACAGCCACAATCCCGTCGGTGGATACACCTGTAGAACAAGAGATCAGGGTTCTGCAATTAGGTTCAACCATTCACAGCCTCAGTAGAAATATTATGTTTTTCAAATGCTTTTTTTATTGCTTTAAGGCTGTTAATCCTAAAATGATTTTACACAAAATTACATTCACATGATTTGAAGTGAAGCAGTTAATATTCGGTTGAAGAGAAGACTTTTGTGCATGACACAAACCTGTACGTTGAGACAGTCCATGCTTACATTATTTGCCTGCGTTCATTTACTGATCGTACATGTAGCAGAGTCATTCCAGCACCCTAAACTATTGTAACCTGCCTCTCGTGTGAGGGCTGTATTAAATGCAACAAGATCATGTGTATTCAGCCTTTGCATGAGGAGAGGGAGAGTTCTTCATGTGTGTTCTTCTCACCAATCAGAAATTCTGATTTCTGGCTGAAATTGATCCATGAACGATGGGTTGTAACCTTCCACCTTCAAATCAATCAACTGGGACTTCCTGCACATCCTGCAGACACCAGAGAGGGTTTTATCTGCTGCTCAATCCAAAATGTAGTATAACACACATTGACATCTGCTGTCTGGAGCTCTGCTGGTGAGTACTGACCAGTAAGAAGTCACAAAGTATTTCTGGACCGTCTCATTCGGATGTGGCACCCTGACTCTATCCACATCCCACCCATCACCACCATTCTCCACTATCTGCCAGTCCGTCATTCCATCTACAAAAAAAGAGGGGGGGTTGTGAGATCAATTATTTTCTGAGAGCTACCTTGTTTTTGAGCAGGAATAAAATGGGGTGATGACAAACAGATGGAGAGTGAAATCAGTTCTGTGGCTTCTTACGTTCTCCTTTGGGATTCTTCAGAAGATTTCTTCTCTTCTTGCACAAGAAGTAAAACAACCCCCAGTTTTTGGTCATTTTGGAAGGATCACGGGGGCGATATCCTTCTCTTCGACATCTCTCTTTCCACAGAGACTCACTGTCAGACACTTCTCTCCACTGCCGGCACACTGACCGACAAACACCAACCACCTGATGGGGAGGTAGATGCAGGAAGATCTCCTCCAGGATCTCCAGAGGAACAGGGAACACCTGGAGACAATAGACGGGACACAGATCAGCTCCAACTCTCGAGGGTCTGTTTAGTTTTCAAGCATAGACTTTGAACCCATGAGACTAAGCTGGTCCCCACAGTTGCTTCGTGTTTGGGAGAATCTAAATACTTACTTGTGGGAGCGAGGTGGACGGTCCTGAAGCAGAAGACTCATTGTTTCCAGAACCAAAGCTCTGAGACGAAGCCATGGCTTTAGCTTTCCTCTACAAGCCTGCGATAGACCCGGGCTTCGGACGTTTATCTGACAGTGCAGCCGAAGGTACCGACTCTCTGATGACCTGTTCAGTAAGGATACAGCTCACTGTGACGGATATGTTGTTACAGCTTCTATGTAAACTTACATTCCTATCTGATGACGCGCAACACAGAAGTGCAGGTCAAAGCAAAGTGAGTTGACTTTTTTCTCTGGGCTACTGAGATGTGATACACAACGTTTGGTGGCTATACAACTATTTTGTGCAGAAAGGCAGCGATTTACCAACCGTATTGTAAAAGCTGCGCGTTGGGCCTAACAACACCATTGAAGTGTAACATTATTGACGATACAGTACAGCCTCTCGTACCTTATTGCTTTAATTTAAATAATATAATTCACTCGAATATCTACCGATAGAATTGTTATATTATAATATATAAGACCACTTCTTAGTTTATAAAAGCACATAAGCTACGTGATGTTGGTAACCGATGTTGTGTTTTTAAATACACATAAGACAAGAACAAACAGCTCTTATTTATAACGTTAACTCCGTCCTGCGGTTAACGGCAGCTCGTCTGCCCGCAGTTTTTAGGGAAAAGTTATTTTAATGCCTTAACTTTTACACTTTAGAGGCCGACTAATATCTTACTACGGTTGTAAAGGTTTTATTTATAGTTTATACTTCATATTATGAACAGGAATGGATCAAAGTGAGCTCAAGTAGACGAGTTATGAACCTGATCACTTTCCAAGTCAGTAACGTTACAAACGTTGAGAATAAATACACAAAGAAACTGAATTTGGTTGCTCTGCTCCTTTTGTTTTGTGGTGTGATTATGAACTAACTTTACATTTAGTTGTGTTTTATGGAGCAGGAGGAAGCAGCATCAAGGTGAAGGAGAGAACGATGTGACATTCAGTAACTGTAGCTTGCACATATCCTGTAATATCTTGGGCTTACAGTTAGAAAAGCTTGTATCCTATGCAAGAAAAAAAAAAGAACTTGCATTCAAGTTAACACATGTGTTTGCTTTTGTTGACAGCACTGATTCATTTCCTTAGCCTTGATTGCAGTGTTATTTTTAGCTGAAACAACATGGCTTAACTTATTTATTTAGAACTTGAAATAACTGGAAAATGTCCTTCTCTCCTTAACAGATGTGTGTGGCCATGGAAGAAGTCGACTCAGATAATGATCTTTGCAGCATTTATTTGTTCCCGCAGAAGACAATTGAACACAGACATTGTCTTCTGGTCTCTTCCTGCACATCAGCTTCCTTCAACAGTACAAAACTTCCGTGAAGGAAAAACGGGCCTACTTAAAATCCAAATTATAACTTGTCAAAAATATGCATCATGACAAAAAGGGGAAACAACAAGGGAACAAAATAAATAACTGCGTGAGCTAGAGTGACTCGGCGGAAACAGCGAATATTCCAACATTAAACAAAAGAAAAGACATACCTGCAGAAGACAATTAAACACAGACGCTGCCTTCTGGTCTTTCTCTCTGCACATCAGCTTTCTAGACACGGAAAACAACACGATTTAGAAAAGGAAAGTAACGGAGACGTCACTGCGACCTGGTGTAGCCGAAACAAACGGCACCAAACAGGCAAAATGAAACAGCCATAAAATGACACTCTTACCTTCTAATATAATGGCACACAACAGCTGGACACCGTGATCGTATTAGCGACCATTACGGTGTGTAACATAAAGAGTTACATTTTTAAAGAATATAACAATCATTTTCCAAACAACTTAAGATTCAACGGTATAAAACGTCTGTGACGGAAAAAACGGAACTACGGAAGCCTAGGAGGAGGAAATGAGATGAAACGCAATTTCCGCAGGAAACAGTTCCAACTCATGGAAATAAAACGCACACACTCAACAAGATCGTTGAATAATAACAATACATTTAAAATAAGAAATGATAAAGTGTATTTCTGACTCCGTTACATCTCAGCCTGAAATACATCATGATCCGGAGGTGAAGCATATCTTCCTAAATTAAATTAAATCAGAAAGATGACTTTATCTATCTGTGCTCGATAAGTTTTTCGGCTTTTGAGGCTTTTACAGTCACGCGCAGCAGGTTGCTAGGCAACGGGAGCAGTGGCGGTAAAGTGCCCCCGTAGGCCAAACCGCCCCGTTTGCTCGGTTCAGCCTATGCGGTCGTTTTAGGACCGAGCTCAGGTCTACCGCGGAGACTGGGTCCTACAAGAATGCAACTGCCAGAATTGAGTCACAGATACTGTCTTGTGTCGTACTTCTAGCCCCAATAGACGTTCAGCTTCTCTGCCGTTCGGAGGGCAAAAGTAGCGCTCGATATTCAGCCCTGGACACCCGGGTGAACGTCAAACTGATCGTGATTTGATTGGTTGGGCAATAATAATTGGGCGGGGCTAAATTGAGATTGGGATTTTTTTTTCCAACTTTAATGCTTTCATTTTGAAATTGTACTCTGCAGAATAATACAGTTCTCCCCATATTCTCTCTGGAATGTACTGCTGGTGACAGGCATGAGTTGTGTGTTCGTGGTTGTGTGTCTATAAGTCACACCAGCTGATCAAGTCGGCATTGTAACCATTCTAGAGATGTTTTTCGGGTTACAGAAAGCATTTGGTCAGTATCTCAGCCCTCTGATGCACTCATTTTTACTCCTAGAAAGGCAGGGTTACATTTTTATCACAGGGTTAACTAGTTGTTGGTCTCATGGTTTCAGTGAATCTTTCACTTTCTTTTGATGACACGCAAACAAGCGAGGGGAGAAAAGACTCATTGACCGTTCACCCAGATCAAGGAAAGGATCACAGCTTCCGTGTAACTGAAACGTTGACTCAATCTACCGGAAGAACTCTTCCTCGACTCTATATAATCACAACACTTTTCATATTAAGTGTTCACGTGTTGATCTACTGTTA
The DNA here is from genome assembly GCF_964276395.1 of Gasterosteus aculeatus. Lineage (NCBI taxonomy): Eukaryota > Metazoa > Chordata > Actinopteri > Perciformes > Gasterosteidae > Gasterosteus > Gasterosteus aculeatus. The sequence continues at coordinate 5,356,097 of NC_135689.1, forward strand.
AAACTGAAATTGATGTTTTACCTTTTACGTTCATATTATATCACACATTTCAGTAGTCTTCTTCTCCTCGAGAAATGGACAAATTAGCAATGCTTCAATGGAGCGAAAATGAGCCAAAAATATCTCACTTGCTTTAATTTATTCAATCATATAGGCACTGACATTTGTGTACATTACAGTAGATAGATCGTGATGAATTACAAGCCGTACAAAGCATACATGAAAAGTTAACAGGAACTTTAATTTAATTTGGACACAATGTTACATTTGGAGATGATGTGACATGTTAATGAAACTCACTGCAAAGATGTGTAAGTGAGACACTTGGATAATTATTTAACCTGAATTTTCCCCTGAAATACTTTTGTTTTTCAACTTTACATTTGACCTGTGTGTGGACAAATATGTTGTTTCAGTTCTGCTGTGCAGCACTGCTTTAACTCAAGAACCGTATATCACAAAAGCATGCTATACCACGTTAAATCCTCATTTAGGCCTTGGTAAGGCATTGGGGGTGTTATGACAATGACACTTCACAAAAAACCGATGCACATACAGGAGTCATAGCCTCTTACAGAGGACAAAAAAATCTCCTTCATGTAAAATCACTGCAGATTGCATAAGAAAAACAAGAATTGGTACAATTTCCCCCAAACCAGCTGTAATTATGAAATTGTTGTGCAGTGGCAGGAAGCAGGAGGATTGTGAGTATCCAAGATCTATGAATCCATTGCTGGATTTATCTCAACACAGCTGTCAGTGACACGAATTCCATACCATCCCTTCCAGAACTGCGTGTCCTTGCCTCCATGGATGAAATGTATGTACCTCACTCCTTTCCCATAGTCCTGGAATACATGGGTGATCTGAAAAATAGATATCAGGAAATCTATGATTGTCCTTCAGTACCTTCTCAGGACTTCTTCTTAATTAATGCATGGTGCTTTGTGTTTACCTGAGTCCATTTCTCATCGGTCCACTGCTCAAAGTAAACTGTCTCAGGAGCAAACGTCTGGAGAGATTGTTTTTTATGATTCAATAATTCTACCCGCAGCTCGTATTTACTGCCGCAATCACATCGCGGGGAATACCTAATACAAACACAACATGTGCAAAGAGATGAGGGGTCTGCAATTAGTTTAAACCATTCAACAGCCTCAGTAGAAACATTATGTATGTTTTTGATAAGTTATGTTTAATTATTTTAAGGGTAACAGTTAAAGCTAATTTTTCGCAAATAATTACTCAACATATGTTCTGTGTTGCACTGTGAGACTAATATAACATTTGGTCTCAATACCTAGTACAGTTATGATGGACGTATATATATTTTCTCCACTCATGGCAAAACTTTGCCTTCTTCATTCATAGTTTCAAAGCAGCTTCTGTTATCAACAAAAAACCTGTACGTTGAGATGGTCCACGCTACATTATTGGCCTGGGTTCATTTACTCATCGTACATGTAGCAGACTTCATTCCAGCCCCCTAAGCTATTAAAAAAAACTGCCTCTCCTCATGTGGGCACTGTATCAAATGCAACAAGGTCATGGGTATTCAGGCTTTACAGGTGCCATCATGAGGAGAGGGAGAGTTCTTCATGTGTGTTCTTCTCACCAATCAGAAATTCTGATTTCTGGCTGAAATCGATCCATGAGCGATGGGTTGTAACCTTCCTCCTCCAAATCAATCAGCTGGGACTTCATGCACATCCTGCAGACAACGGGCAGTATTGTAATTGCTGCTCAATCCAAAATGCAGTATAACACACATTGACATCTGCTGTCTGGAGCTCTGCTGGTGAGTACTGACCCGTAAGTGGTCACAAAGTTTTTCTGGACCGTCTCATTTGGGTGTGGCACCGTGACTTCCTCCACACACCACCTATCACCATCACCCAGTATCTGCCAGTCCGTCATTCCATCTACAAAAACAAAGTTGTTGTTGTGAGATCAATTATTTTTGGAGAGCTACTTTGATTTTCACCAAGAATAAAATGGGGTGATGACAAACAGATGGAGAGTGAAAGCAGTTCTGTGGTTTCTTACGTTCTGCTTTGGGATTCTTCAGAAGATTTCTTCTCTTCTTGCACAAGAAGTAAAACAACCTCCAGTCTTTGGTCATTTTGGAAGGATCACGGGGGCGATATCCTTCTCTTCGACATCTCTCTCTCCACAGAGACTCACTGTCAGACACTTCTCCCCACTGACGGCACACTGACCGACAAACACCAACCACCTGATGGGGAGGTAGATGCAGGAAGATCTCCTCCAGGATCTCCAGAGGAACGGGCAACACCTGGAGACAACAGACGAGTAGAACTTTGTTGTGGTCGTGACTGAATGAAGCAGTTGCTTCGTGTTGGGGTTAAACACGTACTTGTGGGAGCGAGGTGGACGGTCCTGCAGCAGAAGACTCATTGTTTCTAGAGGCTGAACCAGAGCTCTGACACGAACCCATGGCTTTAGCTTTCCTCTACGAGCCTGGGACTGACCCGGGCTTGGGACATTACAACCGACAGATGACGCTCGACACGGAAGTGCAGGTCGAAGAAAAGTGACTGTGTTAAAAGCAGCTTCTACTTCCAGTCCAGAGAGACATTTTGCTTCTATGCCATTCGGAGGAGGAACGTAGCGCTCGATATTCACCCCTGGACACTCGGGGTGCACGTCAAACTTTTTATCGAAGCGTGATTTGATTGGTTAAGCAATTATAATTGGGCGGAGATAAACGGATTGTAAGATTATTTTTTTAAATGCCACAAATACTGTCAGGCGCCATAGGCAGGATTCGTTTAAGTGCATGCTTTAATTTTGAAATTCCACTTTAATTTTGAAATCCTACATCAGGATGTGGCAATGCACATACAGTCATTGATATATATATAAAGGATAGATGCCCCGTCCGCGCTGCCGGCCAACGGAGCTCCGCCGTAAGACATCTAGTCTTTGCATATATATGCGCATGCATGCATACAGTACCCATAGACTTTTCCAAAAAAAAAGAACTCCTTTAACAAGTAAAATGACGACAGATTAAATAAGAAAAACAAGAATCGGTACAATTTCCACCAAAACAAAATCCAATTATATAATAGTTGTGCATGCGTTCTGTGTTCTGTGAGTATCTAACATCTATGAATCCATCGCTGGATTTATCTCAACACAGCTGTCAGTGAAACAAACACTATACCATCCCGGCCAGAACTGCGGTTTTCTTTCATTCAATAATTCTAGACAGATTTTGTACTCACAGCCACAACGCTGCCGTGGGGCACACCTGATACAAAGAGAACATGCACTCAGGTCAGGGGTCTGCAATTTGGCATTAGTATAAACAATATGCATGAATTGAGACACCTTTTTGTACATCTTGCCTCTTTACACAACTCCAAATGATTTTAACTGAATCAGTTAATATTTGTTTAAAGTATAGACTATCACCTTCCAGTTGCATGGATATAAACCCCCAAAACTGGACACAAACCTGTACGTTGAGATGGTCCATGCTACATTATTTACCTGTGTTCATTTACTCATCGTACATGTAGCAGACTTCATTCCAGCACCCGAAGCTATTTTAAAAACCTGCCTCTCCTCATGTGGGGGCTGTATTAAATGCAACAAGATCATGTGTATTCAGCCTTTACAGGTGCAATCATGAGGAGAGGGAGAGTTCTTCATGTGTGTTCTTCTCACCAATAAGAAATTCTGATTTCTGGCTGAAATTAATCCAATCAGCTGGGACTTCCTGCACATCCTGCAGACACAAGAGAAGGTTCTGCTGCTCAATCCAAATGTAGCATAACACACATTGACATCTGCTGTCTGGAGCTCTGCTGGTGAGTACTGACCCGTAAGTGGTCACAAAGTTTTTCTGGACCGTCTCATTTGGGTGTGGCACCGTGACTTCCTCCACACACCACCTATCACCATCACCCAGTGTCTGCCAGTCCGTCATTCCATCTACAAAAACAAAGTTGTTGTTGTGAGATCAATTTTTTTTGGAGAGCTACTTTGTTTTTCACCAAGAATAAAATGGGGTGATGGCAAACAGATGGAGAGTGAAAGCAGTTCTGTGTCTTCTTACGTTCTGCTTTGGGATTCTTCAGAAGATTTCTTCTCTTCTTGCACAAGAAGTAAAACAACCTCCAGTCTTTGGTCATTTTGGAAGGATCACAGGGGCGATATCCTTCTCTTCGACATCTCTCTCTCCACAGAGACTCACTGTCAGACACTTCTCCCCACTGACGGCACACTGACCGACAAACACCAACCACCTGATGGGGAGGTAGATGCAAGAAGATCTCCTCCAGGATCTCCAGAGGAACGGGCAACACCTGGAGACAACAGACGAGTAGAACTTTGTTGTGGTCGTGACTGAATGAAGCAGTTGCTTCGTGTTGGGGTTAAACACGTACTTGTGGGAGCGAGGTGGACGGTCCTGCAGCAGAAGACTCATTGTTTCCAGAGGTTGAACCAGAGCTCTGAGACGAAGCCATGGATTTAACTTTTCTCTACAAGCCGGGAATAAAGCCGGCCTTCAGACGTTTATTTGACAATGCAGCGGAAGATACAGTTTACAGCTTCCCTTTCAGGTAAAGTTACATTTCTATCCGATGACGTGCAACATGGAAGTGAAGGTTGAATCAAAGTGAAGTAATAGCAGCTCGTATGTGTCCTATCACTGTAAACTCAACTAACTATCGATATGGTATCTGACAGTCAGGTTTGGTTTCACTGTCTTCTGTAGGGTTGGGTACTGAGAACCGGTGCCATAATGGTACCGCGCCGATGGACAGAAGCAGACACTTGCGCGCCCACCAGCGCAAGTGTACACACACACACTTCTGCCTCTTACAGAGGGGAAACATTGTTGTTTATAGTTTGAAGTTAAAAAGTTTGAAAAGTTTTTATTCATATTTACAGTATTGTTTTAACTGTTAATTTATTGATCAATTTGAAGTAAAGAAAATGTAATTACATGACAATTAAAAAAAAACATTCTTTAATGTCGTCAATCGTTGTTTTGTGCCTTTTTTGTGTGGGCACCGGTATCGTTTTAAAAGTATTGGTTTAGTGATGAAACAATCGAGCCAAAATGACCCCTGAACATTTTACGAGCTTTAAAATAAAACAAAAAGCACCAAAAGTTGTTCAGCAACAACAGAGAGACGGATTCTAATAATGTAGAAAGTGAGATGGAAAATTTGTGTAACCCTTCAAAATGTTTCATTCAATGAACAAGGTTATAAATTGCAAATGCTGGAATGGTGTGGCCATGATAAAGAATTGAGCTGGAGTGTGTCACACCGATAAGATGCCAGTCTCCTGGCTGTAGAGGCCACCTGTAGGGATAAGAACTGCCTGGCCCTGTTATGGGAGAAGGAAGATTCTTGGCAGTCTACTGAGCACGTAGCTGTTGTGACCTTTTCTCCCTTGCAAGGAAATAAACGGAAAAGACATATTTGACTCAGAGCCTTTATTCTTATTTACCGATTGTCTGTGCAAAATCTTCCACAACAGAATTAAAAAAGGTGCTTTAATGTATTCAATCATGTAGACACTGACGTTTATGTACAATATAGTAGATAGACCTTGATCACTCATTACAGGCCGTACATGTTACTGAAACAACTAAACTTACTGCAAAGATGTGTGAGTGGGACCCTTTGGAGAATTGATCACTATTTAACCTCAATTTTCCTCTGAAATACTTTTGGAGAATGATGTGACATGTTACTGCAAAGATATGTGAGTGAGACGGTTATGTCCCTAAAGTGTCTAGGGGTGGGGGACGTAAACAAGTTAAAACAATAAACCCGGGAGATCGGGACCAACGGCAAAAAAGGAGGATATTGGAGAATTATTTAACCTGAATTTTTCCCTGAAATACATTTGTTTTTAAACTTTACATTTGACCTGTGTGTGGACAAATATGTGGTTTCAGTTCTGCTGTGCAGCACTGCTTTAACTTATGAAGCGTATATCACAAAAGCATGCTATGCTACCTTAAATCCTCATTTAGGTCTTTATAAGGCATTGGGGGTGTTATGACAATGACATTTCACAAAGAAACTGATGCACATACAGGAGTCATAGCCTCTTACAGAGGACAAAAAACTCTCCTTCATGTAAAATCACTGCAGATTGCATAATAAAAACAAGAATTGGTACAATTTCCCCCAAACCAGCTGTAATTATGAAATTGTTGTGCAGTGGCAGGAAGCAGGAGGATTGTGAGTATCCAAGATCTATGAATCCATTGCTGGATTTATCTCAACACAGCTGTCAGTGACACGAACTCCATACCGTACGGCCCAGAACTGCGTGGCCTTGCCTCCATGGATGAAATGTATGTACCTCACTCCTGGCCCATAGTCCTGGAATACATGGGTGATCTGAAAAATAGATACACGGAAGTCTATGATTGTCCTTAAATACCTTTTCAGGATTTCTTCTTAATTAATGCATGGTGCTTTGTGTTTACCTGAATCCATTTCTCATCGGTCCACTGCTCAAAGTAAACCTTCTCAGGAGCAAACGTCTGTATAGGCTTTTTTTTTTTATCCAATAATTCTACACAGATATTGTACTCACAGCCACAATCCCGTCGGTGGATACACCTGTAGAACAAGAGATCAGGGTTCTGCAATTAGGTTCAACCATTCACAGCCTCAGTAGAAATATTATGTTTTTCAAATGCTTTTTTTATTGCTTTAAGGCTGTTAAGCCTAAAATGATTTTACACAAAATTACATTCACATGATTTGAAGTGAAGCAGTTAATATTCGGTTGAAGAGAAGACTTTTGTGCATGACACAAACCTGTACGTTGAGACAGTCCATGCTTACATTATTTTCCTGCGTTCATTTACTGATCGTACATGTAGCAGAGTCATTCCAGCACCCTAAACTATTGTAACCTGCCTCTCGTGTGAGGGCTGTATTAAATGCAACAAGATCATGTGTATTCAGCCTTTGCATGAGGAGAGGGAGAGTTCTTCATGTGTGTTCTTCTCACCAATCAGAAATTCTGATTTCTGGCTGAAATTGATCCATGAACGATGGGTTGTAACCTTCCACCTTCAAATCAATCAGCTGGGACTTCCTGCACATCCTGCAGACACCAGAGAGGGTTTTATCTGCTGCTCAATCCAAAATGTAGTATAACACACATTGACATCTGCTGTCTGGAGCTCTGCTGGTGAGTACTGACCTGTAAGAAGTCACAAAGTATTTCTGGACCGTCTCATTCGGATGTGGCACCCTGACTCTATCCACATCCCACCCATCACCACCATTCTCCACTATCTGCCAGTCCGTCATTCCATCTACAAAAAAAGAGGGGGGGTTGTGAGATCAATTATTTTCTGAGAGCTACCTTGTTTTTGAGCAGGAATAAAATGGGGTGATGACAAACAGATGGAGAGTGAAATTAGTTCTGTGGCTTCTTACGTTCTCCTTTGGGATTCTTCAGAAGATTTCTTCTCTTCTTGCACAAGAAGTAAAACAACCCCCAGTTTTTGGTCATTTTGGAAGGATCACGGGGGCGATATCCTTCTCTTCGACATCTCTCTTTCCACAGAGACTCACTGTCAGACACTTCTCTCCACTGACGGCACACTGACCGACAAACACCAACCACCTGATGGGGAGGTAGATGCAGGAAGATCTCCTCCAGGATCTCCAGAGGAACAGGGAACACCTGGAGACAATAGACGGGACACAGATCAGCTCCAACTCTCGAGGGTCTGTTTAGTTTTCAAGCATAGACTTTGAACCCATGAGACTAAGCTGGTCCCCACAGTTGCTTCGTGTTTGGGAGAATCTAAATACTTACTTGTGGGAGCGAGGTGGACGGTCCTGAAGCAGAAGACTCATTGTTTCCAGAACCAAAGCTCTGAGACGAAGCCATGGCTTTAGCTTTCCTCTACAAGCCTGCGATAGACCCGGGCTTCGGACGTTTATCTGACAGTGCAGCCGAAGGTACCGACTCTCTGATGACCTGTTCAGTAAGGATACAGCTCACTGTGACGGATATGTTGTTACAGCTTCTATGTAAACTTACATTCCTATCTGATGACGCGCAACACAGAAGTGCAGGTCAAAGCAAAGTGAGTTGACTTTTTTCTCTGGGCTACTGAGATGTGATACACAACGTTTGGTGGCTATACAACTATTTTGTGCAGAAAGGCAGCGATTTACCAACCGTATTGTAAAAGCTGCGCGTTGGGCCTAACAACACCATTGAAGTGTAACATTATTGACGATACAGTACAGCCTCTCGTACCTTATTGCTTTAATTTAAATAATATAATTCACTCGAATATCTACCGATAGAATTGTTATATTATAATATATAAGACCACTTCTTAGTTTATAAAAGCACATAAGCTACGTGATGTTGGTAACCGATGTTGTGTTTTTAAATACACATAAGACAAGAACAAACAGCTCTTATTTATCACGTTAACTCCGTCCTGCGGTTAACGGCAGCTCGTCTGCCCGCAGTTTTTAGGGAAAAGTTATTTTAATGCCTTAACTTTTACACTTTAGAGGCCGACTAATATCTTACTACGGTTGTAAAGGTTTTATTTATAGTTTATACTTCATATTATGAACAGGAATGGATCAAAGTGAGCTCAAGTAGACGAGTTATGAACCTGATGACTTTCCAAGTCAGTAACGTTACAAACGTTGAGAATAAATACACAAAGAAACTGAATTTGGTTGCTCTGCTCCTTTTGTTTTGTGGTGTGATTATGAACTAACTTTACATTTAGTTGTGTTTTATGGAGCAGGAGGAAGCAGCATCAAGGTGAAGGAGAGAACGATGTGACATTCAGTAACTGTAGCTTGCACATATCCTGTAATATCTTGGGCTTACAGTTAGAAAAGCTTGTATCCTATGCAAGAAAAAAAGAAAGAACTTGCATTCAAGTTAACACATGTGTTTGCTTTTGTTGACAGCACTGATTCATTTCCTTAGCCTTGATTGCAGTGTTATTTTTAGCTGAAACAACATGGCTTAACTTATTTATTTAGAACTTAAAATAACTGGAAAATGTCCTTCTCTCCTTAACAGATGTGTGTGGCCATGGAAGAAGTCGACTCAGATAATGATCTTTGCAGCATTTATTTGTTCCCGCAGAAGACAATTGAACACAGACATTGTCTTCTGGTCTCTTCCTGCACATCAGCTTCCTTCAACAGTACAAAACTTCCGTGAAGGAAAAACGGGCCTACTTAAAATCCAAATTATAACTTGTCAAAAATATGCATCATGACAAAAAGGGGAAACAACAAGGGAACAAAATAAATAACTGCGTGAGCTAGAGTGACTCGGCGGAAACAGCGAATATTCCAACATTAAACAAAAGAAAAGACATACCTGCAGAAGACAATTAAACACAGACGCTGCCTTCTGGTCTTTCTCTCTGCACATCAGCTTTCTAGACACGGAAAACAACACGATTTAGAAAAGGAAAGTAACGGAGACGTCACTGCGACCTGGTGTAGCCGAAACAAACGGCACCAAACAGGCAAAATGAAACAGCCATAAAATGACACTCTTACCTTCTAATATAATGGCACACAACAGCTGGACACCGTGATCGTATTAGCGACCATTACGGTGTGTAACATAAAGAGTTACATTTTTAAAGAATATAACAATCATTTTCCAAACAACTTAAGATTCAACGGTATAAAACGTCTGTGACGGAAAAAACGGAACTACGGAAGCCTAGGAGGAGGAAATGAGATGAAACGCAATTTCCGCAGGAAACAGTTCCAACTCATGGAAATAAAACGCACACACTCAACAAGATCGTTGAATAATAACAATACATTTAAAATAAGAAATGATAAAGTGTATTTCTGACTCCGTTACATCTCAGCCTGAAATACATCATGATCCGGAGGTGAAGCATATCTTCCTAAATTAAATTAAATCAGAAAGATGACTTTATCTATCTGTGCTCGATAAGTTTTTCGGCTTTTGAGGCTTTTACAGTCACGCGCAGCAGGTTGCTAGGCAACGGGAGCAGTGGCGGTAAAGTGCCCCCGTAGGCCAAACCGCCCCGTTTGCTCGGTTCAGCCTATGCGGTCGTTTTAGGACCGAGCTCAGGTCTACCGCGGAGACTGGGTCCTACAAGAATGCAACTGCCAGAATTGAGTCACAGATACTGTCTTGTGTCGTACTTCTAGCCCCAATAGACGTTCAGCTTCTCTGCCGTTCGGAGGGCAAAAGTAGCGCTCGATATTCAGCCCTGGACACCCGGGTGAACGTCAAACTGATCGTGATTTGATTGGTTGGGCAATAATAATTGGGCGGGGCTAAATTGAGATTGGGATTTTTTTTTCCAACTTTAATGCTTTCATTTTGAAATTGTACTCTGCAGAATAATACAGTTCTCCCCATATTCTCTCTGGAATGTACTGCTGGTGACAGGCATGAGTTGTGTGTTCGTGGTTGTGTGTCTATAAGTCACACCAGCTGATCAAGTCGGCATTGTAACCATTCTAGAGATGTTTTTCGGGTTACAGAAAGCATTTGGTCAGTATCTCAGCCCTCTGATGCACTCATTTTTACTCCTAGAAAGGCAGGGTTACATTTTTATCACAGGGTTAACTAGTTGTTGGTCTCATGGTTTCAGTGAATCTTTCACTTTCTTTTGATGACACGCAAACAAGCGAGGGGAGAAAAGACTCATTGACCGTTCACCCAGATCAAGGAAAGGATCACAGCTTCCGTGTAACTGAAACGTTGACTCAATCTACCGGAAGAACTCTTCCTCGACTCTATATAATCACAACACTTTTCATATTAAGTGTTCACGTGTTGATCTACTGTTAAAACTGAAATTGATGTTTTACCTTTTACGTTCATATTATATCACACATTTCAGTAGTCTTCTTCTCCTCGAGAAATGGACAAATTAGCAATGCTTCAATGGAGCGAAAATGAGCCAAAAATATCTCACTTGCTTTAATTTATTCAATCATATAGGCACTGACATTTGTGTACATTACAGTAGATAGATCGTGATGAATTACAAGCCGTACAAAGCATACATGAAAAGTTAACAGGAACTTTAATTTAATTTGGACACAATGTTACATTTGGAGATGATGTGACATGTTAATGAAACTCACTGCAAAGATGTGTAAGTGAGACACTTGGATAATTATTTAACCTGAATTTTCCCCTGAAATACTTTTGTTTTTCAACTTTACATTTGACCTGTGTGTGGACAAATATGTTGTTTCAGTTCTGCTGTGCAGCACTGCTTTAACTCAAGAACCGTATATCACAAAAGCATGCTATACCACGTTAAATCCTCATTTAGGCCTTGGTAAGGCATTGGGGGTGTTATGACAATGACACTTCACAAAAAACCGATGCACATACAGGAGTCATAGCCTCTTACAGAGGACAAAAAAATCTCCTTCATGTAAAATCACTGCAGATTGCATAAGAAAAACAAGAATTGGTACAATTTCCCCCAAACCAGCTGTAATTATGAAATTGTTGTGCAGTGGCAGGAAGCAGGAGGATTGTGAGTATCCAAGATCTATGAATCCATTGCTGGATTTATCTCAACACAGCTGTCAGTGACACGAATTCCATACCATCCCTTCCAGAACTGCGTGTCCTTGCCTCCATGGATGAAATGTATGTACCTCACTCCTTTCCCATAGTCCTGGAATACATGGGTGATCTGAAAAATAGATATCAGGAAATCTATGATTGTCCTTCAGTACCTTCTCAGGACTTCTTCTTAATTAATGCATGGTGCTTTGTGTTTACCTGAGTCCATTTCTCATCGGTCCACTGCTCAAAGTAAACTGTCTCAGGAGCAAACGTCTGGAGAGATTGTTTTTTATGATTCAATAATTCTACCCGCAGCTCGTATTTACTGCCGCAATCACATCGCGGGGAATACCTAATACAAACACAACATGTGCAAAGAGATGAGGGGTCTGCAATTAGTTTAAACCATTCAACAGCCTCAGTAGAAACATTATGTATGTTTTTGATAAGTTATGTTTAATTATTTTAAGGGTAACAGTTAAAGCTAATTTTTCGCAAATAATTACTCAACATATGTTCTGTGTTGCACTGTGAGACTAATATAACATTTGGTCTCAATACCTAGTACAGTTATGATGGACGTATATATATTTTCTCCACTCATGGCAAAACTTTGCCTTCTTCATTCATAGTTTCAAAGCAGCTTCTGTTATCAACAAAAAACCTGTACGTTGAGATGGTCCACGCTACATTATTGGCCTGGGTTCATTTACTCATCGTACATGTAGCAGACTTCATTCCAGCCCCCTAAGCTATTAAAAAAAACTGCCTCTCCTCATGTGGGCACTGTATCAAATGCAACAAGGTCATGGGTATTCAGGCTTTACAGGTGCCATCATAAGGAGAGGGAGAGTTCTTCATGTGTGTTCTTCTCACCAATCAGAAATTCTGATTTCTGGCTGAAACCAATCCATGAACGATGGGTTGTAACCTTCCACCTTCAAATCAATCAGCTGGGACTTCCTGCACATCCTGAAGACACCAGAGAGGGTTTTATCCGCTGCTCAATCCAAATGTAGTATAACACACATTGACATCTGCTGTCTGGAGCTCTGCTGGTGAGTACTGACCCGTAAGAAGTCACAAAGTCTTTCTGGACCGTCTCATTCGGATGTGGCCTCCTGAGTTCCCCAAAACACCACCCATCACCACCATTCTCCACCATCCGCCAGTCCGTCATTCCATCTAGAAAAACAAAGAGGGGGGTTGTGTGATCAATTATTTTTTGAGAGCTATTTCGTTTTTTAAGTAGGAGAAAAATGGGTTGATTGCAAACAGATGGAGAGTGAAATCACTTCTGTGGTTTCTTACGTTCTGCTTTGGGATTCTTCAGAAGATTTCTTCTCTTCTTGCACAAGAAGTAAAACAACCTCCAGTCTTTGGTCATTTTGGAAGGATCACGGGGGCGATATCCTTCTCTTCGACATCTCTCTCTCCACAGAGACTCACTGTCAGACACTTCTCTCCACTGACGGCACACTGACCGACAAACACCAACCACCTGATGGGGAGGTAGATGCAGGAAGATCTCCTCCAGGATCTCCAGAGGAACGGGCAACACCTGGAGACAACAGACAAGTAGAACTTTGTTGTGGTCGTGACTGAATGAAGCAGTTGCTTCGTGTTGGGGAGAATCTAAACACTTACTTGTGGGAGCGAGGTGGACGGTCCTGCAGCAGAAGACTCATTGTTTCCAGAGGTTGAACCAGAGCTCTGAGACGAACCCATGGCTTTAGCTTTCCCTTACAAGCCTGCGATAGACCCGGGCTTCGGACGTTTATTTGAAAATGCAGCCAAAGATACAGCTTACAGCTTCCCTTTCAGGTAAAGATATTTCCTTCTCCAATGACGCGCTCGTATGTGTCCTACGACTGTAAACTTAACAAATGACCGCCGATATTATCTGAAGGGACAGTCACTTTCGGTTTCACTCTGTCTTCTGGAGCGGGTTGGACACCGAGAGTCTCGCGCCCACACGTGAGCACGCGGTCACCAGCGGTCACCGAGCATGCGTCTGCAAGCACCGCCCCCTCAGTCGCGCGCCTCCGCCCCGCCGCCAAAGTTGTAAAGCGGGGGTGTAGCGTTGTTCGTCATTAAGCCGCATTGAGCTTCAGACACAGTGACGTTGTTTCCTCGCGGCAATGACAGGAGATCGCTTCATTCTTTTCGTTTTGTCTTCATTTTTACGCAGCAAAGCGTTAACTAAACATAGAAATAATACATTCTGGCACACGGTAGAAAAACGATATGCTCTCGTGCGTAATGCAGCTCTTCTGTGTTGCACCTGCTGCAATCATGACGTCAATAAATTGAGACAAACAAGGAGCGTCAATCCAACACAAATGGTTTTCAATATATGTTACATATCTCTAGGTCATGCACAATGAACATAGATGTAGAATTAAATCATTAATATTCCCCAAATTCCAATTAACTATATAGATTATATATATATACTTCCGGCTGTTGTTTTGTGCTTTTTTTGTTTGGGCACCGGTATCGTTTTAGAAATATTGGTTTAGCACCAGTATCGGAAGAAACCAAAATAATACCTATCCATTACTACTGGACATCCGGTGTGAACGTCAAACTTTTCATCATAGCCTGATTTGATTGTTTGAGCAATAATAATTGGGTGGGGCTAAATTGAGATTGTGATTCTTTATTTCCAACTTTAAAGCTTTCATTTTGAAATTGTAGTCTTCAGGATAATAAAGTTATCACAATATTGTCTCTGTAATCTACTGATTGTGTCAGGCATGAGTTGTGTGTCCACAAGCCACGCCAAGCTGCACGAGTCGGTATTGTAACCATTCTAGAACTGTTTTTAGAGTTACAAGAAGCATTTGGTCAGTATCTCAGCCCTCTTTGCATGATCAACTCATTATTATTCCTGAAAAGGCAATCAGCAATGATACAAGGGCAGGGTTACATTATTGTTGGTCTCATGGTGGTTTTCAGTGAATCTTTTGATGGCACCCAAACAAGCGAGGGGAGAAAAGACTCATTGACAGTTCACCCAGATCAAGGAAAGGATCACAGCTTCCGTGGAACGGAAACGTTGACTCTACCAAAGTCAAATCTACCAAAAAAACTCTTCCTTAACTCTATATAATCACAACCTTTTCCTTATTAAAGTGTTCACATGTTGATTTACTGTTAAAACTGATGTTTTACCTTTCATGTTCATATTATATCACACATTTCAGTAGTCTTCGTCTCCTGGAGAAATGGATAAATCAGCAATGCCTCAATGGAGCCAAAATGATCCAAAAACATTTTACTTGCTTTAAAAAAAGGAAAAGTACCAAAATGTTTCAGCAACCACAGAGATGGATTTTAATCATGTAGAAGGTAAAAAAAAAAGTGCATTCATGTATTCAATAATGTAGGCACTGACGTTTGTGTACAATACAGTAAATAGACCGTGAGTAAATTACAAGCCGTATACAAAACATAAATGAAAAGTTAACAGGGACTTCAATCTGTTTCGTATCTAAAATATTTTAATTTGGACTCAATGTTGACTTCGGAGGATAATGTGACATGTTACTGAAACAACCAAACTTACTCCAAAGATGTGAGAGTGTGGAGAATTATATTCAATTATAACCTGAATATTCCCCTGAAATACTTTTGTTTTTAAACTTTACATTTGACCTGTGTGTGGACAAATATGTTGTTTCAGTTCTGCTGTGCAGCACTGCTTTAACTCAAGAACCGTATATCACAAAAGCGTGCTATACCACGTTAAATCCTCATTTAGGTCTTTATAAGGCATTGGGGGTGTTATGACAATGACATTTCACAAAAAAACGATGCACATACAGGAGTCATAGCCTCTTACAGAGGACAAAAAACTCTCCTTCAACATGTCAAATGACTGCAGATTACATAAGAAAAACAAGAATTGGTACAATATCCCCCAAATCATGTGCAATTATGAAATTGTTGTGTAGTGGCGGGAAGCAGGAGGTTTGTGAGTATCCAAGATCTATGAATCCATTGCTGGATTTATCTCAACACAGCTGTCAGTGATACGAACTCCATACCGTCCGGCCCAGTACTTTGTGTCCTTGCCTCCATGGATGAAATGTATGTACCTCACTCCTGGCCCATAGTCCTGGAATACATGGGTGATCTGAAAAATAGATACACGGAAGTCTATGATTGTCCTTCAGTTACTACTCTGGACTTCTTAATTAATGCATCGTGCTTTGTGTTTACCTGAGTCCAACTCTGATCATTCCACTGCTCAAAGTAAACTTTCTCAGGAGCAAACGTCTGCATAGGATTTTTTTGTTCATCCAATAATTCTACACAGATATTGTACTCACAGCCACAATCCCATCGTGGGGCACACCTAATACAAGAACAACATGCACTCTGATCAGGGCTCTGCAATTAGGTTCAACCATTCAACAGTCTCAGTATAAACATTATGGATGTTTTTGATATGCTTATATATGTTATATATGTATTGCTTTAAAACAGGTACTGACTCCCTAAAATTATTTTAATATTATTATATTTTGTCAATACTTGACTAACATACAACAAACATACAGCTTTGGCCATAAGTACTTGAATTGAGAAACATTTTTCTACACGTTGCTTTACACAACTCCAAATGCTTTGAAGTGAAGCAATTAATATTTGGTTGGAGTGTAGACTATCACCTTCAGTTCCATGCACAAAAACATCACGACACAAACCTGCACGGCTGCAACAAGGTCATGTGTATTAAGACTTTACACAGTGGCCATAAGGAGGAGAGCGAGAGGGAGAGTTCTTCATGTGTGTTCTTCTCACCAATCAGAAATTCTGATTTCTGGCTGAAACCGATCCATGAACGATGGGTTGTAACCTTCCTCCTCCAAATCAATCAGCTGGGACTTCCTGCACATCCTGCAGACGCCAAAGAGGGTTTTATCCGCTGCTCAATCCAAATGTTTGAAATCTGCTGTCTGGAGCTCTGCTGGTGAGTACTGACCAGTAAGAGGTCACAAAGTTTAGCTGGACCGTTTCCTTGGGATGTGGAACCATGACTCCATCCACACACCACCCATCACCACCATTCTCCACTATCTTCCAGTCCGTCATTCCATCTATAAAAACAAAGAAGGTGGGGGGTTGTAAAATTATTTTTTTCATTTTTTAAGCAGGAATAAAATGGGGTGATGGCAAACGGATGGAGAGTGAAAGCAGTTCTGTGGGTTCTTACGTTCTCCTTTGGGATTCTTCAGAAGATTTCTTCTCTTCTTGCACAAGAAGTAAAACAACCTCCAGTCTTTGGTCATTTTGGAAGGATCACGGGGGCGATATCCTTCTCTTCGACATCTCTCTTTCCACAGAGACTCACTGTCAGACACTTCTCCCCACTGACGGCACACTGACCGACAAACACCAACCACCTGATGGGGAGGTAGATGCAGGAAGATCTCCTCCAGGATCTCCAGAGGAACGGGCAACACCTGGAGACAACAGACGAGTAGAACTTTGTTGTGGTCTTGCCTACATTTATGGCTGTGTCTCAAAGTCGCTAGGCTGCATCCTTAAGGATGCATTTTTCGACCGCATGTCACTTCAGCTGCGACTTGCCTGTCCCAATCCGTCGGCTCCTCCGAACGTGGTCGAGGGACGCAGCCCTCCAGGAGCCGATTTGGAGGACACATCTGATCTATCCTTTGCAGCCCAGCATATCCCAGCATGCAGTGCGGGCCGACGAGGATTTCATTTATTCACGACGGATGCGGGTGATCCGACAGCGCGGAAACGTTCACTTTTAAATTAACAGAATTCCCTTGAATATCTACTGATAGAAATGTTATATTATAACATAAACATCACATGTTAGTTTATGAAATCACTTAAGTTACGTGACGTTGGTAATCAATGTTGTGTTTTTAAATTAAACAAACTGCTCCTAGTTATAACGTTAACGCTGTCCTGCTGCCCCCCATACGGCCCGTGACCCAGACTCGCACCTGAACCCGCATCCGCCCGTAATTATTAGTGAAAAGTCACTTTCAGAACTTTTGAGGTTGACGCTGTGACGGTTTTATATATAGTTTCTACTTTCATATTCATATTATGAACACAAGTGGATCATAGGGAGCTCAGGTAGACAAGTCATGAATCTGAAATATCACTTTCTAAGTCAGTGATACAGAATAAATACACAAAAAAACTGAACTTGCTTTGCTCCTTTTGTTTTGTGGTGTGATTATGAACTAACTTTACATTTAGTTGTGCTTTATGGAGCAGGAGGAAGCTGAAGAAGAACGATGTGCGTGTGTATTGACATTAATCTACTGTAGCGTGGAGATACTGTAATATTTTACAGTTAAAATAGCTTGTATCCTATGCAAGAAAAACGAAAAAGTCTAAGAATCTAAACACTTACTTGTGGGAGCGAGGTGGAAGACTCGTCGTTTCCAGGGGCTGAAGCAGAGCTCTGAGACGAACCCATAACTTTAGCGTTCCTCTACGAGCCTGGGACAGAACCGGGCTTTGGGACGTTTACTCGACAATGCAGCAGAAGACACCGACTCCCTCGACTTTCATGTCGGCCGCCCACATGACTCGCAGTCTGTAACAGATATGAGGTCACACAACACGGAAGTGCAGCTCGCGGGAGGCTAAAAGCAGCTTGAATGTTTGCTATGGCTGTAGACCTATAACACCACAGATGTACCTGAAAGGACAGCCGCTTCTGGTTTTACCGTGTCTTGTAACTTTTGTCATACGTCGATTCCCGACAGACATCCGGCTTCCGGGAAAAAGTAGCGCTCGATGTTCATACCAGTACACCCGAGCTCACGTCGACTAACTGCTGACTTCTCATCATAGCGCGATCTGATTGGTTTAGCAGTCTTAATTGGGCGGGGCTTAATGGATATGATTTTTTCTTTTGAATCGGCAAAATTCCTGCTACCGCAACGAGCTTCCAGATCCTTCACTAAAGTGTAAATAACACACATACGTACCACCATGAAAGCGTACCGGGTACGTTAGACAAACGCAATTACATGAAAACCGCGGCCAAAGAGGGAGTTGCAGAAATATCGCTTCAGCTTCCGTTACACTGTCAGTTCATCGGGGTGCGCTCGTTTTAGCCTCCGGGGGCGCCCGGGCTTGACCCCGACACGTTATACTGTAAAGACTCACAATATCTAAGATCAAATCCGTGGAAGAGGGGGGGGCAGGTTGGAATGGCAGCGTATACCAGGTGGCCTCCAATTATTCTGGTAAAACCTGGTCGTCCAGTTATCCCGAAGAAAATACAGAACTTTTCAAACTCCATTTTCTTTCAAGAAAAATCCTCATTCTAGAGATATTTGTATTTTTTCCGGAAGCATCTGGTCTTTGCACGATCCTCCTCATCCCATTATCATTATTCCTGAAAAGGCAGGGTTGCATTTTTTCACAGGGAGTTAAGCCATCCTTGGTCTCACGGGAGTTTCACTTAATCTTCCCCTTTTCTGTTGATGGCACACAAACAAGGGAAGGATCCCAGGGAGAAGAGCTCCAGTGTAACTAACAACCAATGAGCCAACTGATAATCATAATACTTTCCTTCTACAGTTTTTCTGTTCATGTTATCATTCAAAATTCCCATATCCCCACAGTACTCCTCCCCCGATGACATTGACAAATCAGCCATACTTAAAGCAATATGATCCCCAAAACAATCCATTTCACAAGCTTTACAAAAAGAAAAGAGTGACGAAAATGCTTCAGCGACATGAGACTGATTTTAATAATATGGCAAATAAACAAAAGGTGCATTCATGTATTCAATCATGTAGGCACTGCAGTTTGTGTACAATACAGCTGATAGACCTCTATCACAAATTACAAGCCATATACCAAAAATAAATGGATACCAAGACCCGGGACATTAGATTTGATTTGGATGTCTTTAGATTTTCAAGCAAAACACCGTCCACGGATCCTGAATTATGATCAATCCAGTCCGTGGTGCTTTCACGCCGCGCTGGATATTTAAACCAATATAACGAAGAACAAGAAAAAAAAAAAGAAGGTAAATGCATGATTTCTGAATAACACAGACTTCGATCTGCGTCGCATCTAAAACAGGGGTTGAATCCATCTTCTGACAGCCAGCCGAGGGATGAGTCTTTTCGGGGGGCTCCTATGTGTCCGCGTCGATCCTGTGAGCTGCGCGGTGGAAACAGTTACACAGAAGTGAGAAATAACGCCGCTGGCAGAACAGCTCAGTGGGTTCTAGCAGGCTCTCTCAGCTCGGATAGAATATTCTGAGAAGTGTTGCGTCACGCAAATCTACAATGAGTCGGGGTTCAAGTCGAGTCCCGCTGCTGTCAGCGAGATCTGAAACAGGGGCTGGTGAGTCAGTGCAAGATGATCCACCAGATCTTTGAGTCTGCACTGAAGTACTTACATCACGCCAAGGCACCCCAATGAATGGAGGTGAAACTTTAACCGGATAGATATCCTCGTGGAACTTCCCCAGTTCATTATTGGTTACAAGTTCCCTGACATTTGTGTTGAAATAACCAATTGTCTTATTAAAGCTGCACGATCTCGGCTACATTTCTGGAACACAAATCTGAACATTGGATAAAGCCAGGTTCAAAGTGTCTCTTGTTGTTGGTATATTAGGTTTCAAAAAAAGGTTTTTACAAAGGGAATTTAGGCATATTTAAAAAAGATACAATAGATCAATCAGGCTACAAATGAGAAGCCTTTGTAAAAACGTTCATAAGATACACAGAAATTAAACTTAAATGTTTGGTGTATGTAAAGTGATAAAAATGTTCATTTTGAAGACACTAAAGGGGAATAAGATGACAAAAAAACATTTAGATATCATGAAATGTTGATTACATTCAATTATTGCATATACTTTGGATTTAAGACTTCTATTTATAAGTTTTCTGAAATTGTAAATTTAAAGGAAACGATTCCTTTTCTGGTTGAACCTGTATTTTGGCTTTCTACAAACTTGGTTAAATACTTAATGCCCTTTATATTTGTCGGTCTGCACCTCTATTCACCAATGTTTTGCATGTGTTGTCTGGCTTTATCGGCACAGCGGCGTGATCCCAAACAGGCGTTTTCCACGTGACGTATTCTACACAGAACTTACATTGCTTTGGTATCCTGAGTGCTTCGGCGTCTGCTGACAGGACCTGATGCATGACTCCGCGGAACTGATACAGCACCTTCAGGCTCTTCTCCTCCCCAACACAGGGGTCATAGAAGCCAGGGAGTCCCGACTGTGGAGCAAACACAAAGGTCACGTGTGGCGGCAGCAGCAGCAGGTGGAGTCATCAGGTGGAGGACAGCAGTTTGTAACCACCGGTATGTGCACGGTACGTTGTCAGATGTTCCGCGCGCCACGGAAACACCCCGTGTTGCATCGGTGGACGCAGTGACGTTACGTCGGCAACGTGTACGTCATAGAATCGGGTTCGGATTAAGTTCTTACCTTTGTTGCCTCAGTGAGGATGAGTTTAGAGTCCTTCACCAGACACTGCAGCGGCACGGTCACATCGATGACCTTTGCCCTCTCGTGTTTTCTACTGTTGTCAGTCACAAACTTGCCGTACCAGGCGTTGAGGATGATGAGGCCTGGTTTAATGAAACGGCGTCAGAGAGGGTGTGAGTAAACTGAAGACGTGATGTGTTAATGTGTTTTTTGTATTACATGAGGTTGGGCAAATTCCACAAAATAATAATTTCAGGCCTGCATGTTTGAAACTTAAGCCTCATATTTAATAACAGACTCAATGTCATTTTGGAGACTTTCATTGCAAGTATGTAAGAAAAAGGCAATTAATTTTAATTGCAGGCTGCACAAACAATACCATCACTATTTTATCTAGAGGGCTCCATTGAATAATAAAGTGTGTGTGTCCGTCATCACACATTGACACAAACACACTATTAACATTGCTTTAAGTGCAAAGTCTAGGGGACCTCTGATGATACTAAAATTAAAGCAACCTCTACAGTGACAGGTGTCACAAACCAATTATCACTCGCTCCCCAAGGTGAAAATGACTGCTGAGGACTTTTTGTGTGGTACTTAACAGAGGCAAAAAATACACAATTATCACTCATCAGAAAAGCAGCAGGGTATTTGAAAAAAGTCCACCGATTTCTCTATTTTAATAGCTTTCTACAAAATCTAACTAGGGATGATCAGTTTCCACTCATGGAGAAAGCCTAATCTCTAGTCTAGCCTCTTGCAGGTGCACCGCCCAATAGACTCACTAAAGGTGTGTATCATTCTTTAGTTACATTTCATTTTTTGATGCTTGACAACAGTGGCGACATTATTGCTAAAATCAAAAGTCTTGTATGACATAATGAAAACAAGGGCGCCACATCTCACACGTTGCACTCACTAAGAACACATAAAACAATGTTCTGAATGTAAGATAAGTATTCTCACGACCTGCTTAAAAGCCTCATCCTTGCGAGAATTTCCTCCACATTACACATCTTACCCATTCTCGACTCCTCGGTTTCAATTATCCGGCGCACAGACTCCTGCATGAGCAAAACCTTTAGAGATGGAAAAAAGGCACACGGGGGGAAAGGAAGCAGACCGACACAAACAATGAGATTGCAAATCATATAGATTATAGTAATGATTTTCACTAACATGGTCCCTTCTTATCTGGCTGCTGTGGGACGTGTAACATTTTGGGAGACAGGACCCGCACGTCTCATCTGACGCCAAACTACAATCTGCGTCTGGTCACGCGCACGCTTGTGAAATACTCACAGCGGACTCTGCCTCCTGTTTCTTCCTGGCTATATTAGAGGCCGAGCTCTCCTGCTGCTTCTCCAGGTCTCTGGGTGGTTGGAAGATAAACCGAGAAATGAAATGAGCTCATAAAACGCCGACATAATAATACACGCGGCGCTATTTCCAATAACACTTTTCTTGCATGAAGGAACTTAAAGAGACGGGGTTCTTACTGTTCCTTCTGGGCCCTCACGTAGGGCCGAATAATGAGCTGCTGAATGGCGAGGTAGAAAACCAGTGGTCCGACTGTGGCATAAAATACAGCACTTGGCAGGAGTTGGTCGGTCAGGTGAATGGGGAAGAAATACGTCTGACTGGCTCGGTTGAGTCTGCGGATACAGAGCTCTCTAGGTTAGGCAGAATAGAGAGAATCGTGTGCCGATTGTTCCTACAATGTTAGAAAAATGGTGTCAAAAACACAAGGCCGGAGCATATAGAGCATCTTTATGCTCATGCATTTTGCAAATGTCCCCTGCTGGGGGGGGGGGGGGGGGGGCGCAATAAAGAGTTATCTTTATATATTCATATCCCAGGACCAAGCAGCATCCTCATGGGTCCAATCCTTTGTTTACATCCTCAAAGACCCCGGCACAGCACGCAACTTATAGAAACGTCTCAGGCCTGTCTGGCCCGATGTCACGTCGGGAATCCTGTGGGCGCCATGGCAACAGCGCTGCGAGGAGAACCCTGTGGGAACCGGAGCACAGAGGTGCACTCACTTGATCTTGAGAGAAACACCTTGGGGCACTCCCACGCTGACGGTGGCCCCCAGGACGCTGTGTCGACTGATCTTCCTCTCAGCGCCGTACTCCAGCACGGTGCCAAAGAAACCCGATCTGCGACACGAAGGCAAAGTCACTCTCTCCTCCTGCAGTCACTTCACTCAAAAGTTTACTTCAATTTGAGCTGTCGGTTC
The DNA here is from genome assembly GCF_964276395.1 of Gasterosteus aculeatus. Classification (NCBI taxonomy): domain Eukaryota; kingdom Metazoa; phylum Chordata; class Actinopteri; order Perciformes; family Gasterosteidae; genus Gasterosteus; species Gasterosteus aculeatus. The sequence goes on from NC_135689.1 coordinate 5,379,412, forward strand.
TTGGACAAAAATGACCAACTATTTACATTGAAATGGTTATAGAAATTAAATTACTGCACAAACAGACACAAAAACAGTAAACTAATTACGACCTGCAACAGAAGTCTCAGTATGAATTTGTGCTTACAAAACGGAAAAACAGCACTTTTACAACATACTTTACTGAGCCCTTAATCTTCGTCTGGTCTTCATCCTGGAACTTGTACTGGTAGCTCATCATCGCAAACGTGTGAGGAATGCCAAGCTGCGGAGACAGAGAGTCAAACATTGGGGCCCCATCCCCACCGAGGAATTCTTTACGTCCCCTTGGCTGACATTGGGGTTAAATGTATCTGCCATACCTGCATTGCGAAGGTGAAGTGGCTGCTCTTGGTGTCCCTGACGATGCTGGTGTTCATAGAGGACTGGATTCCCCAGCGCCACTGCACATAGCCCATGGTGTTCTTGTCTAGGTGGCGGGCCAGCACCGTGGTGACACCGGGGCGCACGCCTCGGGATGAGAACTGGAGCCCGCACTGAGCTGTGACGAAGCTGAGGCAAAAATAAAATAAAAAAATGGGAGTGATTAAAACCAGGTTGTTCAGGTTGAAGTAAAAAAATAAAAAAATAAAAAATGGAGCGGTCTCGCGTCTTGAGGGCATACAATCGAGAAGTCACGTTGCGGAAGATTTTCATTCCTAAGAGAGGTCCTTGGGTGTCTCCGGCACCGATCTCCACCTGTTGACACGCACGCACAACGGAAACATCGTAAAACGTCGACGCATTGAACCACAAAAGGTTAAAGACGCGTGTGAGAACGCAGCATACCTCCCCCCACCCGCTGGCTGAGGTGACTCTTCGCAAGGCCAAGTTAATTGTGCCACCTCCGTTTCCATTGTGTGTTGACAGGGAGCCCGACAAAACGGCTGTGTCTTTTGTGGTGAGAGGAGCCTGCAGCAGAACACACGGGACAACGAGTCCTTTGATGAGGATCAGCGGAAACGATCACAAATGGAACCGCGGCTACGGCCAAGAACGCATCGTAAGAACGCCACTTAAAACCTCAAGTCAAATATGGAGCCGCCCGTTACCTCTATGGATTGCGATATGTGCATCTTGTTAATTTCCACATGTGGGACTCCCCCTCCAACCACGTCCTCATAGTCCTCCTCATACTGGTCAAACAGGTCCGTGGCATCGATACCCACACTAATAGTTCCCTGCGAATAACACGTTTGGGAAAGAATGCCAGGTTAATTAAATGTTTAAATAACATGCAACGTGATACCTTATGACTCATATATATATAAAACATTCAATTGCATTTTAAGCTCGTCACTCGCCCTGCTCATACCTTTGGGTTGGTCCTTTGCTGAAGCCTTCTCTCCTCTCGCTCTTTCTGAAGACGCTCGTACTCTTCCCGAATCTCTGCAGGGGTTCTTCTTCTCTCCACCACCTGCAGTACAAGGATAGGATTTGCAGGGAAAGAAACTGCTCCAATGGCTCATTCACGGGTCGCAGATAAGAGTTATAGTACCTAAAATTTCAAGCGTAATTAGGATGAAGGAAAACCGGAACTATATCGCGCAGATTGAATGAGGTGATGTCATATAGGAAATAATGGTCTGGTAGTTAGAATGCAGGCTTCATACCAAGAGCATGTAAAGACAGCAATTTATGAAAAAAGCATTATAAGTATAAAGAATAATACTCATGTTAAATATTCTTTGTCACAACCACCGTGGCTGAAAGTCCCTTTGACCAAGATGGGTCTAATTCAAAGCTACACGTGTTAACCCGAAGCTAAACCAATGTTCCTTCTTAGTCCATGGAGGCAAATGCAAACACACTGCGCTGACCACAGGGAAGACGTCCAAACACATTTATTGAGGTGACTAAAGTCAGTGGCGTATTAGAGGAGAGTTGTGCGATGTGAAATTTAGAACTCCCCCGAGCTGGTCTCATAAGGCTACAAATCTCCTGCCTGAATAAAACCTCAGGGTTTGATGTCGCTCCACCTGACGGCTGTTGTTTGTCTGCATGTTGTGACGTTTTTGGGGTATTTATTGGCCAATACAGTCACTCCCACAGAAACATACCTCCCATCCATCAACATCGAGCCCCCTCTTGCCATAGATATCGTAGATCGCTCGTGCCTGCGGGTCCCGAAGCACTAGAAAGACATAGATGACCACCAGTAATATTAACCGTTAAAAGAGTTCATTTAGGAAGGCCATGACACACAGAAGTCAACATCAGCTTGAAAAGGGAGTTGACTAAAGGGAATAATCAGCGCTTCACTGACCTTGATAGGCTTCGTGCACGAGGTTAAAAAGCTGCTCTGCTTGGCGCTTTAGTTCCGGGTCCCGGTGTTTGTCTGGGTGATACAGCATGCACAACCGCCTGTACGCCGCCTTCAGCTCCTCCTGTGTTGCCTAAAGCAAAACAATTGATATGGAATTTAATGTGAAAGAGAAAGTTCGAAAGAGGAAAAGAGAAGGAAACTTGATCAGCAGCATTCAAAACACACAGCAGGATGTTGCTCCGCCGGGAAAATAAAAATAATCAATTTTCTGATCCCTCAACACGTATTTGATCTTCATGAAGAAACTCTCTGTTATGAGGGATATTGTTGAAGTATACAAAAGGCATTGCCCCAATCACCATTATGTACACACATGCATGCCATCTACACTATTCTCTTTTTAAATCCCTCACAAAGTGCCTTTCCCGGATGAGACAGATTCAAGATGATATGAATTAAAAGGTTTTATGCAAACATTCTGCACATCCTAAACTCGGCTTAGGTTTTACATCGTGGTATACTGGGTCGCTGTGGAACAGCGTGTCTCTGTGGCACTGGTTATTTCTGTGTTGCATTTAGAACACAATGCTCTCTGCTTCACACACAGAGACATAGAGACCAGATCGTGTTTATATTGTCATCTAATTCATTGTGAGTGTCACACGATGAAGCCGTAAAGTACAGTTGTAGCATTAGCTCACTTAAAGTTAGCGCTGCTCACTCCAAAAGATCAGAATTAAACTGGAAAAAGAAAATAAACAGCACCGTTTGTCATCATCCCCAAAACCACATCACCGCCCCAAACACGCAATTATCTATCACCTTCACCAACTGACAACTAGGTCGTACCCCCCCCACTCCTGGTAAAAGTTCCCAGCACAGAAATCAATGTCGAGGGTCACCGCTAGCTCGCTAGCTAACGCTACATGTGATTGATCGGGGGAACGCGTTGAATATCAACCGTGCGGGAAGCGCCCGGGACGAGCTGCTACACGCGCCCCCTCCGCACGGACATCTACTCAGAGCACAACTGCGCATTGTACCTCTCTCCTGACATTGAGCAGGGAATAATAATCATCGTTTAGGATCTCATCATCGTCCAGGGCAGACGCCATGTTTACAAACCGGTCATCTCTTCTTCTCTTCTTCGCGTCATTTTACGCGGCTTCGGAGAGTTCTGCGCGCGCGCTGCCGCCCCCTCGTGGTCGGGATGAACGACGGGGAGCGTTGAGGGCTTATCGGCGTGTGCGTGTGATTTTTAATTTCCGAGTTTAACATGCACATTGCAATTTTTTAATGAGATAGTTTACATCTAAGCGATCTGTCTCTGAAGTAAAAAAAATAAAAAAAATAGAATGACTTTTTTATTACCTAAAAAATCTTGATGTTAAAAAAGTGCATGATGTTAAATTCATTTGAATCTATTGTTTTTGTAAATTATGTGCAAGTTAAAAAAAAATGTTTCAATATGGTCTTACATTTTCAATTCATATTGCAAAAAGGTAGCCTACATATGCCTTACTCTAAAGGGATAATATCTGCATTCTATCCACCTGGGAACAATTCAGGCAAGGGGCGAGAAAATTGCTTCACTGCATTAGGTCTTTCATTAGTTCGTTATTACTCTCTTTGCAATAACAACAAACCGTTGACTGTATAAGATACGGGCAAGCAGCGGGCGGTGGAGGAACTGTCCTTTCAGCACCACCCCCTCAAACTATACATTGCACTTCACCCTTCGCGCCACGGATGAAAGCTGCCCTTAAGAGCCGTAGTATGTCTGTTAAACCCAACGATCTGTAATTAGATCGCCTGCAGTCATTTAACGCATGGTCATGCTGTTGTGCAGCCCATGATGGCCCGACTGCGCCGCAAGGATACAAGTTGAGGACCTCGACCGCGCGGAATTGCAGTAACTGTGTCAGCAGTGGTCCTCGGATCTGTACATCACGTTGACCCCCGCAGGATACCTGATAGAAATGTTCAGATGGACTCGGCCGGCAGCTCCTAATAGTTGGATCCACATCTCCAAGGGATCCCCGCAGCTTTAAAGCATCACGGTGCCGCTATCTGAGATCAGCCAGACATGTCCGAAGGGAACGAGCAGGCTTTCAAATGTAAACTGACGTACGGACAGTTGATTGATCGACCGGCCACTACTGTTTTATGTGCAGTGTTTGAGTGCTTGATTTTAAGACACATGACTGCAGTCAACATTTGGTTTATAATTAAAGATAGGGAAATAAAAAGGCATTAAAATGAACGCTGTTATGGAAGGTCCATCGATTGGTGACTAATTTAGTTTTCCTGTTATTACTTGTTAACAGGCGAAGCCTCAATTATGATTTTACATCAGTGGACTTATGTTAATAAAAAGGTCTTGATGAAGTCTATTAAAACTGTGATTTAGTTTAATATCAACGCACCAACCGAGTCTGTTGACCCGCAGCGAAGGTAAAGAAACTTTAGCGGTCTCAAAGTCAAATATTCACCATCTCATTAGTTTGAATCAAGGACACATAACGTCGCTTCACCCGCTCTGCCTTCATCTTTCTCTGTAATATAATAACGCGTCACCAGCTTTCAACAAAAGCGTCATGCCTGATCTGCAGCGTCTCTGAGGAAAGGAAAAAATAAAAACAACAACGAAAACACAAAAAGAAAGACAACAACATAGCCCCCCCCTCCCCTCTACTACCCCCCCCCCCCCCCCTCCGTGTCAAGGTGAGGGGAGATGTGCGCTCTCCATCCCGCAGCTTCTCCGTCAGTCACCGCCTCGCAGCCAATAGTAAGTTCGCCTCTGTCGGACCGACTCGCCGCTCGCTCCTCCGGTCCCTCCTCGTGCACGCGCGTGGTACCCACGGTCGTGAGGAGGAGGAGGATGTTGCGCGTGAAGGGGAAATGGCTGCCGAAAACAAGCCGGAAGGTAAGAGAAAAATATAATGGGATTAATTTACTAGTATGGCCGCTGTGGGATTTTTTATTTCTTTTTGGTCCGCGCAAACAGCCGCAACTCCGCGCGGAGATGACACCCGCGCGAGGACAAGCGGGGACATTTTTTTTCGCGGAGGGGGGGTCGGGAGAGAGGGGTGTTGGGGGGCCGGGAGGGGGGGTGACTCCGAAAACGGCTCCGCTGTTTTTACCCTTTCCGAAACGTGGAGAGACATCACCTAGCCGGCTAACATTAGCTCGCGTTCCAGCCAGCTACACTATTCCCACCGTAGACCCACATCTCTTTCTTTTCTTTTTTTTTTTTTTTTTTTTGTTAAAGCACGCCGCGGGCACCGACGGTCTCCACCGGCGTTCAACCCCCCGACGGCGGGATCCCGCTCAGAGGACGGAAGGGAGCGAGTTGTTAGCAACGCGGCTAAGTTAATGACAACATGTCGTTGGCGTCGACTAACTTCTTCCCGTATTACCCGGCTGCACGAGAGGCGGCTCGGCTGTGTAAGTTCATCCGTCAACGCGGCTCTCTTCTCGCGGCCGGTGTTCGCGGGAGGTTTTTGTGTTGTTTTATCCCCCCCCCCCCCCCCCGCAAGCGTTGCAATAGTGATTTAAACATCTGTTTTTTTAAACGTAACGTCTTGTTGTTCGATTTTGTTTTGTGTGTGATGTGTCGCGTGCAGGAGAGAGGCGGTTCGGCTCGCGCGCCCCTCTGCCATTCAGCGATCAGTGCTCGCGAGTAAGAAGTGGAAGCATTCTTCTTCTTCTACTCTCTTTTTTTTCAAATCAACGGATGTTGTGTTTTTTTTTCTTCTTCTTCTGCTTCTTCTTCCAAATGCCAATTATAGCCCACTACTTGGCCTATATTCGTGTGTTCGAGTCACGGGTGTCTAAGCGTCTAAATCCGCTCGCAGTGCCCTCTCGCACTCGAGATGAGATGCCATCACACGAGAGGAAACAGGGAGGATGGAGAGAAGGATTTCCGGCAGCCTGCTCATTACACTACTTTACAAATCGGGAAAAATGAGGACTCCCCCCCCTCCTCCCCTCCGTTCTCCCCTTCAGCTTATTTCATACGGCTCACTTGCTTAAAAATGAAATGCACTAGACTTACTTATTTCCTCTCAAGTGGGCGATTTTATTGCAAAACATATGCATGAGAGATCTGTTCTCATTCAGAGAGGCCCATGGACTTTTTGGGTGAGTAATCAAGCAGCTCATTTGAAAATGTAGCAAAGATGCACTAAATCCAATCTGAGCTTCCTTCGGGGATGAGGTTGCGTTCTCAACAAGAGGCGGCAGTCTGAGATGACGAAAACATACGGCAACTTCTGAATGTCATTCATAGAATTTCATGAAAAATACATGAGATTTTTTTGAACGTCATGCGCATGTCTGATTCAATGTTGTTGATCTGGTCTCAATGATGTCAAACTTTTAAATGTTTAACTCTAGTTTCTTGATTTACAGAATTGACAGGATTTAATGCAATCAAAGGCCATTAATACAGTGTGTTCTATTTATATGCCTAAACTTGTGGTGTTCTTTCATACGCATTGATTAGTGCGGCACCTTTGGGTGCCACAAAAAGACTCGTCAAAGGCTTTAAAAGTGGCTGAGTAATTTAAATTGGAAAGGAAGAAGAAGAAGTAGGAGAAGAAAATGCACTATAGGTGCGTCTGTTTTTTTGAGCTCTTCCCAACACATTGTAAACTAGACCTGCGTCACAGTTTGCCGTCACTATCCTCAAACACAAATTCTTTTTGATGTAGCATTACTCTAATGTCTCAAACGACAGTAAACAAATTGCGGCCGTCCATGTGAGTGGAGAAGATAAAAGAGTTGTTTGCATGTCAGTGTGCCAACCACTAACCGGAGCCCCAGCAGGGGGTGCTATCGAGCTGCAAAAACACACGCACCACATGAGGGATCTGTGTGTGACTATGACAAAAAATACAATAAAGACATCTGGGTATGATAGTAATGACTTGGCCGTGGCGCGCAGGTCCCGATGTGTTCATCTACGTAGCCGAATTTAACGAACGGGCTCCAGTTGTTCGTCCCGATGCCTCTCGCTGAAAGCCCCTGACTTGGAAGTCCCATTGCCGAGCAGGTTAAGTTATTTTCAGTGTCCCCGTGAGGCCGGTCAGTGGGGAAAAAGGAGGAGCAGGCGCAATGGGGAGCGTAGAGAGAGAGAGAGAGAGAGAGAGAGAGAGAAGTGCTTCGTACGTCCACGTTAACGTCCCCCGCCTTTAGAGCGTTTACGTGGAGCCGCCACGCTGGATCTTGACTCCCTCATCCAGTCCGGGCCGTTCCTCAATGTGAATGCTGCACCAGTATGTCAGATTGTGTAAGACGCGTCCCTGGACGTCGCGTGGCCGCTGAGAGCGGCGAACAGAGTGTTTTCCCTTCACCTTTTGTCCTTGTGGCGCGCGCCGGGCGGCGCTGGTCTCTCCTGCTTGTTTGGCAGCTCTTATGATGGCCCATAACAAGCGAGGGTTACATCTCGTGTTAAAACCCAGAGGGCCACGGCCCCGTTCTCCCTCGGTAATGTAATGTTTACATCCTGGGGTATTTCTCTCCAGCCTCACTGATTGTCAGGGCCCTCGGGGGCATTATTTTCACCCTCTTCACACCCTGAAAAAGCGCTGTGGGTGCACAGCTTTAAGTACAAGGCCTGGAGGGCACCGAGGAATCAAGCTCGATGCGTCTTAACACCAGCGCCGCTCTGGATGAAGCTACCACCGAGGGTTTGAGGAATCCGCCACAGTGGATAACCATAAACATTTTCCAGGAGCCACATTTTAGGAATAAACAAGCACTTTTTAGAGAACACGAGCTACAAAACAAAACATGCGTTGAGGTGTTGGGATTGCTCATAAATAGGAAACGCTGTTAAAAGTTAAATGTTGATGCTTTTAACCTCCAGAGTTGATTTAAAAAAAAAAAATAGAATAGATCAAATCAAGGCCAATGATTCTTCAGCAGATACAACTAAACTGAATCTCAAATGGAACTTTTGTCACAGCGGCAACAGGTTGCTTTCTAAAATAGTGAAGGACGGCGGATAAAAGTAATATTTCCCATTTTGCATTTTGAGAGGGGCGCAGTTTTTAAAGAGTTTCTAGATGTTATCATTTAGGTTCAGGGTGAGGCAGCAGCGAAACATCAAGTAAGCACGCAGTCAGCCATTAACTTACAAAAGTGCTTGTGCAGCAATGGAATGAATATTTCTCCTCCGTTTCTGTAAAGAAGGACGAGTTCAACCTACTCGTGGTTTCGGGACGACTCGCTCTCGCAGGTTTTTTTGTGTTCAATCAGGGTCTACGTTTTTTCTTTTTTAATTGAATCAGCGAGGTGAGGATGGATGAGACCCCGGTCCGCTCCGTGGTCGCCTCCGCCGGTGGATTGTATTGATTCATCTAGTTTACCACTGATACAACAGGGAGTGTTATTGACCTTTATCAAACCAGGCCAGAGCCTCAGTACTTTCCATCCTTCTTATAAACATACAAAAGTATTCAGGCGATGGAGAACCTCACTGTTTCACCTGACAATAGACTAGTTCACTGTGACCTATGATGACATTATGATGAAACTATTATTACTATTACTATGAATGTTATTAGCTTCTGTGTTTTAAATGTGTTTCAATATACTGTCTAGCTTCTGTTAATATTGCTTGCATGAGGGGAGGGGGGGGGTGTTTGCTCAGCTATCACAGGCTGAGAAAATGCTTCTTTTCCTCGATTTTCTCTACTTTTCTCTTTGCCTCCTGAAGGACTGAAGAAAGTTCGTAATCCGGATCGAATGTACAGATCAGCAGTGTGTTATGCTGGCCACGGTCCACCTAAGAGTATCAGTGATGACACAGAGACGAACAGTAAGAGTCAGTTATTAATACTGCATCGCTGCTCCGAGAGGCCACTATCTGGCCGATCTATTATTCATCCATTGATTCATTTATTTACTTCTTGATTTCATCCGTCCCCATGCCCCCCACCCCCCCCCACCTCCATCCTCCTCTTCCTCCTCCTCCTCCTCCTCCTCCTTCTATCCCCCTCCGACACAACACCTCCTCCGGCTGCTCTGTTGATTGAAGTGTCTGCTTTACGGGATCACGCTGTCAATAGCTGAAGTGTTGTCGTTAACTAAGAGTGATTGTTTCAGGTTGAGGCCGGGGGATCAGGACCTGAGCAGACCCTCAGAGGGAAAGCTTACACGTTGAGCCATCAATAATGGCCCTGTACTTGGATTTTTTTCTGCGTTTTCTTAAACCTGCATCTTATGGGGGGAAAAAATCTGCCCAAGTTAACGGCTCAAGTTCAAAATCTTTGCAAAACCGACATCAATATTTATGCACTGGCGTATCGCGTGGTACGTGCTTTCTTTAAATGGATCGGTCTCTGCCTCCCTTTCATTATCTGTGCTCGACGAGGACTGTAGACGAGGGGCCAAAGAACAAAGGCAACCCGCCATCACAGTTGAGGTTTTTTTTTATGGCTCGGAAAACCAGCCTCTGTGGGAATCGCTTCGGTGCACTTACAAGTCTGTGTACGTGTGCTGTTTTCTGTCATAACCAAACCAAACAATCAGTCAAATATAGGCCAAAGTCTCGCGTTTGTTCGGGCACCATTTTCCCTTCAATCCTCCCGGGAAAATGCGTCTGAATTTTAGCCTCCGTCGCTACCCGCTGGAAGAAGCTGTCCTCTGTGAAGCAGATAGTTTCTCCTCAGAAAGGAACCCCATCATGGCTAATGAATACTCCAGTCTCCTCGCTGCTGGAAGACGAGATCCAGACTGCAGACGGGGTAATTAAGTGGGCTCGTGTATTGTCATTCCTAAATAGAGAGTCTGAAATCCCCCACAAACCCCTTGTTAGACTCCTCACTCTGTGTCCCTGGGAGAGCTCTTCTGCACCAAATCCCTTTTCGTTTATTTATTTCCTTTTAAAAAAAAAAATGTTTCGAGAGATTTAGCGGCGTGGAGGGTGGGTGTGGGGGGTGGGGTTGGGGGCGACTGCTCGGGCAGATCTATCACACGGGCCCGTAGACTGTAACAGGGGGCATTGTTGACTTTCTGCTTCACCCCCTCATGTGTGACAGCTGTGACTGACAATAGGGCTTCGCCGGTCTTGCGTTTCCCCCTCGTGTTATTGCGTGGTGTTACAGCATCCCCGTGCCCATGTCAGACACCCTGTTTTAATGCGTTCAGCTTGGGGGTCTCCCCCCCCCCCCCCCCCCCCCCCTTCCCCCCATGCCTCAGCAGGACACTCAGTAGAGGAGTACGGCAAACCGGCAGGCAAACCATTGATCTGAGTAATCGTCTGAGTAATTGTGGGAGTAGTTATGATACAGAAAAGAAGGGCTTTGTTTGTGTGCATGTTTAAGCAGGAATGAGATAGAGGGAGGCAGAACAAGAGCTGCAGGGAGGGAGGGAGGGAGACCTCACCTCTGCTCTCCTTGAGATGGGATTTTTATGGATGGGTGAGCATGGTGAGGGCTGAGAACACATAAAGAGTCATTTTCAGTTTGTTGCAGGCAGTTAAGCGGGCGTGCATGTTTGTTGAACTTCCAGTAATCGGCCCGGGCTCTTTTCTTATTCAGCTGTTTGACTTTTTGACAGCCTTCCCATATTGTGCTTTATTACACCGTGCCGTTATAACCTCCTGGAGCCGTAGTGCACCCAGGGTATCGGCCACTTAGAGAATTTAAATGATGTAATTCGAGACAATTAATTCTGGCGCCCTGCACTTGTTGCATATGTGGTGTGGTCATATGAATGCGATAAGTTGTCTAGCTGGATTTAGTGAAACATGAATAAGTTCTTGGCATTCGGGCATATTTTTGACCACCTGGAAGGAGAAAAACACCTTTTTTTACGTCTTTAACAGCTGTTATGTGTTGCGTCAGTGTGTGTGTGTGTGTGTGTGCGCGCGGGGGTACTCTTTGTGGTAGTGTTGTCGTAACATAGCAACGCTATAGTCGGGTTCAGGATGACTTTGCTCGTGGGCGGTTAGTAATCTCACCGTACGTAAGAGCGCTATCGAACAGGCCGGAGGGCAAATGATGGAGATAATTGGTTCCCTAGTCCTACGCTGACATGTGGCCGCTTTAAGTCTGCTTCCACCTTTCCGTGTTCCCATCAAGAGCCATCGGGTCGTTGGGAGACGCGCTCCTGGACTGTGGGTCAATCACTGATATTACAGCCAGGGAAATCTGACTGGCCCTAAATTGGAGTCTCAGTCTCAGAATCTTCCACCAGTAGAAGGCTTCAGACTTTGGTCTAATCAAGTGTTCTCTTCACCCACTTTCCAAGTACCGCTAGTAGGTTAAAGAGGGTGATGTAGTAATTCAAGGTCTGTGCAAGATGTTTTTGGCGATGTCTCCCGACCTCTTGAAATGAGGGACTTTGTATAAACTAAACATTTGTAAACTAGTATTTTCAAGTACGTCAACAGACGAAAGTGCAAGAGGGTAATCCCTTTTCTTTTTTCTTTCCACATGTTCAAAACTGGAAGTTAATTACATATTAATGGTTAATCATTTTCTTAATGATTAACGTTAGCTCCGACATTCTAAATGAGCCTGGGAGTCGTGACGTTTCGCTGCGAGTGATTAGTGACCGAATCCCGGGAAAAGTGTCTTAATCCGAAGGCTGCCGGGGTAATATCCCATTACTGTAAATGCCATTGCAAAAGCCTCCTGCAGGTAAACCCCCCCACGCGCCCCCACCCCGCCGCCCTCCCTCCTTCCTTTCCCTTCCCTCATTCTTCTTTCACGCCTCACGACCCCATTGATCGCCTTTAATTGACAGCTTGTCATCAGTGGACCCCTCTACCTCGGCTGCCTGAGTCCATCTCTGCTTCACATTCGACCGTATTCTTTTCCCTTTTTCCCCCCTGTTCTTTTCATTGTGCCATCGTCTTGTAACTGCTTTTTACCACGTTAACCCGTCGCTGCACCTTTGCCTTTCGGTCTGAGCTTTTAAGTCCACGGACCGCTTTGACAAATCGCCTCCTATGGATGTGGTTAATACTTAATGCACGACACATCCCACTCACTTAAGATGTGGATAGCATGACTTTAGACACTCATCTTTGTGGGCATGTCCATGCATCTCTCTGACCGCATGATGTACATTTCTGTCACATACCTTTGATGGTGATGCAAGTACCGAACAATGTGTTTAAATAAGTGATGTTGTACTTTTTCTGTCCCTCTCACCGTGACTGCATAACTGCGGCATGGTGTCAATGTATTCTAGCGATTAGGAGATCAAAATATCCATTCAAAAGTAAGCTCCCGCAACCAACATCATTGTTAGTGTCACCAGTTAAAACTATGGGCCTTATTTTCATCTGTAATAGGAGAAAATAAAGAGAGTTCCCTTAAGATGGAAATGTAGTCACCATTTTGGGTAATGGGCAAATTAGGCAATTACTTCGAGATGTTAAAGTGGAAGGATTCTGACGGATTACTTCCTCTTTTGCATATATTGAAAGGTTTGCTATTTCATTTTCACTACATATTTAATCCATCTAAATAGTGATCCACTTGTTAAATTATGTGCAGCAGATGAAGGGGTATGCTTTTTTTTCTTCTTCTTGTTTCCGGTATATTTAAATTCCTTAACCCACTTAATGAAATATGTCTGAGCGAAGCTTTTTTGGCTGACTGGGCTCATTTCGCAGCGAAACTCTTTGGAGCGTTTTTTTTTTTGCGGCGCGGCCCGGTGGACGGCTAACCTCGCGATAGCAGACGCCGCCGTAGACCTGATTCAGTTTCCCGGCGCTTCTTGCCGGACAGATACGTGAGCCAAATGTTTCTCCACAGGACGGCGTGTTCTCCTGCGATCCGCCGCGCCCACACCTCACAGGTGCGGCTCCGAAATGCTGCGACGCGGTTCTCCACCCCCCGCCGGCCCGCCGAACCCATGTCGGACGGTGTTTGCGTTCAAACTGTGACTTTGGGTTTATGCGGCCGCCCGCAGCCATTTGTTGAACGATCTAAAGCCAAAACATTAGCTTGCAATTTCTCCACAATGTGGGCACAGATTAAATAAAAGGAAAAACTGTCACTCCCACGGCGCTCGGAAGACAGAGACGGAAGAGAGAGGGTTGTGCGTTCAGGGCTCGGCTATTGATTAAAGATTTGTTTTTGTCAGCCCTTCCAGTCTCATGACCCTGGCTCTGGTCTCTAGGGTGGGGCCGGGGCAAGCTAGCGTGACAGATACCCTTAAATTTGGCCCAAGTGTTTGCTTTGAGCCGGGATCGGTGATAATTCCCGGGACATCAGCCGACGGAAATACATACCTCCACTTCCGTTCCCGGTAGAAGGTGACCCGCCGCCGGTTTGCGAACGCAAATGGCCAGCGATGGCGGCGTGAATGCCACAGAGCTCCTCCCGTGTGTGTGTGTGTGTGTGTGTGTGTTTGTGCATGAGCTCGTAATTGGCTCCAGTGTGGCCGCCCTGCTCAGCACATCCTCTCACGCAAACAATCTCTGGTATCAGCCCATCTTGCACTTTCCTGTTTTACAACCAAACAGTCGTTTTCTGTGTGGCTCCCATCTTGGCTAATGCGCAAGCAGTCATTAAGCTGGCTCGTTTCCACTCCAAAAATAGATATCAAACCTTAAGCGGGGGAAATGCAAAAGGAGCAGGGGTCCTTTAAGGCTTTGATCAACCCCTCCTGGCTGAGAGGGGGAAAAAAAAAGAAAAGAAGCCAAATTTCTGTTGGTAATTTCTTGTTTAGGCACTAATCAAATCAGACAATTTGATTAGGAGGAGCTCCTCTACTATATTCTGTAAATCTATTCCAAATCTGGCATCGGAGCTGTTCCCCCGAGGCCGCTTGTTTTCAGCTGACGCACCAGCCCCCCGGTGTATGGGGCTTCTCATGCCACAGTGGACAGATCTTTAATTAGCAAGCAATACTTTGTTGGAACAGTCACAGTTCCTCCCTCAAAATCTGTGGAAATGCCCCGATGGAGGAAACAGCAGACATTCAGCACCTGAAATACTATCACTGTAGATAACTAGCAGCTGAAAGAACAAAACTGTGGAGAGCAAAGGGAGAGTAATGCTGTGGAAAGAGTTCACCTTTTGCGTTCTTTCTGAGCCTCGTGAGAAATGTTGTTTTTTTTGCTTCTCAAGTTAGACGAGGACTCCCGGATTAGAGAAGGCCAAATCTGAGCATCCGGAAAAATAAGGGCCGCGTCTAAAACAGACAGCGTTCCTCAAAGAAATACAATCACGGAGAAAAAGCCCAGTGGCCCGCTGTGATCGGATGTTAATGTACCGCAGGCCGTTAAACGGCCTCCCCTCTAAATGACCCGTTTGTATACGAGGCAGCTCGGCTTCCTGGTTTGCCAACGTCGCTCTTTTCCTCTGCATATTTCAGTCTTAAATTAGCAGAGAGAATTAAGCCCGTTTTGAATAAATGATGATTACGTTACAGCAAGAAAAAGTACCTCAAATAAACGCAACACTATAAGTGCTCCGTCCATTCCACTGCAGACCCCCGGGAGGTATAAATACTATAAATGACATCGCATCGGTATAATGTTGAAACGCGGACATTGTTATGGTACTTGGTTGCCAATCCGCTGCACTGATCCAAGGACATCAACAGACACTTGGCGTGCGCCCTGGCGCTGCTCTGCCAGGCTTGTGCTGCAGACATATTCATGTCTTGCTTGTTTTGGGGCCTTTTTCCATTCTTTTTTTTTAAGACACAAAAACAACAACGCGCCTTCCTCGTCTGCGGGGATGATGTAATCCGCAGGAGACAACGGAATCTGTTTGGGAATTTGTGTAATTAAAAAAAAACCTGCAAACGAACGAGGCCGGCCTTTCAAAGTAAAATGCATGTTTTGCGGCATTCTGAACTGAGATGTTTCTCCGGTTTCAGGGGTACTAGCAAAAACAAGTCATGCAACAGCTGCGGTAATCGTACAATATTACGCACTGAAATTGCTAAAAGTATTATATAAGCCTCAGCCCGAGTAGCTGGCTGACAGATAAAGCAGACGAATCTTGCAGTACTTCTCCATCACGATTCTCTCTGTGAGGAAATCCTCCACGTAGGCTGCTCGAGACGTATTCCAATCCAGCTCTGTCTCGATGGTGTGAGCCAGAGAGCAGCGTCGATTCGGGAATCCTCCGTGCAGAGACAGGCTGGCCATATGTAGCCCGTATCTGCTGCTACTGCCGTCTGCCGCTTGCACAAAAGCGCGTTCGGCGTGGAGTCCGTGGACGGGTAATGGACGAGACCGTTGCAACCTCCGACCCACGATGCATCCGAGCGCCGAGCCAGCGAGATTTTTCCGTTTTGCGAGTGAGCCTCCATCTTCCAGGCCCTTGCGCTTCCTGAGCCGGTTAGTGAATAATACACATAAGTAGCAGCGCGTTGAGGCCTGACTACATCTTCTTGCTCATCGCAAGTCGATGCAGTACAGTAATGCGACTACACGGAGGAACATACTCGGGAGCCTCTCTGATCACTCGGTTGCAGCGTGTGGTTTCCAGATCTGACGGTGGAAGCGCTCCTTGGTACCGAGGACCAGCTGCTGCATGTGTTTCTTAATTGGGCGAAGCGAGTGATTACAGATACCTGCGCATATAAAACAGAGTGCGCGTGCAGAATCACGGGTGCAAGTCCTACGTACATCTACTCCTGCGTTCCCTTCGGAGCGATGGCCTTCTGCCTTTCGCACAAAAACTCAGAGGCTCTGAGCCGGCGCCATCTCCGTTCACCTCCTGCGATCGGTCCCATCGGACGTTTCTATATGGAGGGCGGGGGCAGGGAAGTGGGGGGGGTCTGGGCAGAAGCACACTGTTCTTGCAGTGATGCCCAGCAAGCTACATACCCTCGTGTTGCATCCTTGATATCGGCTTCCTCAGAGATCCACGGTCAGCACTCATATTCATGCCTCCCTCCGTGTCTCCCCTTCCTCACCCATTTGCTAGTATCATCACCAGCAGTTGTATGAATATGAAAGAATGTGGTTTTCTGGCTGTAATGTGTTACCAAGCGGCATTGCATTGCATTGCAAAGAGTCTTTTTGATACTTTTAGAGAATGTATTTACATTCTATCCACACACGCTAAAGCTGAATAATACATTCATTTGCACATGCTTGAACATAGCTCGGATTAAGTCACTCTGCATCCCAGATTTGCGGTCTCTCAGATTGTAAATGCATTACAAGTGTGGCGTACAAAAGATTAGATGCTCACAGGCCTGTGTGGATAGGGGACAGGAATAACTTTAGGTGAACTTTTAGTGCCAACTGGGGACAAGAAAAGCTCGTACTGCGGACTTTCTGTGCATGGTGGAATCCTTCCTCAAAGACACTATAAAAGCTCCATATCCAACCACACACCTTTTCCACACAGTCATTTTAGAGGCTTTTCTGTTTTTCCTTTCTGCATTTAAACGCATTATTAATGATAAGATCCTTTCTTAGAATATCTTACTTTTGTATGTAAATTATTCCTACATAAGCCTATATCTCATGTACTGATAAAAACCACAAAAAAACTCTACTATAATAGGATTTTTACATTATATATTCATTATGTTTTTGTCCCCCCAAACAATACAATATGTTCACATTTAAGCCATCTGCATATTTTAGCAGGAATGAGGTGAACATTTGAGGGCGTTTTTAAACCTTACTGTCTTACTAACGGTTGTGAACTGGTAGTGAAATGTAAATTATTGATCGACGACATGCATTATGATGTAAGCATTGGGCCTGGTAATTGTAATAATTTCCCTGAATATATAATATATACTACATTCTGTCGTGCAGCACGCCACGCAGCTTCCCGTAGTAAATCCCCATGCACTTTAAAATCACTCAAGGGTGTTTATTGTGTCTAAATAATGAATAGACACAGCCTTTACAAGTCGACAGTGAAAAATCTCTGGTGAACTCCCCCGATAGGATGCGTTTCACAGTAAGATAATTTAGCCGAGGACAAAATAAAATGTATGCCATACTGAATTTCCTAATTCTGCCTGGGGATAGTTATCCTACAGTCAGCGTTTTGCTGCGGCTGGGCTGATGAAGAGGACTGTGGATCAGGTCAACAAGCTATGATGCCTGTGTTGAATATTCTTTTGTTGTTGTTGTAGATGAACATGGACATTTGAAAATATACCTGCCCAAGAAGCTGCTTGAATGTCTACCAAAATGCACCTCGCTGCCAAAGGAGAGACACCGGTGGAACACAAATGAGGTAAGGCCACCGCTCCTTATCACACACACACGTTGTCCTCAATCCATCCCGTCACAGCGGCACCTTGCAGCGGCACGCCGTGTTCTTTCAGGACCCTATTTTTCCCGGAACTCTCTGACAAACAACATAACATTTGGCGCATTCGGTGACCCCGTCCAGCCGTCTTTTAACTTCTCGCGTAGGGTTACTTGTTTGAATGTGACATATGAAAAAAAAGAGCCTCCACATTAACGCAATTGGACAATTTAAACACTATTGTTGTGTATAACTGTTTGCAAGGTTCTGAAACTATTTTTCTCGTGTTTTGCATTAATTATTTATTACATTTAAAGTGCAACCTTTTTCGGAACCCCCCCCCCCCTTGCAATAAGTTAAGTGAAATGATTTTAACATTTTCATAATTTAGCTCCATCACAGTTTTCAGCCTAACATGGAGAATTCATTGCCACTGGGTTGTGGGTGCACAGCCTGACCTTTAATCCAGATGCTGTATGTTCTTTGCTCCCATGCAAGAAATGTCCACAATGTAAACAAAGAACTCAAGAAAAATGTCCATCTCATATTGCAATTTATGTTTCCAATGGATTCGCCAGTGCTCGTTCTCCAAGGAAACCCTGTTTGGCATAAATTGAAGGTTAAAGTCAGTTGCAGGTTGACTTTTATTCATAAAACGTCACCGCTGCTGCATTTATCGAGTATTATTGAGGACTATTGAAGTGAAGATAAAGACAGGGAGATAACGCCTGACTTTACAAATCAAACCTGAAAATGCCTTGCTTTTGTACCAAGATGTCCCAGATGCTCTTTGCTATGGATTTCATTTTCTCTCTTAAAGGCCCGAAGGCCGTTTTGAATTATTTTTTTATTTAGCCTTGGTTGACTTTTGTGCTGTTACACATACAACACTATATTTTTTATAGGAACAGTTTCTCCTGCTTGAATCTGAATCTAACAGCCGTGTGGTCTTTTGCATAATCATTTTCAGCATGCAAAAAAATGAATACAGCCCAAAACAATCTTCATCCGTCCATTAGCTGATTTTCTCTCCCCTGGATCAACATATTTTGAACTCATCCTGTATGTTGCTTCATTTGCCTAAAATAACTAATTTGCCAACCTTTTCTCCAGGGACACGTTTATGAGTTTGTCCCTTTTTGATGCTTCTATTGACAGACTGGTTGTTCTTTAAATGAATAACTGGTTTGTAATTAGCCCTAAACACCAACGTGCAAAAAAATAAACCAACCGTGCTTTTGATTAACACGTTGTGACTGAATAAATAAAGTCATGTGCAGTGATGAAGGTTAATTGACTGAAAAACAAGCAGATGATAAGGCGCCAGACAGGCTCGTTTCTAAGGAACAGGAGATTAAAAAGGACAATCTGTCATTGACGTACAGTTAAATATTATTTTACACAGACTATTATACAGACTAGCTGGGAATATTTTAGTTGAAAAAAAAAAAAGATGAAGGAATCTATTTATCTGTGGTGAAGATGTGGATCTGTAGAGCTGCACACAATTAGAGTGGTGATTACTGCAGCAGAAGGACACATATCACTGGCAGTCTCCATCCAAGTCTCCATCTGTCATATCTTTGCTCCAGCACTTGCCCTAAAAAATGTAAAACGCTTGTGTGTTTCTAATTGGCTGACGTCGTAACTTGTTTGCCCTGTCTGACCGGCATTGTGCTGCTAGCAGTCTAAATTAATTAACACAGCTTTGAAATTGATCTCAAACTGTAAGTGTAAGCATTTGCCGGGGATAAATGCCGTCGGCCACGGCTGTTTGCGCGTCTCGCCATTCATTACCAAATGGAAATCGGAGCAGACGTGTTTCAGGAACGGCACCGCGCCGTCGTGTTGCCGGGCTGCAGGTTCAGCTCGTGGCGGATCCGTGGGCGGACGTGACATTGGGATCGCTTGCGCGTGTTGGTGTGAGCGCCGGTCGGGTTCTCCAGGGTTAAAGGGAGCAAGAACACCTTTGTGAAAAATCAAGGACATTTCTTTTCACTTTTTTTCATGCAGACCGTGCAAATCCGTGTGTTTGTGCCTCGTGGTAGCAGACAGGCAGGAAGGGAGGGATCACAGAGGCTCCTTGTCGCAATTGTATGACTCTTAGTGAAAGTGACACCTCATCAATTCTGTGCATATTTCCGGCACCAGCTCTGCATCCTTAATGCACTAATTTCCCACTTTATCAGCTAAGGAACCTCAGCAGTCTGGTAGGTTAGAGCCGCTATTGCTAATGCTCTATTTCCTTTTCCCCATTCGGTTTGACTGCTTTACATTAGAAAGCTATTGTTGTGGGTACGGGGGGCTTTCAGGGGGTTCTTCTTCTTTGGTAACTCCTTGGCTGAATGTTGGTAACAAATCCAAAAACTATGCTGGAGTGACTTCTCTACAAGCAAACGCTGACTGTTTTGGAGAGGACACTACATGGAAAATGTACCTTTATTTGCCTTTAGAGTAAATTACTTTATCGGCCCCCCTCAGTGTGGAGAAGCATGCAGAAGTGGCGCTACGGGAGCAAAGCAATTTAGCGCCACGGACGTCAGCAAAATGTGTTTTTAGCCCACACAAAAATGTAGTGTACGCTATGGTCATGACACTTTCATTGCTTTACCTTGCGATCCGACGGATGAAGCGTTTATCTACGCTCTCTTCAAAGTCACAAATACTCATTTGACAAAAAAAACAACATTGATTTTTACCCGGCGGAACTCTTTGTCCTCGCACACTTCAGTACAGCGCTTTGCTCTCCTTCCTGCTTCTCCACACTGACAACCGCCTCCTACTGTAGGTAACAAACACTGACTAGGTAAGTACCACTTACGTCCTCACTTCAAACAATCCAAAGCGTTCCCTTAACTCTCACCACTACCCGTACCTGTATTTACATGTTCACTAGAAGAAAAGAAATCATTTGCATTCAGGACAAATCCCTTTAAGTTAACAGCATGGAGGATTAATCATGAAGTATGTATTGTTCCATTCCCCCGTCGCACACCTTTTTTTTCCCGTTTTGCATTAGTCGCACCTTTTTCGAATCTCGGATAATTGTGTTGGTCGGTTTCATTCAAGAAGAGGCACACACTTTATGTTACTTTTGGTTAAGGATACAACTTTGTGCCTGGAAACCGGCTGAGAGGGGCGGATGTGGGGGGGGGGCAGTGGCTTTGCCGGCGAGGTAAGGAGAAGATAATGTAGAGCTATTCATTTTCTATCTCATTCGCCAGATTCCCCCGTGTGGTTTCATCAGGAGAAGGTGTGCAGGAATACATTTCAAGCATTTACCGGAGAATTAGATAAAAACCAATCGAATCAAGATTCAAGGGAGGCGGTGGGCGTTTAGAGGGATGAGCGGATGATACTCTCGTCACTGAATCACACGCAGCGTGCAAGGTGCGGCTATGCTATCAGCCTCCAGATGATCAATGGGGCAGAAGTACCTGGCGGTGCTTGAGAATTTTACCGAGGGGAAAAACAAGATTTTTTGTCAAAGAAAGATAAAAGGAGGCGCTGATTGTAATGAGAACAAATTACAAATTACATTTCTGTGATTTCTCATGTGATGATTCAATGAGACAAGCCCGCTTTGTAGTTGGTCTGCTGCAAAACCAAAACTTCCCGGCAAGTCTATATTTACCTCGTTTGTGCCGCCACGTCCCCGGGTCTCTCAGGTGAGACGCCTACGGCAAATCCTCACAGAATTCCTCTCAGGTCCGCTATTGTCTGCTCGGCGCTCTGGCACCATGACCTTCATTTTGCTAGACATTTCGCTGGAGATTAGAATCTCTCTAAAGAAGGACATCTCCAACAAGAACGGCTTTAGGCTTATATCCCTTTCAAGATCAAACAGTGTCAGCCGGATGTTTGGTTACGCCGGCATGAAGGTGGCGGGACTTGAGATGCGCCGGAGCATTGCAATTTTACCAGTGCTGTTTTCAAAATTGGACTTCTTGCTCTCCGGTTGACTTCAGAGTTCTTATTCAGGCTGTGTACTTTTTTTTTTTTTACAGAATCTAAACTACCAGTGAAATAAAAGAACAGATTTGATTTGACTTTTCGGCTTTTTGGTTCCGGTCTGCCCTCTAACTCTGTTCTTGTGTGCACAGAATCTGGATGGCGGCGTTCATGACTCTTTAGGACGCAATTGAGCAGTATTTTCTCCGGATTAGACGCCCCGGTGTTGGCCTCCTTGCACACACGCCCTAAGCCTTTTAAAAAATCTGTGACATTACAAAGCATTGAAATTGTTGAAAATTGTTGAAATATTTGGGGAAGTGACTCCCAGTGGCTCAGCGCTAAAGAGCAGAGGCAGAGAGGGGGACACACGGGCCTCAGCTGCTGTGACGCCCTCCGCCTCTAATGGACGCCGCGGCGCTACGAGTACCGGAGGGCAGCAGCAGCAGCAGCAGCAGCACAGCGGGGGGCCTCCGTGCAATATGCTGCCCCTCAAGACAGACGCTGAGCGGACCCTCCGGGGGGGGGCAGTGGGTCAGGGTGCGACAGGCGGGTGGCGGGACAGACCTTAGAGACCGCCGGCCCCGTCACCAGATAGGTGGTGTAATGGCGGGCCCGATTGCATGCAGTGTGGCGCCATCGTTCACTCCTTATCTCCGACTAAAACGTGGCTTGTGTTAACGCGCCGGGTGCCACTGTGTTATCTCGGATCCCGCTGGTTGGATCCCGGGCAGCAGCACACGCTCTTTAATACAATTATTCATTCATCTACTCTTTCAATGCTTCTTCTTCGGTGGTTTGCTTTGCTGAAATATTTTCACTGCATTTCAGAGTATGAAGAGATGGCGTTCCCAGTGGAAAGGCCGCCCTCGACTATCTATGAGATCTATTTTTTTTTTTCGCCCGGTGAGACGCAAGTCTACTTTTCCAGCTGTGACGTGCAAATGAGTTTAGCCCCGGAAATTGATTCCTGGTGGTGGAACGCGCGCAGTCTGATTACATTCAACCAACACAAGTCCGGTGGGCACTTTAACCCAAACAGCAAAAAGAGCTGCTTTGATTAATCGCTGCAACGCGAATGTACGATTCTGACTAATCTCGTTGTAAACGTAGTTCCTAAATGACTCACTCATTAAATACACGACCTTTGCTGCGAAGTTTTCCCCTGAGCTCAGTACGCCTAATGTTATGTTTCATGAAATATAATAATTTCTTCTGTCATTAGCCGAGCAGCACTTTAGTTCAGGCGAGCCGGGGAGCCTCCGCTTTACCGAACACTGTGGGGAAACCCTGTGCGACCTTCCCCAGTGTGTGTGTGTGTGTGTGCGTGTGTGTTAATAGATGGAGAGACCTGAAGTTGTACTGAGTGGGCCTGCATTTATTAATAGCGCTGCATTCAGCACCAGCTCAGCCTTCACAAACAAAACAAATTCAATTTTGCGCGGCGTGTACAGAAGCCCCCGAGACTTTGGTTTGAATCTCCTGGTGCAGAAGCTGCAGCATTCCAGCCTGACCTCATTAAAACACACTTTGGATAAAAGCGTTGTCGCTTAGAAGGACTCGCACTACGTACATCTGGCTTCCTTGGTCGAACTACCGGGTTTTGGTCTCCTCGTTGCCGATACTGATACATTTCGCTACCAAACCTGAACTGCCGGTGGTCGGTGCTCGGAGAGTTCACCTAATCGACCACGAGGTCGTGCTTGATTAAATGTTTATTTGAGCTCTCTGCCTCGCTGTCTTTTTCAGCAAGGAGAGTAATTAAAAACTCCCACCGATTGCAAATGTTTACAGAAATGTTCATTAGCTTCTCCGGGGCAATCAGTGGAAATTAAAGGTCATGTTTGTCCGCCCATCTGTTTTATTTTTTTTATCTGCGTGTTGTTGCTTCTCCGTCTTGCGTCCCCGCGTCCAATGCACGCGGCGCGCACGGGTCCTTCGAGGTCAAAATACCCTACCACAATAAGAGCACGGTAATTCAGCCGCTGCGTCGCAGTGACAACTTTTCACTGCGTCCTTTTTTTAATAGCAGCACCCGGGCAGCGTTTCCTTTGGATGGCTGACTTCATGGCGACTTCCCGTGAGCCTGATAGCCTCGCTGATTGTGTGTTGTGGCTCACTGTGAGGCGCCGATTGCGAGGCCGCGGAGTAGTCGGGCAGTCGTAATAGGAACCCACCCAAGTCAGGTCGTTGAGGGGGTCCTGTATGCTTCGGGGACCCTTTGCCCCCCCCCCAGGGTTTGCACATCAAGGCAGGGGTCCTCAGTTTCCTCTGAAGACGGGGGTATCCACTCAAAATTGCGTGACCTCTATCGTGGCAGATACAGGTCACTCTGCCTCCTGTGGGAGGCCTCTAAATTGAACCCAGCTTGTGTTTTTGATTTCTTTCCAGCTCTCTCTTCCTTTGGTTTCCCCCCCCCCTCCTTCTCCTCCCCTTTACTCTTATCGCCTGTCTCTTCCCCTTCTGTCCTCGTGTGTTCACTGAGCTGCAGAGCTATTCAGGTGTACACAGAACAATTTCTACCTTTTCCTCTGAATTTGCTGGGTCAGGATTTTTCTGTGCGGAACCATTTTGTAATGGAGTTTAACTTTATTTACTAGATAAAGGAAAATGAGTTCTGCGTTTGATGTGCGCGTCCACGCTTCAATAAGCCGTTCTATTGTTTCATATAGAGTGGATGTCCGAATGAGTGACTACCTCCGTTCTGCCAGCCATGAGTGGGATTGAATGGCGGTAAATCCACATCATCATATTCACTTCGTGAATTTAACTTTTGAAGAGGGTATTTGCAGGCTGATGAGAACATGCCCTGAGCTCTTCAACGTGTGGGGAGTTTCGTGAATAAATTACCCCTCTTCTTCATTCAGGAGAGTTGTATAGTCCTTTGTGATGATAATACGACATTAGATAGAATTGTATGATAAAGCAGAAAAGAATCCGCAATTAACAGATTTGAAATGAACAACAAGCAACTTCCCACCAGGGAAGAACATTATAGGAAGACAAGGAACAATGGTAATTTGACCAAAAAGGAAACAAAGGGGAAACCAAGATAAAGATTAAGCAGAGAAATGTGCTACTCACAGAGGAGAACATCTAAAAACGGGAAAGAATTGAGTCCCACATTGACTAAGAGTAGACAAAAAGATGGAAAGAGATTGCAAACAAAATGAATGCCAGTATGACTCGTGTCGATGTACCCTCTGGAATACAAAAAAGTGGCTCGATATTCTGTCAGAAGGGTGTCGGGAGATTGTGGCACAAAAGAATGCCCCAACTGGTGAGCAAATTATGCACGTTACGTCGGGAAGCGTATCATCCGCCACGAGTGCTAAATTGTTTAGCAGCCTTGGTAGGAACCGCAGGAAGCGTTGTGCGACTACGCTGGACCGTTGGGAGGCAACAATGTAGATGATGGAGTAAGGACGGACAGTAAAGTGTAGCGGGGAGGATTGTGCGTTGGCTGATTAAACGACAATCCGCCTGAATTCCTCCTTTGGTAAAACCTGTGACGCCAGCTTCAACATTCATTTATGAAATGATCAAAGGGACTCTGGGTGCCTGGGCTCACTGTCCATATTAATATTTATATCATATTGTAAAGATCAAGATAAAAAGGGTTTTATTTTATTTATTTGGACAACAACCGTAACAAACAATAAGACAAGATAAGATACATGCTATTTAACACTTTTGAACATTTTCTAGCTTTGATAAAAAGGCTACAATGGTTCATACTGTATTTCAAGTCTATATTATTAGATGTCCCTGGTATCTTCTGCCTCCCTTGTTTGTATCCAGGTTGGATAAGCTGCATGTTCGCTTGCTCCTCTGCTGAGCTGAGTTCATATTCGGGTTGCCCGGCCTCTCACTCGTGTTTTTGTTGTCCATTTTTAGATGTTCTAAGTTGTTTCGCGGCGCTTTGCGTGGTTCAGTATTTGTTCGGCTCCGCTGCTTGTCCCATTTTGCGTTGCATCAAGATTAAACAACGGCGCTGGCCGTTAGAAGAACATCTTGTATCTTTTTATTTTTGTTCCGAGTGAAAGCAGAGGGAGAGAGAGAGAGCGGCTTCTTCGACAATCCCTCAGAGGACAGAGGGATCTTTTTTTTTTTTTTTTCTTATCAAAACAGCACATCGTTTCCACGCTATATCGTGTTAGGAGGGAGTTGAGGTCTGGTACCGGATGCAGGTTTGCTGCCTCCACACAGGCTTGATGTTTCACAGACGTTCTCCAGAAAACCCCTCTGTTTGTTCTCTCGACTCGGTAGGAGGCCTGGCGTCTGTGTAATCACTGAAGGCCACATGGGTTCTTCTGAGATGTGGCATCCTTCCTGTTTTTTCCCCCCACTCGCTTTCTTTGGTCCATCCCTCCACATCACCGTCTTGCTCTCTCTGGCTGTCTCTCTTGTTGTGCGTTGGTCTTTGATCTCTAAAGGTCCTTGAGAACGAGGAGCCAGCAACAACAGCAGGCTGGGATTCTCTGTGGGCCTCTTTGGATCCCGGCCCATCGTGCCCCCTTTTCTATCTGATGGACAGCTCCAGGCACGGAAGTGCCTCTATAGCCCTGCTGCATTAGGGCTCCATCTGATTAAACCCGCCCTCATTGTCAATGACGGGGAGCGAGAACCTGGGCTATCGCTGACCTTGTTTGTGAGCAGCAGGGACGGCCTTAAAATGCAAGTCTTTTCCTGCATTTATGCATCCTTTTAATGTCTTTTAAGATCTTTTTTTTTTGCCAAACCAAAGAGGCTGTTAAGATGAAAGTCGCCGCTCTTCCCAGTTTTGGGAAAACCTGCGTTAGATGGAGCCACATGCCGCCCGTCTTGTATTTTCTTATTTTTAGCTTGCTGTGTTAAAGCGCTTATAAAACTTGCAGATGAAGAACCTGAGCACTTGGCAGGTTGACACGACTGTGGACGCACAGCTGACTGAGCTGTCATTTCCTCTCCTGTAAAACCTGCCTCTTCCATTTAGAAGCAAGGCACCCAAATTCTGATTATTTTAAAGTAGAATTACTTTAATCATACAGTGCAACACAAAATCAACAACCTTAAAATGTTAGCTTTGCTCATGCAGACCCTACAAATACATCATTCTCATTTAAACCTATAAGCCTAGGAGTATAACCTAGGCTTATCCTTTTTTATCAACGCTATGGTAAAAATATATACCCTACTTTGAAATAATAATCCGGTGTAGGTCGCCCTGACCTTTTGGGTTGTATTTCATTGAATCACAGTATCAAAGGTTGTTCCCCATAAGTTCATTGTTTTTTTTTTCTTATCAAACGGCCCATTCAGGCGGCTCGAAGGATCCCGGTCCAGCAGGATTTAGACGTCCTTTTGCCTGGATGTCCTTGAGCCCTTTGTTCATCTGGGCAGCATGTGAAGTCCCCTTTCTCTTCTAGATGTTTACACATCAATAAAACTGGGGGAATTTAATAAAAATAAAGCTGACAAGGACATAATGATCCATCCCACAGGTCCCCCGATCTGGGACTGAGCAAGTTCTCGAAAAGCTTTTTAGTATGGATAAAGTTGCAGAATGAGGAAGCTCTCAGTAGGTTTACCTTCTAATGGCTGTTTAAAGCGGTGGGTCATTCATTCTGTTACGTTGTGCTCTTCTTCTTCTTTTTTTCCTTTAGTCTCCGGGAAGTTTAAAAGTCTCTCAAATCCCTCAACCAAATTATCTCCGCATATGAAAAAGGTTGAGGACAAAACGGTTACGCGGAATGAATTATTCTAAACTTGTGGGAAAGTGGATGCCGATTGAGGTGTTTATTTTATTGCTCGGCTCTCTCCTTTGATTATATTTTGTACCATTTTTTTCTCGCGGGTGAGTGATCCGTGCAGCTTATTTAAAAAAAATATCTCTGACAGGCGAGTCGCTGGAGGGGGGAGCTGAGTGTGAGCGGCTCAGCGGCAGGTAGCACAAAGTGGAGCAACACTACAAATCGCCGTGTGTGGTTTCAGCCTCCACTCGAGAGTCGCTGCGCGCGCAAAATGACGCGCAATCAGAAACGGTCTCAACGAGATGTCGTAAACCTTCCCGTTGATACAAAAGCGCTTTTAATTAAGGAATTGCTCTCGACGTGATTTCTTACGCAGCTGACAAACTTATCTGAGTGAATTTACACTAAAGACGTGTGTAGAGATTCGGATTTCCATGTGCTCGGCTGTGCGTTTGAGGAGCTTCTGACTAACTTGGGATTCCATTGAACGTCCAAACACTTGAAGCTCCATGGCAGCTTCATACGTTGATCAATGGACGATCACATTATTCCCCTCTCCTACGTGTTGGTTGGGGCTGGAATTTTGGTGGAAGGCAGTTACTTTGCTTTCCAGCTTGAGCCTCAAAGGTTGAGGTGTCAACAAAGTGTCTTTCAAGAGTCCATAAATACCATCACCCCCCCCCCTCCCTCCTGCAAGGATGTCCTCGAGAACCTTGAAGCACCATTAAAATTCTGCGCCGCCTTTTCGAAATCTCAGTTGATGACAGCACGGACCCACAGTGGCCCCGCAGTCCCCCCCCCTCCCCCCGTCACTGCGGGATATTTTTCAAAGTGATGTTTAGATAGTATGAAAGGAGGCGGAAGCGCTTTGATGGTACCTGACAGTGAAAACCGCTCTGAGATCTCCTCTGGACGGGAGGCTTGAATGCCTCAGCTGGGCTTTGTTACCACGGCGACACGTTGACTTTCTCAGTAAGGACCCGCTGGCTCCTGCTTTTCTCTTGCCTTTCTGCCGGTGACCCTCGGCGATCTGTTAGACGATGACACCGATCGCCGCGTTACGAAAGACGGCTAAGACAGTTTTAATTGGAGCGATCGCGTCTGGCAGGCCGGATGTTTGCACGTTACTGTTGAGTGGTGAGATTTAGGGTTCATACAGAAAAAGAATACGGTTTCAGGGAGGAGATACGGATGGATGAGGACGCACAGCTTGCGGTCATTTGCCTGAATGTTTTCCCTTTGTACTGAATGCATTTTGTCTATGATACAAAACACATTTTCCTCACTTCAATACTATAGCGTAAGAGGTTTAGCTTTTTTCCTTTCCCACAAATTGGTCCTATACAAATTGGAGGACTACTCTTCTGGTTGACTGTGTGATTGATGTTTGTTTGTTTTTTCCGCTTGTGACGGTTTTACTGATGCGTTTTAAACATGTCTCCAAAGTGAGAAAAACATCTTCTAATGTAAATCCGATACCTTCTTTCATTTTTTTTAAGTCGGCACTTTGCAGCAAACTTTGAGCGATGATTGTGTTTTTTACAATAAAGCCGGCTGCACACACATCTTCATTAAACGCGGGTTGATAAACCGTTAATCCATTCGGGCTCTGTTTTATTTCAATCCATTCTTGTCCGCCCACGCGGTACAGCAAATAAAGAGAGAAAACTCCCTCCTGAGTATTCCTTGACCGAAAAGAAAACAATCTCATCCTACACGGCTTTGATGTCTGATGATAAAAGGGGTCTTTTTTCTTTTTGTGTGGACACAACTCTCTCTGTGTCCAGTCACTCCCGTGACCTTTAAGAAGACCATCTCCTGTATTGAGTTTCCAAGTATCGTGTATAGTGTGTGAATTGATCATAAGAGGAAGAGACATGTTCCAGTAAGACTTCCCACAGTGTGTGTGTGTGTGTGTGTGTGTGTGTTAAGCTGTGCCTCTATTGCCATTCATGTAGTGTTGAGGTTAGGTCAATATTATATTAGCACTGCCATTGCATTTCCCACAACCCCATGAATAATTTAAAGAGTTATATATCCCTTCAATAAATACAGCCCATTATCGCTCAGTATCCTTGGCAGACGTAAGACAATTCATAGTTTCTTCCAACCGATTTGATTAACCTTATTGTATGGTATCGCAAATTGGCGGCCCAAAGTTGTTGCCACGGGAGATATTCCCCTTTCAGTGGAGAAAGAGACCTTATAGTGACCTTGTTGCAGACGATCAATGGCCTTTATCTCCCCCAATGCATAATAAATCCTACCAAAGAGTTGGTCCACACATCCCTGTAATGTATTGACCTGCACCAATGACATTTATCAACCGGACTCGCTGGCTAAATAATTTAGCTTTTGAGCTTAGACCGTACTTAGTCGGTGGCGCCCGGACCAGGTTTTTTGGCTTGCCTGGTCAGATTGATGCGGAGAGAAAAGAATAGAAAGGAGAGGACAACTTTATTCAACCAATCAAGCAGAAAAAACCCTCCTGAATTCATCTTGCAATATCTGCGACGCACGCACCGGAAAAGAAATCCAAAAGAACACAACAAACACTCGTCTTTTAATAGAAAAAGGTCAAACCGCAAGGTCAGCCTCCGTCCCCTTTTTGGGGCCGACTCGCAGTCGTCACGGCGACAGTTATGCCACACCTGTGCAGTTTCCAGCCGGGAAAAAAACAGCTTGTACCCTGAATGGAATTTCTTATCTTCCATTGTCCCCTTTCTTATCACGGAAGCAAACTTCCTTATCTCACACGGAAACAATCCCGCTCTGCCTGGAGACAGGGGACCCCCCTCTCAGACGGCGGTTTTGTCCTCCATGAGACGGCTTCTCCGAACTGTACATTTATGTTTCTCCTGCTCACTTCTTTCGGCGTTGTTTTGCCACAGGGCCTCCGGTCACAGCCTCTTGAATCAACATAACAGCTTAAACTAGTGTTTGCCGGCAGAGGGAGAAATCAACAGTGAGATTGCTTTAATTTACA
Organism: Gasterosteus aculeatus; assembly: GCF_964276395.1. Taxonomy (NCBI): domain Eukaryota; kingdom Metazoa; phylum Chordata; class Actinopteri; order Perciformes; family Gasterosteidae; genus Gasterosteus; species Gasterosteus aculeatus. The sequence goes on from NC_135689.1 coordinate 5,409,571, forward strand.
AGAGCAAGCTATAGATTTTTGCTGAGACTGTTAGTGGCAGGTATAACAACAGAAAGCCTGCTTCAGATCTCAAATACGAGTAATTGAATAGTAAGAAACTCAACAGTTCCCTTTCGGCTCACGGCTTTGGGAGACGCTGTATTTCTGTTGATGGTGTGTGAGCAACGCTTAAAGTTCGCCCTGCAGTCAGTCATTCGCCATCGGCCGCAGATGAATTTGTGGGATATCATTCGACATCCCTTCAACAAAGAACAGAAGAGCGTCAACACGTTACACTAACTCTGAACTCCGTTGTAAATTGCAGGACGATCGAGTTCAAATTCACATTTTGAGTCATTTCACTGCCTTTTTCCGTGTTCATTTACACTTATGTCTCCCCCCTCCTTCCCTCCCTCTTGAATATTTTCCCGCTGTATTAATAAGAAATTTATGTTGCAGATGACTTTTATTAAAGCAACACCCAGATTACCATACTCAGCATGAATACCAAACAGGAGGGAGGGACGTGCTCGAGCTCCGCCTGAACCTTCATCCAAAATCTCCCTTTAACCACATCGAGTTCCCCAAGATGAAAGAGGGGATTGTTCTGATAGGCTGATCAAAGCAGCGTATCGCTGCACTATAAAGGAACACCTGGGAACCCGATGGAGAATTCTGTCCTATAGCAGTGAAGGCACCGGGCAATGCTTAATGTATTTGTGTACCGTGTTTATGTAAACATCTGCTCGGGGGTGTTTCGACTCATTTATTTGATGCACCTCGCACTCCGCGCCGGCGGGGCGGATAACGAGCCGATCTTAACGGGAAAATCCAGGGACGCCTGCGATTGGCTTCCCGCTGTCCTCGACTTTTTGAACGCTTGTTGCTATAAACACGCAGCATTCGGGTGGGTGTGGCTGCACGGGCTGCATTACTGCAGGTCCAATAAGGCCTTAGACCTCCTCGCTCACTGACAATTCAGCTTTTGAATTAATTGTTTACTGCATTATTCAAGACAAATTCTAATAATTTGCATTCATTAATTTGGCTCCGACTTACCTATTCCTTTTCCACTCTTTTTATTCTCCAGGCTCCCACGATAAATATGTATTTTAAACAGCAATGTAATAAACGAGGCTACCGGCATCAGCATTCTTTAGAGAGCACAGGCAAATTCTTAATTTCCACTCCGTGAGATTACACCAATGTCTCCAACCATTAATACGTCCAACCAGGTTGCCACACGTTAGAGGACATTAAATCATTATTTTCACAAACTGTACAGTGCAGTTTAATCCCTGCCAACCAATTAAGTTGTTACATTCTTATTTTATTTTGGCCCCATGTAGTTAAACTTAATCTAAAATCAGAATGGTGCATTTCAAATGTCTTGCATGCCGTAATAAATAACACCAGCACAGTCTCCTCAAATCAAGCCCAGCTCCATAATATAACATGGAATCCCTTCTCAACATTCCATCATCATGTATGTACGCCAACAATAGCGGGAGGCTGATGGAGGCTTAAGATATCAGACTGTGGCCAAAGCTAATGTCTGTATTAGATTGAAAGAAAAGACAATCACTCGATTGTCTTGGCGCGGTGCAATAAGGCGTCAAATAAGGGACGTATATTGTCACCGCGTAATGAAGAACGTCAAGCTCCCCGCTAGTGGAACTCCCAAATCTTTTAGCACAACATGCTATCTGCCGCCCGTGTGCTGACATGATGGCTTTTCCAGTGAGTGAGCAGGGCTGCCGATGGTGTCTGGGCTGGAATGGGCCCCCGGCGTGGGAGGGAAGGGGAGAGCGAGGCTTTATGCCGCTCTATAAATACCCCTGTCACGCTTATATCAAATCAGCCCCGCACACTAAAGGGCCGGCGCGAGTGTTCAGGGTGTTTTTTCACACACGTGTCTCCAGACGTCCGGGAAGGAGGTGGTGGGGGGACGGGGGACGGGGGGGTTGGGAAAGGTCAATGTTACGCTCAATGGCACATTCTTATGAACAGGTTTGTGCATTGATGTTTATCGTGATGGGTGTCGCGAATCAAAAAAAAAAAGGAAAAGAAAAATGAGAAAGTATCATTAGAATGAATTATCCAGGGGGTTATGGGATGAGGTTGGGAAATTGCTGCATCCAATCGCTGATACATTTATCATACTCTACATGTGGAAGTTAGATAAATCACTGATTTAGGGATTAACCAAACACTGCATTCAAAACCTCGCTCCTCTCCGGGAGATGAATAGCGTGATTCGGTTTGAGCCTACACCTCATGCTACACCCCCCTCCGATTGGACTTAAATTAAATGCCCACCTCTAAGTGACAAAGGACTGATTTAAGCGGCAAAACGCTCATAAAGGGCAGAGGATCTGACGACGCCATAGTTGAGGTTTGGTTTCTGTTTTGGAAAAGAAATGATTTGTCAAGTTTGGGTTCCATGATGGCTACAATATGAGCCACCTGGTCAACGTTAGGGGAAGAAACAGCACGCGTGGCGTTTTGCGCCCCCCCCCCCCCCCCCCCCCTCATCCATCCAACCTTTCTTACTTACTGGCTCCATAAAAACGTCACACTGCTTCCTTCTTTGCTCCTGATGGACACGGAGCTCAACTCCCTCCTGAGGTCTTTGCCACTCATATGTCATTTTGGGGGATTTTTCCGTATCAAGCGTTGCTTTTCTCTGGAGGAAAGTCTCCTTCCTCTCAGTAGCTCTCCTCAAAACTGCCCTTAATGAGCACGGTTACGTTCCGATTTGTTTCCCCGGGGTTTCGGTGCTGGGGAACCCTTGGCATAAAAAGGGCAAACAGTCTGGTGCCAGCTTGCTCGTACCGATGGTGATGAAGTTTCCAGGGAGCGGATGGTAATCCTGACGCCGCATCCTCCCTAAGTCAGTGAGCCATGCAGTGCAGATATGGATATGTCGCCGGCAGATTGGGAGCTAGATTCCCCCGCCTGCAACCTCCCGCGGCGGCGGCCGACGTCTCGAGGGAGCAGCCGTGTAAATAATAAACGCCCGCGGGTGTGAAACATGCACAGATAACCTTCAAGTCAGGTGTGGATCAGTGCCTTCACGTTAGCTGATAGGATTAAGGTTAAAATGTACGCCAGGAAACACAGCAAAAAGCAGGTTACATGGATACGTAGTGTTCGGCTGATAAGGACAGGTTGAGGTAATGGCGGGGGGAGGGGGGGGACCGGGGGGTTGCTGGTAATAGCTCAGCCATCTGATGATGGGGAATGACAGGGCGACATATCTCTGCCTTTGTCTCGCCTAATACCACAACGAGCAGCCCCGAGCATACTGTTTTAGAATCATTTACCCGAGCGAACTTAAAGCTTAAGCGGTTTGAGAAAACGTAAGACTCAGGAGTCTGATTTAATGATTAATGAGTTGGAGAACACTGGTGGAATGAGTGCGAAGGTGAAATATATACATGCTGGTGCCACAAGAGAGGGAAATGCGGAGGGAACAAAATCAGTTCTCTCTCCATCGGCCTGCAACCGAACGAACGCTCCTTCGTCAAAACGTTAATTTTGATGGAATTAATGAAATAATGAATCTTGAATAATTGCCCCTTCTCATTATTTGACGGTGTCACACCTGGAGTAATAACTCCTTAAGCTGGAATAATTAGCACGAACAGCTGTAGCACAATGACCTCTATTCATCAAAGATATTGGGCCCTGCATGTTTTTTAATAACCTACCCGTCCCCCCGTCCACACCGTTTGTCTGGTTAGCATAAACCCCGTGTACTTCATCACCAGTAGTGCTGTACCTTGAACAACGCGCCGCACGGCGTGATGAATCGGCGCCGCGTGGAAATCAGGGGCTGATGATGTCCATCCGTCTTTGATCCCCCCACCCCCCCCCCCCCCATCTCCTCCTCCACCACCACCAGAGAAATGTTAACGGTCTAAAGTCGGCATGAGGAAAAAAGAGATGAAATGTTCGGCCGTCATTGTTAAGCCGAGCTGCAGGCAGGTCCTGAAGGAGCGTTAAACCTGAAGTCCAAGCCGAGCTGGCGGAGCGGGGTGGAAGTTAATCCCTCATCCTCAGGCAGGTGTATCACAAAGGCTAAACATATACATAGGGAGACCACGGGGAGAAAGTTGGGGTAATTGAAGTCTGCGAAGAAATGAACATGTGCACCCTGAGGGTGACGCTGCTCTGCTTTGTGGTATTACTTCTTAATGTTATCAAGGTAAAAGAGATGGTTTCATCGGCCAACCTTTTAAACGTTGTTTATTGCTACCCGGCTTGGGAATTTTAAGAGGGCACGGAAGGCCGAACGCCTCCCTGCGAGGCAAACTCGCTCCGCTCCGTGTTTACGTTTTGGGTGGAGCAGCTTCAGGCGGGGGGAGTGGGTGGGGGGCGAGGATCGGCGCGCGTCAACCCGTCCCTCGCGATCAACTTTCAGTCCGCCATCCCGTCTTCAGCGAGAAGCTTATCGATCAACACCGTCGGCTTCCGTGTCTTATCGATATAAAGACCCGAGGGGAGGGAGGACGGAGGGGGGGGGGGGGCATGGGGGGGTCATTTTGTATTCCGCTCGCCGTAATCATTCACGACAGCGCCCGTTGTCTCTTCAAGGTGTCTTTGTCTTTGACTGTCCTGACTCCCCTCAGCAGCAAAGCCGCCAAAGTCAAATTGCACCCAGAAAGGAGGATTTTAAACGGAAAGATAAGGGGGCAGATATGCCTTAATCATCATTTGCTCTTGATTAAAAAATCAATGGCCTTTGATGCCAGAGTGCATGTCTGCCTTTGGAGTTAAGAGTGTGACAATGACAATGCGGGCTGGAAAATTGGCCTTTTTAACAGCTACCTTCTTTTTTTGTTGTTTGGAGCGCCGTTCTTTGATGCAATGTCTGCCTGTCAAAAGAATTACTTTTTCTCTCGCTCCTGTGGGGAACTTTGTTGCAGAAATCCTTTCGAAGCTTAGAAAGCGCCGGGAATTTCTTAGTTTGTAGAGCTGACTTTCACAGTATTTTTTTTTTTTTTGATTTATGTAACAGATGAGAAATAAAGTTGTCACTCAATTCTCTGTTGCAGTTTTGAGATATGCCAAAGAGAGACGATCTTTGATGCCTTCCCAGGTTTGCCTGTCAAAGAGGTTTAAAGGCAGCACGTCTCGAGCTATATTACATCCAGACTGCTGCAGTTAAACAATGTTTGCACCTATGAACTGCATCACAGTTCTTACTCTGTATTGGCATAAAGAAAAATACAGTACGTCAAGAGTTAACTTAATACTATTGCTGTATTTCTCAAAACGCCTTCTGGCATTTTAAGCAGTGAGGTTTTGCTTATTTACCTTTTTAAAGCTGCCTGGAAAATGAATATTTGTACCTCGAGAACAGCTGGTAAAGAAGTTGAACAAACATGCTGCACAATAAATATCATATATATGTATATATATATACTATCCTTTAGCTTAGTGTTGCTCATATCTCATATCACCTCCTCTCCTCTCATTACTATGCTGAGGATGATGATGTTAAACTCGGCCTACCAGGCGTCTTTGCCTCACCCTCCTGTCCTCTCTTGTCTTTGCCTTTCGTGCCACGCCGGTGTTCTCGCTGTGTTTTTACCAGCTCTGCATATCGATCCGCTTTATCACCACAGCCCCCCCCCCCCCCCCACCGCGGTAAGCACGCAGGAATATGGATGAGGTCTGGTGGGCACTGGATGCGCCGCCGATTAACATGCTCAGAGCGGAGATGTGAGGAACATTCACATTTCGGTGTGTTATACGAACACCGATCTGTGCGTGCAGAACATCAGTAACGAGGGATCCTTGTTGAACGAGGGATCCCTGGTAAAATGGTGACGTTCTACGTTGCGTTTGCTGGCGGTTTTGACCGCACAAGCGCACGTGATGTATTGATTGCAATTTAAATAGAGGATTGACAGCTTGTAATCGGATAAGGGACTATTAGCTGCTGCTAACTATGAATGGATTTGTTATTATGCACAAAAATAAGAATGCAGACAACAACATGAGTGGAGGAAAATCAGATTGTTTCAGTACGACACCCATTCAGCGACCCCAATGGACGACAAAGGAAAAGCAGACATTTATCGTAACCCAGATATATTTTTAATATCTCAAACCTGTGTGTGCTAACGTGGGTGGGGGGGGGGGGGTGTAGTAAAGTGGTGTACTGAATTCAACACCTGCTCTATTGCTCCTTTGATGTCAGGAATTAAAAGGTGTTGAGGGACTCTAGTACGAAAGGACCCACTCACCACTGCAGAGCTTCGGATTAGGGTGCAACATGCAAACACGATTAGCGGTTTGTTTGCAGGTGCAGTCACGTCTTCGTTGCTACATTAGTGACTCCTCCTGGCTGCGCTGTGGGAAATGAGTCGGGATCTTGGGGCAGTAGACAGAGAGCGCCTCAACACGTGTGATGTATTCCCTGCTTGTTGGGCGACAGGGGACACAATCTGCATCCACTGGACGTTAAAACTGACCGGAGCCGCAGTGAGAGGGCGACAGGCCATTAGACGCACCTTTAACAAAATAAGAAGATTTACTGGGATTTGTCCTCGTGGCCCGTCCATCTTTGGATAACTCCCAAGAGTTATCCAAAGATGGAATGAAAGTAAATCTAAGCTGAAATCATATTTGATTAATCAACTATCTGAAGTGTGTCGGCAACTGTTTTCATGATTGATAAGTAGTTTTAATAGACATTTTTCAAGCAAAAACGTTGAATTAATGTTGAAATGATCCTGTGGTTGCAGCTCCAGATAAAATGAACAAATCCCACATCCTTAAGCGAAATTAGAATCCTTAATTATTCGGCCTAATTCCCTGCACTAACAAATTCACATTTAATCAAACGTCTCACACCAAACACTTCATCAGGACCACATATAAAAGAACATGTTGATATTTCTCAGAGCTGTGCTGGTAAATGCTTTAGCGTCTTAGACCTTGACTGGCTTCAGTTCGTTTCTCACTCAATAAAAGTATCGTTTTAAGAGAATAACGTATCCATAACAACCATAGGTACAGCGTAATGTGTCCGCCGCAGTTGTTGAAATTGACATAGTGGCTTATTCTCTCCCGGGAATAAACGCTTCAATCAAATGGTGGTGCTACGGCTTTCATTTTTCCCATGATGGCCCTACTTCCTGTGGTCCCTTCCGGATCAGATTAGTGATTGAACAACCCATGGACCACCTTGGACCACTCGGGTACATCGGCGAGAGTCAGGAAGAACCATGCTTGTACATAACTGGCACGCTGGTTTCTCCTGTTCTGAACTCCACTGACATACGTACGCACTCTATTGTCTTTTCTACACGATGGCCAGCGAGACCGTTGAAGCGTGCAGCTAATTATCTACCATCGATCTGTCAGCTTGATCGCAATTTTGCAAAATGCTTTTCAATGCTTTTTGTCTCATCATCATCATCACTCTCGCACAGTAAACAATATTTAACATCACTGGCCTACTGGTTAACAGGTGCACCTTGAGGAGTCTTCGTGTGGACAACAACCCCCCCTCCCCACTGTTAAAGTATTGGATTCCACAGTTCAAAATAAACATTGCATCATGCCTGTGAGCCCCCCCCTGGCTGTAGTGTTTAATACGGGTACTTCTGTGACCAGAGATACGGCCGTTGTGGCCATGACAAGGCCTTGTCTTGCTCTGCCATGATGCTTCTATTACTCCCCGTGCCTGTTTGCTCCCAGGGCCAAAAACAATATGCTGTAAATTGCTCCACGGCCTCTTCAGGTTGATATGCTGCCTGAGAACGTGATGTGATTGGGTATCGATTCACACCACAACGCTAAAATTGCCTGCCTCGTGGCCCCCGAACACCAATGGTGGCGGCTTCAGCACAGGAACAGGAGGAGCGCCATGGCACGGGCCCGTGTCTTGGGAGAAGGTACCTTCTCCAGCCTCTCCTCCTCCTCCTCCTTAGAGGGAGAATGGACAGAGCTGAAAATGATGTATGTAGATGTATCACGGCTACATTTACGGAAATCTGACCTCTGAAGCCGGAGTGCCCACATTGTTGGCATTTTGAAATCCCATTACAAAAGAATCCTCCCAAACAACATTTCGTGCAAAATATTTTCATTAAAACGGTGATATTTGAACAAGGACAGTTTTTTAATCTGTTTACGTTTCAACAACAAAGAAGCGGTAGCGCTCTTCTTTTCACTGTAACGTGCTGGTGACACTGCAATGTCAATCTGCATTCAGTATGATTAAAACATGCCCCGGATCCTGTTGGAAGATGAATAATGCAAGAGAAACTGCTTGTGTAATGAATAAATGGCACAAAAAAAAAGAAAAAAAGAAATCCCACCACAATTAACTCCCCTACATCCAGTATGCAAACCAGTCATGCTCCATCTCCGAGGACAAGGTGTCCAGCTCAGGGAAATCCAAAGTAGCCCACTGATGTGCCAGGAGGACACGTCCTGGTGCGACGCTGTTTTAATAAGCGGCATCATATTTTCATTATTATCGAGGAAGAGAATCCTCCTTGGAGATACTATTTGAATTGTGTAGTCTTTATGGTAAAGCACGTAATGATGTCACGCCATCAACTGTCAGTCAGCATGTTTGCCTCTCTGGGAATGTTGGTTTGGTAGATGCAATCACTGCGACGGCAGCGCCAGACGCTCCCCCACCCCCCCAAAAAAAAGAAATCCTAAATGACTCACAGGAGGCAGATAGAATTGGTCTTTAGCGTTTCCGTGCTCGTTGATTCTGAACCAACGTGGCAATTTACTGCCGTTGCCGGTGTGCGACCTGCCTCTCTCCCCTTAACTGGCAACCGCCAATGATGGACCATTTAAAGAAAAGTATCGGTGTCGGTGGAGTCAGTGTCATTTGCACCACGTTTAGGCCACGTTTGAATGAATCACAGCCTGCGAGCTCAGCCTAACGCTGTAGAGCGTCGATCAGCGGCTGTTTGGATCACACATTGGACACAATCAAACCCACGACCGCAGAAAAAGACGTAGAAACAACACAATTAAGATAAAGCAACTCATGTTAAAAATATCAGACATTGCGCAAGACTCTAAACTAAAATTAAAACTTCACCAAAAAGGAAGATAACAGTTTTAATTGTTTCAGATATTTATACCCTAAAATTGATCCAGACTTAATTGCTTTTCCATTTCAGAAATCCAAACGGTGCGGCGCCCTTCGTGGAGCGCTGTTCTCGGAACTCAGCGGGCGTTAACGTCCAAAGCTGAGGCCGTTTTCTTTACCCGCAGAAGAACAAAGCGTGATTTAGGGAAGAGGGAGGGCCGCGGCGGTTGATATATGTGTGTTTTTCGCGTCATAGGTGAGAAGAATGAGTAATGGATGAAGTCCGCAGCGCCGCCATAATGGCACCCTCGTGTACCACGGCGGAGGGAAAAGAGGAAGGGGTGTACTTGAGAGAATAAAAGTCGGCCTCTTCAATCAGGACTACCCAAAAGATTTCTTGACAATATATCCTTGTTGTGCTTTCATGATAAGCCCCGTGGTGGAGTGGGGAGGGGTGTGTGTGTGTGTGTGTGTGTGTGTGTGTGTGTGTGGAGCATCAAGAGAAGCATGCAGGAATTTTCTATTGAAGAACTCAAGAAGTAAAAACGCGTGCACCTGACCGCAGATGCTTGGCAACGATAGGACGCCGCGGGGGAAAGCCACGGCTCTTCGCTGTTGATGGAGGAGCACTTTCACACATTTCCACTCACGTGCTAATCTTAAAAAGCCGTTTTCTTTTCATTTTTTTATGAGGAAACACCACCCTGTGGTTTTGAGTGAGTGTGTGTGTGTTTGTTTGTGTGTGTGTGCGTGCCTTCAACCCTTTTTGTCTGCCTGTGTGTTTTGCAGTCGTCCCGTCAAGTCATTTGTCGGTGGAGCTATCATAACCCCCCCGTGCCCCCCCCCCCCCCCCCACCGGTCCTCTGCTCCGGTTGTGCACTCATTTGCTGACATACTTGGTCCGTCATTAGTCCATGTGCCTACTCTGCATGTTGGAGAGAAACATTGACACTGTCAAAAGGGGCGCTCTTCTCAACGTAAGCCCCGGCTTTTCGCGCATCCGGGTGTCAAACGTAAAGGGTGAATTCATCAACGTATTTACACCTCGCCGATGGAGCGATCGTGCTCCCCTCGGACATGGGCGGCGAGAAGAGGCACTTAAAAGGAGGGAAAAGAGTGAGCAGCGAGACGCCGGAGCTGACCCAGCCATTTTGATGCATATGTTGCACAGAAATATTGACCAGCTCTTTAGTCTGTGACTCCCTCGGGACGGGGTAATTGTCTGTCTGTGTTTCTATTATTTAAACTAACTGCATTCTGGCAGTCTTCCTCCTCATATGCACGATGGAAGACGGCGGCGGCGGCCCGCGCCGCTCGGAGGAGATGGCGGCTTCGCAAATCAATATCTTTTCATTTAATATTGTTCACTCTGAAGATGAAACATATTTAGGTTTCATATTCTTCGGGGTAGTTTTCTTTTTTTTTTTTTTTTTTAAGCGTGCGGATTGTCAATCAGAAAATGTGCTTCTGAGGACCGGTTTGGCATTTTGAACGATATGCTTATTAGCTCGCTTGCTAAGATGAGAAAATCGATACCACTCTGGTATCTGTATGTTGAATATGAAGCTCCAGCCTGGAGTCAGTTAGCCGAGCTCAGTATCACGACTGGAAACAGTTTAAGCCAGACAAAAACTCAAGTGGAAAAACCATTTGTGGCGGGGGGGGTGGACCGAAGGGGGGGGGGCTGCTATCTTTGAGGCTACCTCTTGGCCGTGCACAGTGACTTGAGTTTGCCCGAGCTGAGGACTTTGGTGCGGCCTACAGTCCTCTCCCTCTCTCTGCGAATGTTCATCTTTATTGCCCGGATGCTGACGTTGCAGCTGATGTGCTACGGATGCAATTAATGCCGCCTATTGACAAGCACCGCTCCACAAATCAACGGCACATTGACGACGTCCGCGCCGCGCCGAACGAAGACCGCCGGAGGAGAGCGTGTAGTTAGCAAAACCCTGAGATGAGTCATGGGTGTGTTTACCATCTCAATGGAGATTACTCCATAAAACGCGCGCCATCATTTCTGCCGTTCGGATGCTTTGCGAAGCAGAGAACACTTTGTTGATATGTAATCAGCACTTTACGGAACAAAAGGAATTTGCAAACGCCTGACTAAATTTAGATGTTCTTATGATTTGTTTATTCTCAAGTGAGCGCGTGCACACATAGCATGGAAAAATAGTTAACGCAAATACTGTTTACTTGACAAACTAATTAGAGCTAACAGTAGTCATGGTTATTTTTAACTGACGATGTTTGCAGCAGTAGCTTTGAATATCAACCCCACAACGCGGTTCGGAAGCGAGACGTTGTTGGGGAGCGGGTCGGTGCACGAGAGACCTCCGTGCAAATTCTCTTTCATTTACCCCTAACTTTAACTGTCCACGAGAAAAGCAGCCCCTTGAGCTTTTGAGCGACTACGCGTCTTTTTCGAGCACAAGACGGGGGGAGGGGGGGATTAAGAACACGCACAGCTTCGTGCTGAAGCGGCGTCTCGTCGAATCGACGACACTCGTTGGGTTTCTATCTGTGGTGGAATGTCACCACGAGATGGACGCGAACAATTCCACCGTGAATCTTACGCAAGTAAGTTCGGTTTAGGGTGCAGAATTCAGCTTCTCGGCTCCGGTGGCTGCCCCCCCCCCCCCCCCCCCCCCCACACCCAGATGTTATTGACAGATGTTATTGACGCTGCTTGACTGCTGTTCTTTCACACACACACACAAAAAAACAAAAGTCTACTTTCATCCACGATTACACAAACAATGCAAACGTCCGCGTCCATACAGGTATTATAACCTGTTCTAAAAGCAGACATATTCCATTCGGAGATGCAAAATATTGCAATGCTGATCTTTCGACGACGATCTAATTTGGAATTAGCATATCTCAGTGAAGTGTACTGTAATTTGTCTTTGATGATTGGTTTGTCTGTAATAGATGGGGGGATTGCCTGAGCTCCCCACTGCCCCCCCCCCCCCCCCCTCTCTCTCCCCTCTGCTAGAGAAGCACACAGCATCTTTGAAATGTGCTTTGACCATCAGAGCAGTGAGAAAGCACTAATATTTTACTGACCTGAAATGAAAGGGATTAGGTGCAAAAATCTCCCGCAAAAAAACTATCTCGATTTATAGGTGATATTTTGTTTGTTTTTTTTTCTTTCTTTGTTTGTTCCCGTCCTTGGATATAATCAAAAGACCTTTTCCAAAGCGTAAAGCTTTGGGCTTTGAAGCTTTTCAAATGTTTTGTTGGAGGAAGCGAGGCGGTGAAAAAGCATGTCTGCATTCAGAGCATCCATGAAACCCTGTCATCACCCTCCTTTTCCTTTCTGCAAAATCTGGCTTTTAACACACAGCAGATACAAATGCTAGATAATAACTGGGTGGAGAACAGAGACCCGGAGAAAATAGGACTGTTTCAATTTCACAGCCAAGAGCCGCAGAGATTGCTTTTGTTTTATTGTGGGCATATGTGGCACAAGAACTTTTGCAATTATTTGCACAATTAGTTGTAATTATGGTACAAGCGTTTATCAAGCGTGCCTTCTGCAGGGCAGAATAGAAAGAACTAATATATATATATATATATATATATATATATATATATATATGGGTTGCTCCAGAAAATGTTGCCTGTTTTGGTTGATGGCAATTAGTAGTTAATACCTGTGAGATCCGCCGTCTGAGCCCGCGCTGTTTCCTGCTCCGCTGTGATCAGACGGTTAATGACGGGTGGAGAACACCGGCGGGACTCCGCTTTATACGCGAGGCGCCGTCACAGCCGCTGTCGTTTCTGCGGCCCGGTGTTGCCGTGCGACTGTGACACGTAGATTACGCCGGGGTCACATGTGCGCTGCTGCGTGCTTTATCTCGGGTGGCGGAACTAAGCGCACGCGGCTGCAGAAGCCCCCGGCTTCTTCTCTTCATGTCACGGCGCCGCAGAAGAATCTCTAAACGCATTTGTTTGAGAGTTTGTGCGTGATGTTCTTCAAGTGTTGCAACACTAATGAAACCCAGGGTTGTTGTGACAAGCACTTCCCTCCTTGTTTCAATGCTGATTTGTTGCCCAAGGGCCTAATGTGTAGTGTTGTCTCACACCTAATGGTGTTTGGATTTCATGCCCAGGCCGGGTTTGTGGGCCCGGCAACATGTTCCTTCTTTGTAAAACCGTTTGTATTGTTTATTATATTAGCTGATAAATGTGACATCTGGCTCCATTCGATGCTCCTTAGTGGGGTTTTAAGGTTAGAATTTAATAGTTGAGAAGGTTTCTTTTTTTTCCACAGCTTCCATTATAAAATGAGTCATCGGGCTATTATTGAAGATGAGCTGGTGTTTTATTGGGCTCTGTTGTAAAATCTGCAGTTCTGTGTTTTTATCTTTTGCATACCAGCATTATTGTGGCCATGGACAGCGTCTTTGTCTGAATTACTTTGTATCCTTGAGTGAAACACAAAGGCTTCGATCCGTGTTGGGATGCCGTGTCTCTGACCCCGTGGCCTCCGCCAGCAACACGGTTTGAATAGTTTTGAAGATCTCGAACAAAACCACCAGAGACCGAAATTTGAATCACATTCAAAACAATATTTTTTATTTTCTGCATTTCTTGTCAGCTTCACACGGACAATATAACAGTAAAATGAAAGCGAAGCTCAAGTGGATGAATACTTTCTGCTTGGGTTGCACAACCATTTGCGTCGTTTTTTCTTCATGTGGCAAAGAGTAATACCGCTGTTGTCTCTGGTGTGCTGGGGCCTCTGAGTTACCACAGGATTATTTCAGCAAAAACAAAAAAGGAATCAAACACACTCTTTGTGTTACGCATGTCTTGACTGTGCATAAGCTCAGGATTTTCTTTGTGAGTAAGCGTGGGAGGAGGGACGGGCGTGAGAGCATGAGACATAAAGCACGGGTGATGCGTTTGCATTGCGTCTTTCTCAGGCTTCCTCATTTTCCTGAGAGGTTTTTGGAATGAGCAAACGCTTAATTTATGGTTGCGACGCTGTTATGGGATGATAAAAAAGATGCCTTCTATAGTTTTAAAGGGCTGGAATATGTGTGTGTGTGTGATTCACTAAACCCTGAAATAGCCCACCACCACTTAAGGAAACTGAGCCTCCCCACTGCTGTGAATCAGTGCTTACTACAGCATTGTGTCACATTAATGTTTGAGTGCTACATATTGTCAAGTAGATGTAGGACTTAAACAGCACTTACACTGAAGTGTACTTACATCAACTCCTTGTTTATTTCTTCCAGAGACATCCATGCAGACGCCATAATGGTTTCCGTGTTTGTATTGAACTTGACCTCTGACCCCTGACCTCCTGCATAAGCTTGGTAATCATTTCATTTTTTATTTGGTGCATTATGATTGATTTGACCTTTTTTCCATTATCTATCATCTCAACTTGCTTCTGTCTAACGTTTTTCTCCCCTTTTTGTCACGAATGTTTCTGTTTATCACATTATAACTGTTGCATTCTCTAAATGTATTCCTCCTGTTTTATTTCACACTTGTCTTGATCTGTTACCTCCACTGTCCTTGGGCTATTAGCATTACACAAATAATTTCTCTGTTGTGTTTGCTACCGTGCTTAATTCATTTTTATTTTCTCTGATTTCATCTTTATGTGATGAACCGTTCGTCCAGATTTATTTTTATCTGTACTACCGAGCAGCTCCACGCCTTGCTTCATACATTGTGTACTGCAGTAAGTCTCTGTCACCGTCTTTATTTCTTATCTATGTGCGTAGGTGGAGGTAATGTTTGGAAACTAAAGACAGGGGGAAGGGAATATGGCACAGCAATCTTTTTCTCTCCGACGTCCCCCGTGTGTATTATTTCCGGAAATATCAACCGAGCGACCACCGGGCGAACGATGCGCGCGGAAGGGCTTCGGCCCATTCCTTCCAAAGAGCCAATCCTGGAACACGGTAAGCATTTAGCAGCAGCATAGGACCAGTGAGCCCACGGAGTGGCAGGTCCGGCCCTCGGCGTTAGGAGAGCTGGCAGCGGGACGGAGGAGGAAGTCACAAGGTTGCAACCCGGAGCGGTGGACTTGCTTGTCTCAGCAGAGTAAACATCACCCCTCGTCTGCACACAGTAATGACTAACAGGGGAGGACGTGCACAGAAACACTATCAGCCTCCCCACCCCCCCACGCGCACGCCACTCCTGTCGCCTCACCGGCTTCTGCATTCCTCAAAGCCAGCAGGCAGCCATCGGCCTGTGCGGCGCCGTGCAGGTATCATTAAAGGTCTGCTCACCTTTGCACCTCGTTTGTTTAGGGAAACGGTGTCAAGTTCTGAGAGGGACGCTTTTCTTTATTCCCATGCGTGGAGTGTTTGGGTGGCCTAGTGGACTTCATTGGGGTTTTATTTTTAATGAGACACCGTTGCGGATCCAGAAGTACTGACCGTTGCACAGCGACTTATCACAGTCCAATCAGGCGCACAGGGAAACGCTGCATAACAACGGGAAATTATGAGTGATTGGGAGCATCTTGAGATCTGACCCCCGGTTGTTTGACTGATTTTCTTTTAATTGGTTGTCGTCTCCCACTTGACACCGTCAAAGCTTCCCGCTGGAGGTGAGGCGGATGAAATGCTTCTCTAATACCGTGAAACGCCGTCCTCACTCACGTTTTCGCATGTGATTGCAATCACAAACTAGTCGCCAGATTATTGTCCTAATGTTAATGGCGAAGTGTGCAGATGCAGAGTAAAATGCCGGCACAAATCTATCAGTGCACCAATCCGAGGCCGATTTTACGCCTAAATGCCGCAAAAGTTTAAAGCGAAACAGAATGACAGAGAGCACTTAAAACGTCAAGTGATTAATTTATGGGCCTGAGCGTATGGTTACGTCTTTATTTGTCTTCACTGGTACTGATAACATATTCAGCACCTCTTTTAGTGGTTGCGGTGCAAATTTACTATATCTGAACCATCTGTTGTCTTGATGTTGACTTCTGCTTCAACTTCAACTTCATTGTGCCCAAAGGGAACGTTGTCTTAGAATGCACACAGACTCAAACACAAGATGCATAAAACATAGACAATAAACATCATGACATCAACGTGTGGAGCATATGCTCGAAGCTCTGGTCCCACTAAGGTTCTGCTGTTAAAGGCTGTATTATTTAAAAAAAACAGATGAGCTGGCCAGTGAAAGGTGCATAGAACCAACCACCACCAGCAATAAGGGAAAGCAAGCCGTCCTTGAAATGTAGATGAAAGGGGATAATAGGTACTCAGAATAAAAGAAAGAAAATAAAAACGAAATATTTATATAATAATAATATAATAATATTTTTAAAAAAAATGAAAAATGAATAAATTCAACCAAACTAAAAACATGTGTTTTGATGAGTGAGATAAATATTCAAAAGAAATATTCAATAAAAATAATAATAATAATAATATTGAAAAAATAATCAAATGTAATAAAGGAAGGAAAACCACTCGTTTTTGTCACATATCTAATTGCTGCAATAACCCCAGTAAAAATACAAATCAATGGTGTTTGGAGGGAACCAGAGGGTTAATGTGTTCCAAAAAAAAGACAAAAGAAAAATTTAAAAAAAAATGAAATTCTAAACAATCAAATAATAATAATTACAATATGTATATACATATTTAAATTATAATGAAGAACACCAAAGAAGTGCAAAGGATTATAATTCATATGGCAGCCGCTCAGTTGCTAGTAAAGCAGCAACTACAGGCTTAGTAGCATCCATCTCTGGTCCCCCCAATTCGGAGCGGAAAATACAAACACTGAAACATTTGTCTTGGTTTGCATTTTATTCCTCCAGCAGATTTCACTGCAGAAACATTTGTTATACCTGGCTTAACAAAAGCATCTCACACTTTTTCTCAAAGTGAGGCCAGAGTTGCTGCTGCTGGGTGGGGGCAGAGGGAGGGGGGGTGGTTTGTTCGACATTTAGAGAGCGGCGAAATGTGTCTTGAGAGGATCCTTTTCCGTGGCGCTAAATTCCTCCATGAGAATGACGGCGCGTGTCAAGCGTGCCGCTCGTTGGCGCCGGATTCGTCCCCCGGTGAAAGGCAGCGACTGGAGGACATAGTTATAATACAAAGAGCGAGGAGCTCCCCCCCCCCCCCCCCCCTTCTGCCGCCCCCGGAAATCTGCATGGCGAGGAGAGAAGCTGATGCTCCCTGAGACTCGGTGCAGACAAGTTGTTTGCCGTGCCTGCTGATGTGCGAGACGGGGCGAGCAGAAGATTATTGTTAGCACACCGAGAAAAGATCATGAATTCCAATGATTCCCCAAAGCGCTCGGAGGAAGATTTACTCGCACTCCGCCTTCACCCCCTCCATCTGCGTATGTCAGTGCAGAGTGCCATCAGCACGCAGGATTTTAGGTTGACGGGAGCTGATGGTGTCCCCCTGTGCGCTGATTCAACATCCGATAATGAAAACGAACGACTACGGCCGACGAGCAAAAAGGGAGAAAGAAAAAAAAAAGATGACGGGGAAAATTTCCTTCGGAGCCTGTTTAATATGTGTTAAGGCGCAGCTTGAGAGACCTCTCGGCTGCAGTAATTCCGTGCACATCAAAGACATGCCTCCTCCCCAAGCTGGTGTAGTCTTAAGAAGGGCTCATCACATCCAATCACACGTTCACCCGAGGATCTTTGCGAGGAATACCTCCAGCCCTGTAATTTTGTTCATTAAAGCCAGACTAATACGGGTTGGTCAACACGGCGGCTAAGCGCCGCGCCGTGACAGCGATTGCAGCTGGTAGTCCTTGTCCCTCGTTGACCTGTTTTGTTAACTCCACTGCCGTGTTTCACTGCCTGATTAGATGTCACTCAATTAAAAGCACATTTTCTGCCGGGAGAGCGGCCTCCCCAGTTGCCATGGATGCGAGGTAGCAGAGCAGCGTTAATGTGTGTCCCAGAGCACCATAATGAAATATCCGAACGAGCCAAACTTTCACACCCAATCAACGGGAGCCGCGTGGCCCGGCTCTCTTTCCTCCTTCTTCTGCTTCTCCTCCTTCTTCTCCTTCGCGGGTGAAAAATTAAAAAGGATGTGTCTACCGAGTCACAGAGGACTCACACATTTTATAGTCAGCTAGGAGAAGCTCTAGGATTAATAGACCTCTCCTAATACGCCTCGCATTGGTGGTCCCTGAGCACCCTGATCAGGTAAGGCCCAGCGAAGCAAAGATCATTTATAAGTGGTTCATTATTTTACCTTCAGATTCCTCTGTCTGGCATTGATTTAATAAACACTGATGTATCTCCTCGTAGAAGAGAAGTGCCATTTTTCATTTTCCAGATTTGCTATCTTTGTTATCGCCGTTATCTGTCGAGCTCTGGCATTTCAGAGGTAATGCAATCCCCCCCGCCCCCCTCCCACCCCCCACAACCCCCAAAACCCCCACCGATCTCAGCTGTGTACGAGAAGAGGCACGGGGAAATGGTGCAGCTCTTCCAGGCGGATATTCCATTTAGCGTTTACTGAAAGATTCTTTCAAAGAAAATATTGTCTTTTTATCTCTCCGACTCGGTGCCTACGCTTCCACATAGGGCTTTGTGAACGGACACTTTGTTTAGTAAAGTTCTGCCAAAGTGCCGTGATTATCCATGAAAGGATTCAACAACGTGTGACATCAACAGCGAGGTACAATAATTAATGATCTATCAGCGTGTTCTGATGATTAATGCATTTGTTTGTGCAGTTTGATGGACCCATAAACTGTGCGAAAGAGACGATGAGCTTTTCCGTCGCGTATTCCCTGTGGTGGCGAGAAGCAACAGCTCCACGCTATAAAAAGCACAAGTGATGAAAAGGAAAAGGGGGGAAAAGAGCGTCCTTGATATTACGGTTGACTGTCAGTAAAGGCTCGTGCTCCGGCCCTATCGTTTTTTTCTGGCTGCGGCGCTGGTTAAGCTGGTCGTATTCTCCTCCTCAAAGCGTTGCCCTGTGGAAGTGGTAAAAGCAGTTTGTGGTCAGATTAGGTGTGTATGGCTGGCACATCAAATGGAGATGAAAATGAAATGGAATGATCAATTTGCCCTGCATTAATCCCTCTTCTCCGGCTGCATCCTATCGATTTTCTTGTTCAGCTTCCTTGATAACAAGAATCATTTAAAGGTCACATTTTGATGTCTGTCAAAATGAAAACATTCTTAATGCACTGTGAGTGGCCTTTGAGGCTTATGCTTGTCAGAAAGCGCGGACTGAATGTTGGCACCTCGGACAGATTAAACAGGAAAAAAGCACTAAATGGCCTGAGAGGCGATGGTTAAAAGCTGGCAAATACCACTCTCACTGAACCCATAAAAAAATCCTTTAGAAAGATAATTCTTACGGATAACCCTCCTCTGAAATGATATGGGTTTCCCTTTAAGCTAATAATTATGATGTATACCAACATTATTTCCATCCAAGCATACATTTTTAATTCAGGGAGAACTGCAGACTTTGCAAAACCTGCCTCATGGTGCATTTGCTCAAAATAGCTCTGTGCACGCCGTCCTGACGGACATATGGAGATACCGCTCTAATGAGAGGACCAGTTCTGTACCTCTGCTCGCGTGACACGAAAAAAGTATCACAGGCGCCTCGGACAGGAGTTGTGCGAGTTGTTAGAGCAAGTTACACAACATGCTACAGTACAAACGTAGTAACTGTTCAGAGATCACCCGGAGCTCCCCCCGGTTTCCACAAACATGACCTTTTTCCCGCTTCAGCTGCAGGACGTGGAGCCGGGCGCCGCTGCCTTAGACACTTAGGATTCTGGGAGGGAGACGTCTTCTGGGAGACTCTGATCCAACGAGAAAGCACGCGTAGTAATCAAAGCATCTGCACTTCTGTTTGTACAGTTTTGTACTAAAGTCAACAATTACAGTCAGTTCGTAAACACAGTCTTCACTCAGTGTAAAAGCACTTTAGTCGCGGGCCAATGAACACTCAGGATCAGAAGAAGAAATATTTGCTCGGTAAGATATGCTCGGGATTTATTTCATTGTAATCCATCGCATACTAGAAAGCTACATTATGTTTGTTTACTCTTTTGAATGTGTTTAACGTTTGCATCTAATTTACTAAAAGTGAACACCAGCCTATACGTGGAGGAGGGAGGGGAGGGGGGGCGGAGCAACAACGCTTTGCCCTTTTCTTTTTACCGTGTAAGAGGATTATCCAGAATAAGGCTGTTTCTGTGATACACATTAGCAGGTTACGGAGGGATGCATTTTGCAACAGGTGAGGTTGGTGCAGGCGTCGGTAGTGGATCCGCTTCCCTCGTCTCCGTTAGAATCAGCAGACAGTTTAACGTCTGGGGAGGAGGAGCGACCGGACAAACACCAATACCTCAGGGCCTCACGCGTTCTTACATCAAATTACATTAAAAAGAAAGAAAAAAAGATACCAAACGGTAGTGGCCCCCGTAGATTTAATAATCGATTCAGGCTGCAGCTACCAATTCATTTAATTTTTGATTAATTCGCCAATTAATTTCTGGATGAATGGATTTAGGGTTTTCTCTGTGAAATGTAATCAAATATCATTTTGCAGATACCGATGGGACGTCTTTAAATGTCTAGTTTTGTCTTGAAGTCAGTTTGCGATAACGTAGTGCAACCATTGGGGAAATAATAGGAACATTTGTCCTCTTTAGTCCAACGAATTACTTATAGACGCTATTAATCGATTATCAAAATAGTTGGCGAGCTAAACTTATTCAAGTGTCCACTCAGTTAATTCCCCCAATTGTTCCAGATCTAAACTAATTGGGTCAAGCACAATGTTTACTGTGTGTTTAATAGAGTGCCTCACTTCCCCCGGTACTCTGACTCGGCCTTATTCTCATTCAAAGCTGTAGTTGAAAAGCATTTGAAGCTACGAAAATGTTACGTCAGAGTGAAAGAGGCAAGTCAGGAGAACTCACTTAAAATGGGTTACGTGATATTGGGAGCTTGTGTGTGTGTGTGTGTGTGTGTGCACCTCTGCCAAATAAAGTCACGTAAATTGCTGTCTGCTCTTAAATTTGCCACCAAAGCCGGAGAAGCAGCGCGGTTGATGCCGATGCGGCTCTGATGTTATGAGGAAGAAAATATGTTCCATCTGTGCAAAGAGGGGAAATGATTTATTTTCTCACAGTTTAAGGGGGGAAAAAAAAAAAGCTACAGCATAATGGGGGTTTATGAATACTTGATGAGGGCCCCCTCGTTTAGTCGCGTCTGTTCTTGTTGCTCTACCTGTCTGAGCCCATACTGGTTCCTGTAGTGGGCCTCCAAATGGAGGTCGAGGAGAGTCGACTGAGTTTAGGAGAAGAGGAGCGGCGCCGGGCCGCGGGTCAATATAAAACCTCATTACTGGGGTGTCATAGGAAATTTGTGCACTTTCTGCTCCATCTAGCAGCAATTTTGCCGGATAAGCACTGCTCTCGTTTGGCCCGTTTTAAGCATTTTCGCTAAAGAAAGGCTTGGGAACGGGAAGCCGTCGCTTCCCCGCAGGGGCTCTGGCAGCCCAAATCCCCCCGCAACCCCCCCCCGGCGCCGCCTCTGCTCTCATACATGCATGTCTTGTGCCTTACTGCGTAGGGGAGTCTGCAGCCGCCGCTGCATGCGTGAATGTCTGCTCGTGGCTCACCGAGTACAGACAATAACAGGGTTGTGCAGCACATTTTCGGTATTGAGCGCCTTTTTTTATCGGCCATTACGTTGCCGAGAAGAACCGAGGGGGGAAGACGTGACTTGTGTGGAAAAGGTTTTCTTCAACGAATGCTAGTTTGACATAATTAATCTGTGAGTGTAAGCTGGTATGATCCTTGTTGTTAAGGCTACTGATGTGCAAGCTCCGTTCTCAACAGCCTGATTTCTTTCTCCCATCATTTTTTTTTCCATCCTTCTTCGCCGGCTGAAATATACATTTGACTTAGATTGGCTCTCACGTCCTCCCTCGTGTCAAAGAAAGAACACCTCGGAGGAGAAAAACTGCTTCTTTTCTGTGCGTCGGGCGGCCGATGGGGACATCGGCAAGCCATTCACATGTTGTTGTTGAAGCGTTTCTTTTCTCCTCCTCCGTGCAAAATGGAATTTCATGAAAGCAAACAGACTGACATGTTTATAAATATGTACGGCGTCCTTCTGGACGAGCTTCTCAGACAGAGCCGCTTCGCTTCGCGGTGCAACCTTGTAATTTCACAGAGTAGGGAGAGAAAAAGAATCAAAGGGAAATCTTAATGGATAGAAGTGCCGTTTGCCCGTATTTTCCGGCACAGACAGATTGTACACAACAAAGATCCTGAATAAAACATGATCGGATAAAAGCCAAACATGCAGAAAATACCGGAAAGGTCAGAAACAACTCCGGCCATAATTATGGATGAAGAATTTGTCAGGAATGCACTAATTAAACCACAGACAAATCTCCAGTCTCGACCTCCCCCTTGTCCCCGCAGCTCCTCCATATTAATCATCGGGGAGGGGACTTGGCTGCTGTACCAACAGAGTGTACCTTAAAAACACACAAATGCACACGGGCGAAACATCGGCCCCACCGGCAGTGAGACCGAGCAGGGGGAGGACTCGGATCGGGTCAAGTAGTTGGACCAAGCTAAAGGGCGAGGAGCTTCCTGCTGGAATGAGCACCGCTGCGATCCGCAAGCCGCTAATTGAGGAGGCGTGCGGGGGGGGGCCCCCTTTTAAACGCGGGGGCCCCTCTCGGCTCGGGGAGTAGAGGAAACAAAAGGCGTCGGAGGTGGGCCGCGTGTTGGTGTTGTCAGTATCTGAGGCAGCACCACACAGGTTAAAGTGAATGCCGGATCATGCTGCTTCCCACCTGCAGCGTGCCCTGTGAGCGTGTGTGTGTGTGTGTGTGTGTGTGTGTGTGTGTGTGTGTCCAGGACTGACAGTATCATGCTGCTCGCCTCCAGTAGTGCGTCTGTAGGTGTCTTTCTTGTTAGTGCCGGATGGCTGGTGATGATCTGAGTGATCCCCTCTCTAGTTTGATTCCACAGAAGTGTACCACACACACACACACACACACTCGCCTGTGGGGAGAAACAGAAAGAAAACATTTAAATGAAAATGGAACGTCACATCAACAGGCCGTACCCGCGACTATATGAATAGTGGAGAGCATTCATCTTGCGTCGCTCGTGTTCGTCGTCGCTGCCGTGGAAAAGCGCGGGAAGGCGACCTTTTGTTTGCCTCCGTCTCCGGATCAGCTGCTCCTTACAGTCGGGTATCGGAGGCGCGGGGGAGAAGGGGGGTGGGGGGTGGGGTGGGGGGGTGTTCTACAGTTCCCCGGGATCCAGATGGCTAACTGTACACGACCTGCAGCACCGAATGATGAACGGCAAAAGAGAGCACATTTCATCCATCGCCCAGCTTACCTCTTGGCTGCACACTGATTTTCCCGCTGAAGGTGCGGTGGAAGCCGCGGTCGGGTGTGTGGGTGTGGGCCGACTCCGAATGATTTGGTATAGAATTATCCCGTTGGACAGCTATTCTGTTCAGGAGCTACGCGCGCTGCCGGCAGAAACGCCCCGAAGATCTTCAGCTTCTAGAGCGTTGTGGGTGCGAGCTTTTGCTGCATTTCTTTTTGTTTGTCTGGTGTTTAAAGGAAGAAAAAAGGAAAAAAGCTCAATTATCAAATGTAAGCGGCCATCTTGTGCATTTAAACCACCAGGCGCTGAGAGCGGGAACAGGTGCGTACCCCCCCTCCACACGTCATCAGTGCCATAAGCATTGCTCAATGAATTTACCGTGTTAATTGTGTGTTACACGGCACCCTGTGGGGCGCCTCCTATAAAAGCAAGCCATCCAGTGAATTAGCTCGTACGTATTACAACAACGGTCTGAACGCAGTATCTGAGGCTCGGGCTGTGTGTTTTTTTGTTGTTGTTGTTGTTGTGTTCTGTTGTGCCGGTGCTCTCCAATGGCCTGTTCTGGGATTGGAGCCCCGGGGTTCACTGAGCCACATAACCGCCCCTGTCAAAGGAGGCCTGCTGGCTGGCTGGAGCCGCCACAGAGAGTACGTGGCCTTCACAGTTAATCATAACGCCGCCTCACTCTCGCCTGATTGTACTGGCGGCTCCAGGGATCTGCCATAATTGGATCCTTGTAAGTGGGATGGAGGAGCTAAACAACCAGATTGCTGTTTGTTTATACCTTTTCATATATTAGTAACGTGCCGAGACTTCTCAAGCAGCCTGGGACTGGTCTCAGTGCTTGCCGCTCTAATTAGTAATTCATTCTTAACATATGCCTCAATTGTTGCCCTATCCAGCTATTTGTGATTAACTCCGCTTTAATTAGAGTTGCTCATGCAGACTTGGGCTCTGCGTGGACGTGTAGTGGCCACTCGAAAGCCGCTAGTGCCCTCCGTGGGTTCTCCGTGACAAAGAGGTGCCCCTTGATGGATAGGCAACTTTTCTCGGGCTACGACCGGAAATTTAGAAAGAAATCCACCTAAAAGCACCTATGAATTAAGGTGAAATACGTCAATTCCTACACATCGTTGGGGGGGGGGGGGGGGGGGGGGGGGGGGGGGGGGGCGGCGAGCTGTCTGAAGCAATGTGGACGCGTGCTGTTTGTGGGAATCCGGCAACGCAATCCATGGCGAATGTGGCGGCTAGCGAAGTGTGACACAACTGAGCTTATGCTTGATTTCGATGCATGAAAATACAAACGTGGTGTGAAATTGACGCTTCCAGTCCACTGACTCGGTCTTGCAATGAATGATTTATTAAGTAAAACATTACAGACATCCAGTTTTAACTGGTTCCAAACATCAAAGTACTTGATATGAATATGTGATACATTGCATTATTCACTGTGAATCTTTCAGAAATAGACAGACAATTTCTCACCTCTCTAATACTTGTCACCTCCCAGTGCTCTGACAACCTAACTTAATCAACTGGAGTACATTTTTTTTTTATTGGTTCTTTTGCAGTAATTAACTTACACATTTGTCAGATGGCCCCCATCATGACACCTTGGGGACCGTGCGTCTATTTACATTTTCATGCTCAAAAAAATCCTTGATATGTCTCAAATTGCAAGCTTTCCTCGTGATATGTGATATGTCGGGA
This sequence comes from Gasterosteus aculeatus, assembly GCF_964276395.1. Lineage (NCBI taxonomy): Eukaryota > Metazoa > Chordata > Actinopteri > Perciformes > Gasterosteidae > Gasterosteus > Gasterosteus aculeatus. Next base: position 5,434,700 of record NC_135689.1, read on the forward strand.
GAAACGTAATAACTCGTTAGGCGTTTCTTATTGCATTTCAAAACCGAAAGCTGGTGATTAAAAGGCGGCGGCTTTGCAGATTAACGGACGGGGGGGAGTTTGTGCGGAAACTCGTGCAGGTAAGGGGGCATTTAGTCCGTGGCCCCCGAGTTACCCCACAGATAAAGCTCATTTTCTCTAGCAGTGGGGTAGAAGCAGCGGAGAACACAGCCCATTTGGCTTGGGCCTCACGTGGGGCCCACAGGGGGAGCCCGCATTTTATTTAAGGTCACCAAGAACAAATGGGATTCAGGCTGTGTGTGGCAGGTTGCGATGGACGGGGGGCCCGGGCTGGAGCCCTCCACCCCCGCTGCCCCCAGGCGCCCTCTCCATCTCCTTTCGCAGGAGAGAGCAGGCCCTTTTTTTCACCCCCCCTGCCTTCCATTTCACTGTCTGGAGCCCCGGCTAAATACCTCACAACCCCCCCACTTCCATCAGCAGCACTGTGTCAAAGGGTAATAGCATGTTAAACCCCCCCCCCCCCCCCCCCCCCCCCCAGGTTGGTGAAAAAGGACAAATGCAGAAAACATAAGGGATCCCGATAGAAAAGCTCATAACGACCGCATCAGATGATCCTCTGGCTGGTGACACTTTGCTCCAGCCCACGGTACGCTTTCGAGGGGAACGAGTGGCCATCACGTTTTTTTTCATTTTTTTTTAAGGGTTTTCTCTCTCAGGTGGAGGCGACAAAAAGCCACGGAGACGAATCCGGCTGCCAGTGGAGCTTTGTATCAGCGACTGTGCTTTTGATGACTGCTGTCCCGTCACAGCGTGACTCCGAATGAGAGGGATTGAATCTCTCGCGCTGATGCCAAGCTGCTCGGCAGAGCTGTGACTATGTGAGCGGGCCGTGGTATTGTGGTGCGGATAGAAGGGGTGGGGGGGGGGTGTTTGGTCTACCTTCAGATCGAGACATACTGCTCAATGTGCTGAACGGCGACTAAACTGCATCTCTCATATCCGTCGAGTGCGCCGCCTAATCACTTCTCACCATTTCCAACTTGTTATCTCATAATGTCTCGTAAATGTCTGAAATGTGTGAAGAGGAGAAGAAAAGAAAAGCTTAGTGTGCATTGCAGCAGCATACACGCCACCGAGGTTGATATCTCGCCGTGTCAGTGTAGCAGATTTAACGCAAGTTGTTTCAAGAAAACAAAGAAGTTTAAACGATGGAACCCACAGATAAACGATGACATGAAATCCTTGTTCACAGAGCTTTTTATGTGATTATATTTCAGTTCAAACAGTCCCATTGCTCTTCATATACCTGCCAAAATGCCAAGAAACACAGACACGTTAATGTAATATGAGCTTGTTTAATGTTCTTTACCAAATTATTAAATAGATTTAAGGGACTTTTTGCAATCAAGTGTGATACAAAAAGTAAAAAATAGTGCCATTTTTATGATGATTTTTAATCAAGGTTATAATATCTCAATATCTCTAAGTGCTATTTATAAAAATACATTGTTTTGCTGAAATGGCTGAAAATTCCCTCTAATATCATTTCGAAGTCACCGTGTTCCACACACAGCCCACTCATTGTGCATTGACCGCTCTGTAAACTGTTACTGCATTTGTACAAATTAATTATGGCCTGAAAATGATCCATAGTATTGAAAAGAAAAATTCCTTTCATAAATCCTGAACACAGCAGTTGTATTGTTTCTGGTGATCCATTGGCTGCTTACAGGACGACACACACATTGTGAGGGTGGAGCACAACGCAACGATGCACAAGACAGCTTTCTGCTTTTAAAATGTTACAATTAAGATAAGATATGATAAGATAATCCTTTATTAATAGTCACTTTCATGGAGTAAAATGATCACAGAGATCAAGGTTTACGATGACCAACTGTTTACAAATGCTGTGTAAATAATCTGCTCATCGTAATCCAGTAGTCCGATTACAGTGGGGCAGCATATGGGAAATAAAATGGAGCAAAGGTAATTCTCATGTGTTATCTCCCGTCCCTTGATACGTTTCCTCGCTGTAACTCCGGCTACTTGAGGCTGGTGCTACAAACACTGAAATCCTGACAGGAAAATAAGTTGTTTTCTCTCAATAAAAAAATAGTCTCCCTCCAAGCTTATGGAATTGAGTTTGTTAATTTAGAAAAACAAAGAAAATTGTATTCTATTGATCATCTTATAGTGATCGATCTGACGCAGAGGACAGATAGAGGCTACAAGCGGTAACCACTGTATTATCATTATCAGTCAATCTGCTCGATATTTACTTTCCACTTATAGAAAATAAAGAAAAAGCACCAGCGTTTTTCATTTGAGGAGCTGGAACCTCTTGTCATGCATTTTTTTCCCCACCACTGAAAAATTGATTATTAAAATAGTTTTTGATCGATTTATTCCACCTCGCCCACACATCGAAATCCAGCATATTCAACCTCCGCTTCCCCCTCCCCAAACATGTGCCTGAAATTTGGGCAGAAATGTGATTATGCAGATTGAGAGGGGAGCCATGGGTACCAAATGTCAGATGTCAGGTATGCGTTTTCAGACCCCTGCGGGACGCAGATGATTATCATGGTAATTATTCCGCATTTCAACAATCCGCTCTCTGTGCGCAACGCCGGGACGCACATCCGTCCAGGGACCCGATGTTGGTGTTTGTCCGCCGCCACCAACACCAGTTTGTTCGTTTGTCAGTCGGAGATACGGGACGAGCCGGCAGGGGGGCGGGGGCGGGGTAACGTGATGGGGGGGGGGGAGTGCGACGTCTGCATTTCCACCTTGGAGATACGCTTGAGAAAGCGCCGCTGCACCTCGCGCCCCGATTCCCTTTCCTGTTCTGTTCGCTTCTATCCGTGGCTCCTCTTAGCATTACAGAGATTGGGCCGCGAGTGCAGCGGATATCAGTCATCTTCATCTCCCAGCTGGGGGAGGGCTTTCCTCGCTTTACGGTTTCTTCGCCCTCTTTTTGTTTTCCCACAGCAATCTGTGCATCCTCTTCATGCTTTGTGGTTTCATATGCATGATACATTTTATTCCTCAGTTCGCACCCATTATCCGATGGCCTGAACCCCCCCCCCCCACACCCTCCACCCTGCACCCCAGACAGGCTCTGAATGGGGTGCAGGAGAGGGAAAAGGCTTTCCCCGTCCCGGCTGTCGTTAACCCTGTGAGTGGAGAGTGAACCTAACACCTCCGCGCACACACACACACACACACACATCACACACTCATCATAAGCCTCGGCCGTCACCCTTCGATGTCCCTTTCGGTCCTGATGTACTCCGGCGAGCGCACAGGCACGGCTCAGTTCCCTTTTGGCTGCCTACTCGCACGGCGCACTTCACTCTTGTGCTCCACATAGACACCCATTAACGTCCAAGGACATTGCTTATCTCTGTTGATAATACATTTTGACTCCCTTTTGTTGAGTGATATCATCGTCGAGCGCTTGAGCTGATGAGGTTTTGTGCTTGAGGAGCTCATAAAGGAGCGCGCTCAATGGTTACTTAACGCGCATCTGTTTTGTTGATACTTTTAAATATAGCCAAGGTTACAATCGCGTGCACGATCGCCTTCATACAAATGGTGGGTTGTTCTTCAAACTCTCGCTGGGCTACTTGCTGTGAAGCACGGGGAGCTTTGGCCTGAAAACTTATCGTTCCACATCTGTGGCTGAGGGACCTTGACCCACAAGGCTCCTAACAGAAGGCAGACAGAAGGAGGAGGAGGAGATAAAGAGGACAACAGGAACGGACAGCCTAAAGGGGGTGAGTGCACCCAGATGCATTTTGGGCACCGGACTGGCAGAACAACTTCCACCATGAATTGTTAACTAGGGTCGACCCAGTTCAAGTCGAGCATGTAAACAGTCAAACTGGCCCGCTAACAAGCTTGACTCTTACATTCTCTTCCTCTTCCTCCGGCTTCCGTTGTACAGGAAACTCCTTATTAAAAAGTCATAAACGCAGGAATGTTTTCAGGAAAACAGCACACCGATTAATTGCAGACAAGTATCTGCGGTGGTTAGTTATGCTACTGTAGCACCAGTTGCCTTTGTGGCCTCAAGGCCTGCAGTGCTAAAGCCACTTCTCACTACAAGTTGTTGCACGGCAACAAGCCGAGTGATAATGCATCTCAACCACAAACATTTCCTTGAGAAAAACCACTTTGGATTATTTGACTTAAAGAGGGGAAGTGTGTGGATTTTCTCATCAAAGTTTGTTTTCGTGTGTTGGGGCGTACTGCTATCTGGGAGGAAAAAAGAAGAAGTAGCATACGGTCTTTCGTGGCTCCAAAGGGGGCCGCCTGGCATCTGATAAATTCCGACTTTATTTGTGGCAGAAGACTCCCGTTTTGATATCTGAAATAGGGTGTGTGTTATGTAAGACAGCAGGTAGTTTAAAACACACCTATAGCACGCTGCTCGTCTCCGCTTCAGGCTCGCGGCTCCAGGCTGCGTTTGCCACTGGTAGAATAACACCCTCAAATCTCCGACTGGATTTGAGGAGGCCGTGCTGCATTGTGGGTAATGCACATGGATACTGTAGCTGGTTTTGACGAGGAAGAAGAAAGCGTGGAGAAACAGAGACTATATCTCTGGTTCTGGTGTGACCATCCTGAGTAACAGTTACGGTTGCATCCTCTCGGCTGTAGCATTCTGGCAATTATGAGTTTAACAACACAAGCGTTAAGTAGTGGAGAAAAGAACAACTTCCCGGAGTTTAAAAAGCAAACCACTACGAAGCTTTTCGGCATGTGATAAACCTTCAAAGAAGAACGATTTGTTTTTCATCTCCTCGACGGCACTCGTAGCAGCGCAGACTTATATTTTAATTCTATTTTATTGACCCAGGTACAGTATAAGTATGGTGCATCGTACTATTCAGTCGCCGTCCCTCCTTCTTCTGCTCGGCCCTGTCCTGGTTAGGGAGATATAACGGTAATGGTAATACATTGGTAGTAATAACAGTAAAATGAGTTTTCAGCAGAGTAAGTGCTTTTTAACGCGATAACGAACCCGGGCCGTCCTTCCCGGCGCTGGAGGTTTGCTCAGGTCTTGTTGGTTGTAGATTCTAAGGGGTCATTTTTCTGCCCATTATAAACTGACAGAAACAATGGTTTTTGAACACAGACCCCTTTTCGGATTATGATCCTAAGAGACGGGGTGCATTATTGTTCCTGCGGTTTTGGGCGATTTCTGTCTTGCTGACGGTGCATCGGGAGAATAAAATAGTTTTTTCCTCTAATATATTAACTTCCAGGGGCTTTGCATCGAGTTATTTTGGTGATAGACACATTTTATTTCTGCTGCTTCCCTGTGCTTTATCTAATTTCTTTTGTTGTGGCGTAAACATGGGATTTTTGTGAAAATTCAATTACCGGAGCCTTTGGAGATTCTGCAAACACAGACGTATCGGTTGTGTATCCCCTCTACGCCCCTCCACCCCACCCCCCACACCCGCCCCCACACCGAAAAGTGAATAGCTGGTGGAGTTTTTCTAATTTATTCAAGCGAAACGTCGCCACCCCTTGTTAATCATGCAGCGCGGGCTAAAAAGGCCCAGATCATCGCAGACTGGCACAGCCTGAGACACACAGGCCTTATTTATTGAGGTCTGTGTTGTCGCGCGCCGCCGCCGCCGGGTGACGCATTCAAATGAGCCAAAGTCGCGGCAAGCTGCCGAGGGAGGTCGGCGGGCATTGTGGCGATGTTTCTATTCCAGTCTCCTCGCCTCCGCCCCCCCTCATCAATAGGTCTCATTCAGCCGAAGCTTCTCTCGCGTTGCATTGTGGCGACAACCGCTCCTCGACGGGACGGGGGTGGGGGGGAGGGGGAGAGGAGGCCTCGCCAAGGTCAGAGCCGCAACACTAATTAGCGACTGCCGCCCGAACCGCTGGGTCGACTCTCGCGTGCCCCCTCCACCTCCCGAGGCCTCGAGGCTTTATCTGCGTGTCGTGTTTTCTAGCATGCTCTGCCCACCCGCCCTTTGTCTCCCGCCAAGACCGCCTAAACAATGCATGCATCCTCTATCGCGGCCCTCGACGAGACGCGTTGAAGGTGACGGATCGGCATTAGCGTCCCGCCGGGCTTTGTGTGCTTGTTATAGGATGAGATCACACAGACAGAAGAGGACGAAAAGAGAGTCAGAAAGTGAAGAGGGGAATGAGAGAGAGGTGGCCATTGACTTCCATATTGATACCAAACACAAACAAGCGGGGTTCGCTGGATAATGATGGCAGCAGAGAGCGCGGTGGCAGAAGTTCAGCCGTATCTTAGGGGGTAATTTCAGGCCTTTCGCTCGGGAACGGCAATTTCCTCCAGCGGCGCCTCCGAGCGACATTACTGTGGAATCATTAGGCTAATTCATCATCCTTGACTTCTTTGTGTTTTCTGCCGCACTTTTGGGGGGGGAAAAAAAATGGTCGTTCTAATTGCAAGCCAAGGATCGGGATGTGAGCTCCGAGTCCTTCTCATCTCTTCTCCTCGTCCCTGCTGCTGTGAGCACAAGCAGGATTAGTCGTGATCAGTTGTTCCCGGATAACAGCAGCCCTTTGACCTCTGCTGGAATGGAACACCTAATGTTTGTCTCGTACAGTATGTTGTAGTATTGTGAGACAGTGATTGTAGCACCACTGTTTTATTACACTTATTGAGGACTTACTGTACGTAGCAAGCGCAGCGCGTAACAATGAGCGCTTTGCAGTTTCCCAGCCATATCGATCCAATTGGGCGTCAACATCCGTTTTTCTTTTCACACACGCAGCCCGGCATTGTTGTTATTAAATGTGGCTGTTATGTATTCCATCTCTGTACCGCTTGGCTAGGAGCGGTGAAGGAGATATGTTAACAAGTCTGCTCTCTAAGCAGCATCCATATGGATGCCTCTGCCCCGCTCCAGTCACTGTGGTGGTAGCTCGCAGGCCGACCAAACACATGCATGCCGCTCGCCTCCATTAATTTCTGTTTATTATGTATTTATGCTGCGAGCCCGAGATTTGCTGTGATCAAATGCATCTGTTTCGGTGTGGATCAGTGGGCAACTTTGGCACGCCACCACCTCCGTCACATCCTGCCTCCCATCTCTACCTCGCCTCTGTTTCTACTTAGCTGGCTCTCCTTGTCGTTCGCCCTCTCTATCCGCTCTCTCCTTTCTTCTCTTTTCTCCTCTTGTGTTTCTTTTTTTAGCCTCTGGAGCATTTTAAAGCCTGCGCACTGTATGAATCACCGGTCTTTCTCTGAAAGCAGGATCAGTTCACTTAATGGTCAAAGGGCATTTTCAGCTTTATTAGCCAAATCCACGGACTTAAATCAGGAGGTCTTGAAAGGGACACAGCACAGATTTCACTCAAACTCTTTTGAATTACTCATTATATCAGTGTGCAGAGACTTTATTTGTACCCAGAGGCCCCGCCTTCCACCCATTGAATTCAAGCTTAATGAGGGTAGCATGTGTGTTATACAAACATAATTAAACCGTCCATCACAATCATTACATATCCCAAATATTGCTTGTTACATTTTAACTCGTAAACACAGAAAACCACATTTAACATGTTTGACTTTGGAACAGATTAGATTCCAATGACAAATTGTTTTTTTAAATGGACAGTCATGCACGGTGGTTTCGTCAATTTGTTTCTAATTTTCGAGGCAAACATTAGAACATTTCCTCATCTTCAGTCGTAATTTGCCGCTTGTGTCTTTCTGGCATAAAAAAAAAAACAGAATCCCAAACCCCTGTCCGAATTCATGCACTTTTCTATTTTCTATCCAAATACAGCAGCAGCTGTTAACTACAACATCAGCAACAATCACATATGTCCTGAGCGTTTGCTGTCTGCGGAATGCATCGGAGATTCAGCCTGGCATGAAAATCCCATCAGCGTCTTGGCCCGCTGAAAGAGAGACATTTCTTACTCATTATGTCCTAATGCCATCTCCTCAATGCTCCCAGTGCATTCTGGTAAAAGAAAGGTTTGCCCTCTCAGCACTTCCTTCACGACACGCCGGCCAGCAGCGACAGTTTTCGGGTGCTTTTAGTGTGATTCGGTGATGAGCAAGTTGCACCGAAATGACAAACAGTTCCACGGTGATGAAAACATGTAGGTCTGCTTTTAAAATACATCATTATGACGTGAAGTCAGACGCAGACCGTGCCTTACGATGTACCATGTCCATATGCGTACTGTGCTGGTTACAGTTTTTGCATTAAATTTAGCTCATGCGGAACATAAGCGATAATGGATTCATGTAATAATTTGTTTTAGATGTCTGATGGCAGAACAAACAGCACAGCAAAAGAATGCAAGATAATGATATGACTGTATTGGCAAAAGTCATTTTCATTTTTTATTATAAACAAGTATATTTTGTATTTTCTCTGTAAATTGGATGTGGACCAGCAAGAGAAGATCAAGTTTGTGCTTGTTTGGGGAAACAGCAACTTAACCAGCTTCTTTTAGTACAGTCAGCGCTTGCGAGGGGCTTGAGCTCCACTTTTTAATCTCTTTGTTAGGTGAAGATGAAGTGCGGATCACTTGTGCCCGGCTCATTATTTCAAACATTCGCTTGGATGTTTTTTTCTCGATGCCGGGTTCAGATAATGTCCTTTTCTGCTAATCTCATGACCTTGTTAGTCTGGATTTAACATTTTGTTTGTCATAGGGCAAATAGTTTTAGCAAACAGTGAAATTTGTTTTTTGCGCTCCTGAAGCTTTGAAAGGCAGTTTAGCTACGTGCAAATTAAGTTTTAATCAAAAATACTTTTCAGGCGTACTGCTGTGCAGCCACTATCCTACACTCATCTTTCCAGAATCTTGTCTCTGGAGGCTCCGTAGCGAGTTTTATTCTTCCAGTGTATGACATCATTAATTGACTTAGGATGCTGAATAGCACGCCGGTAGAAGACATTTGTTTTAAATGGATGATGACTGCCTGGCCTGCTGTTTAAACAGCCTTGCAGGCTTTGGGCAGGTGGAGGAAGAAAGCGATTATCCGTCTTCATCATAATATCAAGGTCATGGACGGGTAGCTTAGCTAATCTCCTTCTTCTCATATCTCGTACCGAGCGAAAGAGCTGGCAGGCCTGCCGCGTATTAAGCCCTCTCCAGCCAAAGAGAGAATACGATGTCGGTTCCACACAAGGAAATATGATAAACTACACCGAAACCAAATTCAAGAATGTGCAGGTCCCGGATATTCGCGAGTGATGCACTGTACGCATCCGCATGGAGACACCAGCTGCTAAATCAAATAGGAGATAATCTATGCATATTCAAATTCTGTGCCAAACTATATAATCTTCGGCATCTGGTTCATTGTGCATCATTTTGAGCACACATATCCACCCAAACACCACATCCCTGTTGGTGTACATGGCCATAAAATATTGTACCGGACTTATATATCAGGGTTGTGATCAAAGGATAACGCGCGCGTGTGTGTTTGTATGAACATAATAACATAATAATTATACCCTCATGTTGACGGATGAGATTGGGTAAAGCCTCAGAAGTGCTGTATCCGAAAGAGAGTTTGCTCCCCCTCTCCCACAAATAGATTTGCCCTACTGCACAAGGTTTTATCCCCATTGTTCATTAGACTTCTGAAAGAATAATTAACAAGGCTTTAAAACACAGCTTTTATGGATCACCTGCTGTCCCCCCCAATATCATTTTTGTGATTGCGCAGCAGAATACAGCGAGAAGCATCGATGCTAACGTCTGGCACCTAAATGCCTTGCAGGATCAGTAACTCTCCAATTAAAGCAATATCTCTCAGCCTTGTGCCTGACACCATAGCATCGAGCTCACAACAGGCCTCGTCCACCAAAATCTCGATAGTACCGTGGCCCCGAGATAAGAATAAACTGCCTAAATGCACTAATGCAGCGCGCGGATACATTGTGCTTTATGGGGCTGAACTGCATTGTGTTGTGATACGCCAAGAGCATTGTAGAATAATGTTCATTTCAAGGTAAGAAAAAGGGAAACCAGCATATGCTCTCATTTTAAAGTTCCAGATCAGGACATTACCCCTTATCCTCACGGGCTGGAGTCTCCTTTCGGCCCCGCCGGCCTCCACATGAATCACAGGGCCCGCTCAAAATGCACAAATATCACTGTCATGTCAAGCCACGAGGTAAATATTATCAGCCAACAAGCAAACAAACAGTCTTTTGCGTGGTAGATAAAGGTGAGGCGTGCGGTGAGGTTAATGGGGCCTCGGCTATTAGCGTTGTCACTCAGTCTGCCAGGTCTGACAGTGCAGCTCAGTCTGAGGGCCTCTCCTCCCCTCGTCCACCTGCTTATCACCCAGATAAATTAACTCCGGCAGACAGGAGAGGCAGGTGGAGCGGAGGGGTGGGTGAGGGGGGGGCGCAGATCCTCACCTATCACAAGACAGGAACACCGGGCACAGATCATTGCTCTGTTGACTCTAGTTAATAGCGTGGGGCCACAGTGTGTGTCACATTTTTTCGGGGTCTATGAGATTGACGTGCTGGGCGGGAGAGTAAACACTTGATAATTAAACACAACCGCATGTTTGTCAGAGGTGATGACAATGCGCACCCCCCCCCCCCCCCCCCCGCCCCCATTTCTTCCTCACACTTAATTCTTCCAACTTTTTGAGAAGCAACAATTCCCCCTGCAACAGTTGCTATAACTTTAATGACAAAATGCATAATTTCTTTCCATGAAAGAGCCACGCGAGCGGTCTCTGATCCGATGCCAGTATTCTCAGGACAACATCATTTTGCCAAAATCACTGTTAGAACAACCAAAATCCTCCTTTGCCATCTCTCTGCTGGGCTTTCTGGCATCGTAACGCCATCGTAACGCCATCACAACGATACGGACATTTTTTATTAAAAGAAAATGTTGGGTCGTGCTCTTATTTGCTGTCTTGAGAGTTTATAAGATTGATACGACCCTCATGTCTGTGCTGCATCCATAAGGCCATCAGTTGCAGAAGGTTAGCTTAGCTTAGCCTAGCACAAGACTGGAAACGCCTGCCAATCAGTACCTGTAAAGGTCCTATTAAGGGTGTAAGAGGCATGTTGTGGTTCTACAGCAGCTCACAAGTACTTCTGGTTAGTTCAGACTATTTCTACTTTCTTGGCCAGGCCAATAAATAGTCAGACAAATCAACCTCTGTAACAACAGGAGGTAGCCTTGATTATGCGTCTCAACAAATGACCAAAGCTGTGGTCTTCTGTCGACGATCCTGAGACTTCTCGCGTCTTAACGTGTCCGGTTGCCTTTTTTTCTTTGCTACCAACGTGGATTGTTGACGCAAGACTTTACAATTAGAGTATTTCAATTTGCAAAAAAGCATTCACTTGGCTTTATTGGACCCGTTGTGCCTTGTGGGTGCTCTCTGTTTAATTGAACAGTCATTAGAGACAGCACCACTATACCCCCACAGTTTATAGTGACATTCCCCCAAATGTAACGTAATTAGGTTTCGGCAAAATGGTGGCCTGAATGGATCCGGAACCGCTCTATAACTGCATGGAGTTTCTGCCCTCACTGGCTCGTCACGAAATAAATAATTTTGCTAAAAAAGCGCGCGACACCGGCTGGCACCCAGAGCATGCGACGGGAACAGGAAGATTACAGGGGCTGCTAAAAGGAAACAGTAATTGAATTTCTGGAGATCCTGACGCACATTACACCTGACCGAGAGACAAGAGAAAGCTTTTTTTGCTCGATGGGGGAAACTGGAGGGTAGAGAGAGGTGAGTCCTCTCACTGCACAGCCCCCCCCCCCCCCCGTTAGTGCCACTCAGCAATGCTGGAGCCATTGCTGTGTTAACAGTTTCTGTTCTCACGGGACGGGAGAGCCCTAACTGTCGCCCACCTCCAGTTGGCTGAGACTGGTGAAACCACTCCGCCGTGTCTACTTTATATTGGTGGTTATACGACACAGCGCTGCCAAGAACGGTCTTTTCTGCAGCCGAACATTTAATAGAAACAAACTATCCATGAAAGGCGAGCCAAAAGCTTTTATCAAACTACTCGCAGATCGGATAGGAGGAAAAATCCATCGCAGCGTCCGAGGGTCGTTGCACAAGTAACATCTGGAAAGTGTTGCAACAATCGAAACATCCAGTCAACGTCGCAAATATTTATGCTTTTAAATAGATCCTAAAAACATCTCATTGGGTGTTAATGTGATTCCATAAAATGGTGATAGTGAAAGACAAGACAATGAAACTGACCATTTTAGAAAAAAAAGGGAAATTTGTGCTTCTGTATAAAAGGAGAACATCCGTAATCAGCCTCTAAAAAAACTCTGCACAGATATTAATTTCCATAGCAAACAATAACCACTTGTTGTTTTGTTTTCTCCCTTTTCATTCAAATGAATCCACCACATCTTGAAGAACAGGTCTAACTTTCCAGACCCAGGAATAGAGTTTGAAGCACGGGCCGTATAGCAAATGAAACATGAGTAAACATAAAAATTAACACATAATGTCTGGATACCAGATATATTCTCACCCTTCCAAGGGATCGTTTTTTATGTAATTGCAAGTGGCCTTTCATCCACTCTGCTGCAACTGAAAACCTCAAGACTTATATTGTCCTTGGGAGTTAAGCCATTCCCCCCCAAAACTAAGCTGTGTGCTGTTTATGTGGCTTAAAACAAATTGCGAAGCAGTTGCACATTAGCCATCTCATCAGGTAGTTATGCATCACATCAGCGTTTGTGCGTCTGTTTTGTTTACAAAAACACAGTAAAACCATGGAGACCTAGTAGAAATAGAACATCAGTATGCATAAAAAAAAGAATTCAGGAGACATCAAACGCGCTTTGAGTCACAGTCACGACAAATGCTCTAAATGTAGAGATGCAAAAATACACCTAACTTCAACTACGTCTGAGTGATAGAAGGCACAAACCCTTCCGCAATTCCACGTTGCCGTGCAGTGAGCGCAGACAAATGAAAGTAAAGAAAGCGATTTAAAATAGATATAACACAAGTGGAGAGGAGGGGAGATTAAAGGTGTCGCCAAAGGCTCTTGCCGGATCTCACTGGGACCCTCGGTCTCATTTGGACTGATACCGCTGCACACCTTGCTAGGCCAAGACAAAAAGCTTGGATCAATACGAAGAAACGGAGGCAGGTAAACGGGCCGGAAGGTGATGATCATTTGGACGGTAAATAGGTGCCATCGAACCACCGAGCCGCTAATTCACCCGCTCACAACAGCACGGCCACCTCGTGGGCAAAAGCAGAAGATGACTCTCGGGGCGTTGAGCAAAAAGTTCCCCTCGTCCTCTTTCTAAAGTTTTCGAGGAGAGCGAGGGAGCTCAGCGGTATCAGGATATTGAGGGGCGTGGGGGGGGGGGGCTTGAACCCTCTGTGGTGCAGTCAGCAACAGTCTTTATATTCAAGAGGGAGAAAGATCAAAGAGCGTAAGGGGCCGGTTGGCGTCTCTCCTCTGTTTGGGAGGCATCCAGGTACCCGCGGTGTGCATTGATGTGGAGCGCCGTCCCATCCTTGCTTCCCCTTGTCCTGTTGGAGCTAAACGGGCGGCGCTTCAGAAACGCCGCTTTATCAAAGACGCGCACTTAAACCGTCTCTCCTCTCTTCGTGGTGCAGCTCCTCTGTTCTTCTGATGAATATTATGTGTCTTTCCGGAGCCTTCAGAGAGCGACTGGTTGGAAGGAATCCCAGGGAGAGGTCGGGGAAAAAAAAAAAAAAAAGGAAAAGATGCTGGTTAGCATTTCTTCAGAGATGGAATCATCGTGAACTGATGTCAGATGTTATTTCAGTATGCGGCGAGTGCTTTTCCCACAGTGTTTCTTTGTCTGACCCACACAGTCTAATAAGACACCAGAGGAGCTTCTTTCAAGATGCTCTACAAATGACTTTGCTCCGCTGTTCCACCTGTGTCCCCTTCTGGCCCGCCAAATAATCAAATCAAGAAGTGGGCTTTCATTCAGACGAGCACAATGTGTGAACTACAGAGAGGCCTCTGTGGAAAGCGATGAACAGCTCCCACTAGAAACCACCGCTAAAAAAAAAAAGCCCTATGAACATTTGCCAATACGCCGTATTTCAATTAAAATGTTCACTGTTTATTAGTTCAAAATAAAGTGCTGCACGCTCCCTGCAATATGATGTCTGACATTGATTTTAACCGCAAATCGTCTTTTACCGGACACCCCTCTCCATGTGTATTGTCTTGTCACTATAATTATTCCACTTATTCCACCTTCGAAAATCCAGACGGCGTGCCGCACGCATGGTCCGGCAATCCCGCAGTCGCAGTGATTATTGTCTGCATTCCACACAGATCGGAACATTGTCAGAAGAAAAGAAAGCAAACGAGAGCAGAGATGGCAGAGATTATAACAGTGGATATAATAAGGCTGGTTTCCACCCTAATTGTGACACCCAGCCCAAGCTTTGCAATAAGTCCACACACAAGATTCTTCGGCAACTTTAAGCGTAGTCAGATTTTGTCACTATTAATTAGGCGCATGTAGCCAAGCAGGCAAGGAAACTTGGATCAATAATTACACAAAGACTGTTATAGCTCCTCTGCGGTTCTGTCACCAAATTTCACACTAATTGGCCGCACCAGCTGAGGAACCCGGAAGCGGACTTTTATTGAGTCAGAGTGGGACTGGGCCTGAAGGGGGGGAGGGGGGGGCACTCGCAGCGCCTAAAGTCGCTACGTCGGAAACGAGAAGAGCCAAACCCGTCGATACGGACGCGAGCGCCATTTGTGACGCGTCGTAAGCATTGATCTGCTCGTGTACCTGTTCCACACATTTCTGCTCTCGGTAAAGCACAGTGGTCCAGCAGCAGATGTGTAAGCTCTGCCGCGACGCGTACACGTCCTCATTTGCCTCTTAATGTCTTCCTCCCTATTGATCGTGGAGAGAAAGAGGCCCGGGAGCCCTCCGGTTTGATCTGTGTGAACATCCTTCCCTTAATTCTCCTCCGCGAGTTTAATGGCGAACACACGGGTCCCTTTTGGCAAAGGCTGCATCAAGTGAAACGTTGAGCCGTCCGAATCGAACGAGGTGGAGAAACAACAACGCCTCGCAAACAAAAGGGGGCCGCTGAGCCCGAGTCGGGATTCCTCGTGACTGACCGACCCCTCGCACCAAACGACGCCTGCCGCCGGTCGCAAAGGGGCATCGCCTACCAATGCTTCACTTGGGGATGTGTGTTCTTTGTGTCTCTGCTGTGTTTCATCGATGCCTGCGTCGTCTTGAGGAGCGGGCTGATTGTTATCGTCGCCTCCTCCCTCTGACTGGCGTGCAGTTGCCTGTTTAGAGACGGCTCTTGGGGGAGGTTCGGGGGACGTCACGCCGAAGTTTTGTTCTCCACAGCTCGAGGTAGCGTCTCTCCCACTGCAATGTTATGCCTCGTGCCCCCGAGATCCCGGGTATTTCTTCCCTCCTCCCCTCCGGCACGTCTTTGATGCTGTTTTATTGATAAGCTCGTCTTGAATGCAACACACCGCAGTCATCTCGTACCCACAGCGCGCCCCCCCCCCCCGCCGTACATCCCCGAGAGCAGAATGGATGCATTCCTCACCAAAAGTTTCACTGACAAAAATCTTGTTTTTCTTTTTTTTAATACTGTGAGAACATTGTACGTATGTTTGCAGGGTGGGTTTTTCATTAACGGCAGCACTGACGCCTGTCAAAAAAAAGAAAAAAAGAAATCAGCTCTGGATCTGGTGCTAAGTGTTTTTCTTAAGGTTGGCTGAAGTGCTGTAAATAGTGCCGTCTTCTTCTTCCCCGAGGGGACACACCCACTCAGGAAGGGTGAGAGAGGGAGAGTGGCTGCGTGATGGTCAGAGAAGCAGACATCTCGGGGTGCTGAAATTGAATCTGGTCCCAAGTTTGTAGTGGAAAAGCCAAAGTGACTGGATGGTAGATAATAGGTTTGCTGTAACGTCACGCCCCGCAAGAGTCCAGCTCCTGACGTCCTCCTGACAGCCATCTTCCCATTTCTGCCCCCGTTACACGGCTGTGCGGCCGCGGCCCGTTTTACTTCACACACTCTTAGCATGCTCTGTGGATTGCTCTGTTGGATATTGCTTTGAGTGCTGAGCTATAAAAAGGAATACCTGATTTGTTATTGATAAAGTAATGTTAAGAAGGTCATAAAAATGAAACAAAGCCCATTTGTGTGTTTTGCCCAGTGGGATACAGTGCCTGCCTTTTTTATTCTCTTGTTGCATTGTTTTATTGTTGTAAAGCCCGTGTAATCCTCTGCACTTAGGAAGATAAGTGAACTGTGAAAATAAATAATTATTTGGGAGGCGTTGCATTGTAATTCCATGTTTTTGGCCACAATGCATTTGTGAACAGCAAAACAAAGAGTGGAGAAGACACCATTGTCTTTTATGCATTTTAAACACGCTTATAATGAATATAAATCTGCTTATAGCACAGTGTACTCAGTCATACAAACCAAGACATACTTAAACTGCTGTATAACGATAATCACAACACATAATAAAGCATTTTATAATCCCTCAATGTTCATGTAAGGAAACGCTTGTCGCTCCCTGAGATTATTTTTAGTAAGGATTAAAGTGTATTTTGATTAAAATTGTTTTTATAAAAAGTTATAATGCATTATAAACGCTGTTTAATGTAGGATAAGGGATACTACTACTGTAAGTGGTGATTGCTTTCTTTAAGTAACGTGAAAAAACATCAAACCCATGGAAGATAAAAAAAAGAAAACATAAAATGAATTTGCACTTTACCTAATTAAGGAAATGACCACTCGGTGTAACTTATATAGTCACATTATCATGCAATATGAACATATTTTATGATTTGTTATGATAATTATGTATATTTGTGATAAAAAACATAATTTTACCGTGCATTTGGAGTCTTTTCTTAATGCATTATTGACGGGATCGGCGTTTCATTTCCTCTTGGAGCCCACATTCGTGGTCTCATCATCACTTCAGAGTCTCCGCCTCTCAATCACTCCATCTCCCTCGCTCCCCTTTTCCTCTTTTTTTTCCCTCTCGCGGTGACCTTGAAGGTGTTCCTCCCGCGTTCCTTCAGACCCGCAGAACTCTCCGTTTCTTTTTCTTCTCCCTTCCCCTTCCTCCGTTTTCATTAGCGGGCTCAGTCGGCCTGCCTAGGGACAGCCGGCTGCTGCGCTCACGTTACAGGCCTATTGACTTCGGAAGAGAGGGGGGGAAATACTGTGGACATGATTCACCATGCATGAACCTCGTGATAGCACTTTAATCTGTGCCTTCTTCTTTTCAATGGAGAACGGCGCATGATAAACCACAAGGCATTTTTATTTTTTATCACCCTCACTTCAGGCATGTCAGTAATCAGATACGTAGCCCGGGCTAATTAAATATGGGGAGATACTGCCATGCAGTCACACTTTAGCACAGTTCAAAAAAAAAGGACATGACTTGACACAAAGTGCGTCACCTCAACGAAGCGGTTAGACTTTTGGTTCTTCGGTTCAGCAGACTTACCCGAACCTGCGATGAAGTTATTATTTTTCACCAGGCGATAATCAATGCGGCATTTCAATGTTGAAATATTGCCACAGTCCAAAAGGTGATCAAATAAAGGGAAAACATTTTTTTGTGGTAATTGATTTTTGTTTTCCTTCATTATGCAGGCTGAACTCCCATACTGATGACAAAGCTTGTGAATGGAACATGGAGCTGTGTGCTAATCTGGCACCACATTGTGCATTAACATTCAATAACCTTTGTATATAAATTGTAAGCGCGTTAAATCAGGTTGTTGTGTCGACGAGTTATGCTTCTCTTATGAGCTCTAAAAGCGACGACGAAGGCCCTGGCAGGAGGGGGGATGGCCTCAGAGGTGGAGGGGTGTTTTATCACACTTGCACCCGGGTAATTAACCAGGACTGCCCTGGAATCTCTTCTCCTGTGTCCGTCCTCCTCCCTTCATCCCTCTCCTGCAGTGTGGAAGGGCGGGGTGGGCGTAGTCTCTCTCCCTATCTGCAGCTGCACAAACCAGGCTTTGAACTCTGTGGCGTTATGATAATCAAAAAGTGGAATGCGTTTCCATTTTGCTCAATGCTGCATCACGCTGTACTCTATATTTACACATGTGTTTTTTTTTGTTTTTTTGACCATATATTTCTGGAAGGAGTTGGGGATGAATTTGGTGGCGCGCTTAGCAGCTCGTATCCCAGTGATGATGCACCTGATAGGTTGGCAGGCATACAGCAATCAGTTAAATGACAGACAGACAGGCTCAGAGCACAGCTGCACAGCGCAGTCTAAGCCAATTGTGTGACAATCAGAGGCTGCTATTTTAGGTTTCCCTCCCCCTACAGAGAACAGATTTCAGTGAATCAGTTGGCCCTCAGGCGTCATAATTATGCAAAAAGTTCAGCAGAGAAAAGTTATTTGTTCCACTATTGTTTTGCCTTTCTTTCTTATCGCTTAATCGTCTGAGGAAAGTGGTTGTGGTAATGTAGAGAGAGGTGTGAGATTTTGTTGACTATAAACATTAGACTTGAAAGCAATTTGGAAGTTAGATTAGAAATACATCTATATGTACTGAATTTGGAGACATGCAAATGGCTACAATTTTGCAATTCAAATCATTTTTTGTTTTTTTTTTACTAAAGAAAGCTTCTATTTCCAGCCTAGATTTTTCAAACGCCCCGAGACTTATGATGCAGAAATGCCTTTAATCGTGTACCCTTAAGTAATATCAAATCTGCTTAGAGATAAAGGCCGACCACAGAATTCAGCAACTGGCTCAGATTGTCTACTATAACAAAACATAATACCGCTGCAGCCCGACCGAAGCTTTTACTCGGGCGTTAGTTTGAAGGGCAGCTCAGCTTAACGTCTGCCCACGTCAAAGAGACCTGTGGGGGGGAAAAGGGCACGAGCTGCCACTCTCTGGACCGGCTCTCCCCTGCGGTGAAAGACCGAGCTGAAACAATTACAGGCCCCCGTGTGGTCTCTCGCATCGTGGCGTCTGGACATGTTGGACGCACGTAAACACACAGGCTCAGCGCGGTAAAGCCAAAGTTATTAAAACGAATTAACTTGAATTAACATTTTAAAAACTTCTTATTGCCCTTTAGAGATTTAGGTCGACTGCCGTAAGTAACACAAATCCATCCGGACCTCCAGGACGTGTGTGTTAAGCCTCCGGTCAGTCTATCAATGCAAAGTGAGAAAAGCTGTTTCACTCCCCGTGCCGCTGCACTTCCCCCTCCGGCTCCACGGAGCACCACCAGTCGCACCCATGAAGGTGGAAGACTTATGTGTTAATCCTGAAGCCCCCACCTTAAGCCCCTGTAATAAAGCACGCTCTCAATCAGGACCCGTCCCCGCCCTCCCGGCGAAGGCAGCTTAGGCCTCAGCAATCACTAGCTGGTGAGCCGCAGGAAAGCTAATGAGCCCCTCGTCTAGACGGCCGGCACCTGCATTCACAGCCGCTCTCTGGGGGGTGTAGCAACACTGCGGGTGGAGATGATGATGGAGGTGTGCTAGAGGCCAGCCTGTGATCGCCACCAGGGAGATTACCTGGTGACCACCAGCCGGAATACATAGCGAGCGGACGACTCGAACCCCGCCGGCTAACCCCAAGCCGAGCGCTCGCTCGGGGAGGAGGCCCGTGGACTCGGGTGTAAATTAGTTAATGGCGTCTAATTCAATGCAAAGGTCTATTCGTTTAGCTCCCGCTCTCATTACAATGTGTACGTGGAGAGTCCCGTCGGACGGCTAAATGCAAAACGGCGAGACGCTACGGAGCACGATGCAGATGCTCTATTTGGAGTTTGCACATCTGTTGTGCCGGCGGAGAGCTGGGGATGTGGTGCCTTGACGTCTTTCCTCCGTATGGACGAGGGAATATTTGACAAAAGATTCAGTCATCTTTGCTGCATTCTGTGTACACCGTTTAAATAAACTTAAACAAAGAATGGGAAATTACGTTTTTTATTTGTTCATATAGCGACGTTACATACATATTTTTATGTATTTACTTCACGTCACGGCGAATATTTTCAGGACTGAGCCAACTATTCCAAATTGTTCGGGTGAACCGCAGTTCAACTCCATTTCGGCCAATGGACAACGGGACCTCATTCGTGTTGGCTGCTAATGTCCGGGGCGCCAATTACGCTCAACAAATCCGCTGATTGAGGGGCCGACTAGAAGAGCGGTGGGCTGGTGTCCTGGATGTTTTTAGAATCCTGTTCAGGAGAGCAGAGCACTTGTGTAAGTGTTTGTTATTCTAGTTTAATTATGTCCACGGGGCCCGGGAGTGTGGGCCAATCTTACGCAGCGCCTCTTTAGCTCGAGCCACAGCGGACTGGCTTGATGTCTTCCTCTTCTTTCCTCTGCACTGAATGAGCAATTAAAGGTCATATCAATTAGAGCATGTTGTGGTCTCCAGACTCATTTTGAAACAGCTTGCTCCTGTTGCGCCGTCGAAGAAGGAATGAGTATACAAATGGAAAGCTTGGCCTTCCTCGGTTAAATGTTATTTTTTAAATATTTGGAATAAATCTCGGCTGCAGCATTTTGGGGGCAGAGCGGTAATGAGTGGCTCGGCTCGGGCTTCACGTCATGAGGAATATACGCTGGGCCGTATGCAAATATGCAGCCGTCCTCAATTAATTAAAACCCAAAGTAAAGCCGCGTATGAGAATCTAAAATCATCAACATGAAACTATGTTTGAGTGGTCCGATATATTGCAGCCTAAGTAAAAGAGGCAAAACAAAAAAGCTATTTAGTCTGAATACGCAGGGTCTATATTTTACTGTCTGTCACACGGTACGAAATGAGAGACAAAGAATTGTTTCCGTGATGATCCATGAATCCTAATGAAGAAGAGAAATATTGCAGAAACGGTGCTGCGTGCCTTTGCACTCTGAGATGTTACATGTTTGTTTTTAAGAGGAGCCACTGACGGAAGATCCCTTGGCAGTCATGCAGCAAGTGTGTGTGCGTGCGTGTGTGTCTGTGTGTGGTGGGAGTGGAGGGGGGGAGGGGGGGGGGGTTCCTGATGTTTGATTAAATGACTTTTAATTCATTCATCTATTCATGAAATTCAAAGTGTGTCCTGTCTTCTAAGAGACAGCAGAGCAAATGCCCTTGCTAGTTTCATCATCACTCTTTGTATTTTTTTGTAAAGAAGATATAAACTGTTTTCATCTCTATATACAAATAACAAAAGGGGCCAAATAAAGCAAGATTACGACGCAGCGTAAACCACGAGTGGTTTTGCCTCAGCAGCCTCCATCAATGCCGTGACGCGGCTTCGAGTTGGTTTTTGCTGTTCGTGGTGGGCTGTTTGTGCTGAAGACAGGTGGCGTCGGTCCCAACCAGATGAAAAACAGTACTGAAAGTGACGAGGTCTCATGTAGGGGAAAGTAGAATTAATAAGTCAGAAGACGCCGTAAAATATTCATGTATTGGATTCTTTTTTTTGTTTTTTTTCCCAACAGCCATTTGGCACCGCTAGCTCATCAGTGAGCTTCCACTGTGATTATTATGATGAGATCAGGCATGAATGTGAGTGAGTGAGCCCCCACCCCCAACACCAACCATCACCCCCGGGCCATCAGACCCTTCCTGTCTCCAGGGGGACACTTAGTGAAGCGTGCGCCGTTCGGCAGACAGACCCGCCGATAGTCCGTCATTACGGCAAATGACGGTTTTGGGAATGTTGGCACAGTTATTTTTATTTGATTAAATTCCATTTTATTTTGGAGTGATGTTTCACTCCCTCGCCTGAGAAAATTGCTGCCCTGCCCTCTTGATTTATTTCGCGTATATGACTAACACCGTGGCCGTGGGAAGTGCTTGCATACATCAATAGGTGTCGGCGGCATACAGTAAATTAGTCGGCTTGATCCAGCGCGCCTCGGTGTTATTTTGACGGTGTCCTTGGGCGGGTGCAACCAAGGCCAACACAGAAGTTACTTTATTGGGAGGTGTCGTACATAAATGGCGGGGAGGCATGTAATCAGTGACTGTAGAAACACAGAGGAACTCCATGAACCCCTGTGACCTGTTGATGACCTGTTGATGACATCTCACAAAATAATCAAAGCTTCTTTTTTTTTAAAACTAATGGTTCCCTTCTCTGTTTTTTCCATGTCCGTGGATCCACCCGGGCCGTCACTGTCATCAACAGGTAAACACACTCTCACTTTCTTTCCACTTTAGTGTATTTGGAGTTATTCACACGAGGGACAAATACTCTGGAACACCTGCGATGGTCAGAATGTTTTCCTGCCAAACTTCCCTCTGCCTCCCTTCACCAATCACATGGGACGTTTACCACAGTGTCCACGGCTTGGGTCGGGACCCTGGTGCTGGTGGTGGGACGGGGTGGGTGGGGTGTAATGAGCCCGATCTGTGCTGCTGGAGCAGGTCGTGCATGTGCGTCCGTGTGCGCGTGCCCGTGTGCGTGTGCGTGTTTTAGTATGCCACCGTAGGACGCCGGGCCCTCCCACTGCGTTCCCTGTTGGTGGATATCAAAGGTCCGCTACAGCGTGACTCCACCCGTCTGCAGCCGCCTGCTGCTCGCCTCCGACGCCGTCCATTCAATTTAAGGCTTGGTTTCACTGCCACAGGCCCCCTCCCAGATATTTAGCCTGTCCGAAAGAAAACAGTTACTAACAGAATCATCAGTGTTGTATTTTCTTACTTTTTACTTGCAGTGTTTTCCTTTGTTTCAACAAGCATAAAAAAAAACAGTGTTAAACAAAAAAAGCGATCTCAAATAAATGACCCATACCTTCATGTGAGTCGTAAAATCTACAAGCCAAAAATATTATTTTTCAAGTCATTCAGTCCGATGTCTTCCCATCTCTATCACATTGCATCATGGGTGAGTAACTATAAATTAGGGTGTCCGTCAATCACGTCGCATCTGAGAGTTTTGTTTCACGGAGAGTGATGTAACGTGGAGGTGGGTCTTCATCCTGTCCTCTCAGTCTACTGTCACGGTGCTTTTTCTGGCCCGTTCTTTTTTAAGTGAGCCTGGAGGACAGCCTGCCGGCAGCCGGGGAGGCAGAGAGGTTTTTCTTTGCCGGTGCACGCGCGAGGGAGACAGATGGAGCATGCCAGACAGTAGTTTGTGGATTCATCCAGATTTATGATGGGAGACGGAGAAGCTGGATGTGAACTGGGGGAGGGGGGGGGCAGTCGGGGGGAGGTGATGGGAGTACGAGGGGCTCGCTTCCAGGGCCGCATTTCTTAAGGCTGAGTGGGGGCGGTAAGAGGGGGGGGGGGGGGGGGGTCCCAACACAGTGGTGGGGTTGTTTGGAATGATTGTGTTTATTCTTAGCACCCTGCTGTGTTTTCTCACAGTTTTTTTGTCTGCCAATGAGGACGTCCTTGGCTTCACATTGAACTCCACTGCATTCCTCCCCGGACTCAGAGCTTTTTTTTTTTTTTTTTTCAGGATGCTTGATTGGCATCTTCGGCGCCGCGAAAGGCATCTTCATTTCCCGCTAATTCGGCTTCTCTCCACCAATATTAGCAGGACAAGATTGTTAACGCTCGCTCCCTTTGTCATGTCAGTTAGAGCCACGAATAACATCAGAACAATGGCTAGAATGTGATAAACATCCCTGTTTATCAAGATAGCAGTGCAATAAAAAATACAAAAGCAAAGAGGATGTAGTCACACGGAGGAAAACTGCCGTACGAATTGATCAAGCGATAAAAGACGACGATAACTTATCACAGCAGATGTTGCCTTTCATAGGAAATATCCCTTTGATAATCTACTTTTTATTCCACGTACCGTTGATGTTTACAAAGCTTCAAGGTTGTTAACTCCTCCTCGGGGGGAGAGGAAAACACAACGGGATGAAATGAATATAGAGACGTTCTTCCTTCTTTTTGTAACATTGAAAAGGTTGAACCCTTTGTAACGGCACTACATTAAACCTCGCTGTCACAACATCTCACAGTGCTCTGTTTGGGGGAAGATTTAAATCCCATTCAAAGAATATGGCGGGGGAGCTTTCCCATGTTCCTCGCCCCTAAAACTTTCTCCCCCTCACTCCCCCCGTCTCCCAGTCTAGCGAGTTGTGAAGCGAGAAGGCAAGTCGGATGACACATAACCGCTGCGTGTACGCGCAGGATTTTTTACCCGTGTTCACAAACAATTTCTGCTCTCGTGAGTGGACCGGTGGGTTTCTGACAAATGATACCTTTCATACTTCATCCATTGGTTGAGAATACATGGGGTTTGTTGGATCGGTAAGAATAAATCAATTCCCAAACAGCCAAAAAACATTGGGCAAGGCTCCTGTCTCTCTCCCTCTCTCCCTCGCTCTCTATCTCTAAACCCGCCATTATTCCACTTGCTTGCATCCTCCGCTATCTCGGGTAACTCTTCTCCGTCTGGTATCCCTGCTTATAGCCAATCACGGGGAGGGGAGGCGGGAGGGAGAGGGGTGGGACTCTGTTTGAGCAAACCAATGTATAATGGAGCGTCTCCCTGTGAAGGAGTCACATACCACTGATTTCCTTGCATTTCATTTGTAAACGTCGGGGCGAATGGCCCTCTCAAAAGGCCTTGAAGGGAAAAAAATATCTTTCAGAGAGAGAGAGAGTGAACGAGAGAGAGAGAGAGAGAGAGAGAGAGAGAGAGAGAGAGAGGAAAAGATGAAATGCCCTGCAGCAAACTGTGAAAAGGGCCAAACATAACAAGAAGATGTATTAAAGAAACATATGGATCCGGTGAACTACAGAGAGACAGAAACGGTGAGAGAGAACGGAGAGAATGTTTTGGAGACTAGCAAAGGGAGAATAGTTTGACCAAGTATTCTATTTATTACACAGCGGACACAGATTGGCCGTTTGCGGGCTGATCTGAGCTCAGCAGGGACTCAAGCGGCACTTTTACCCACTTATTGTGTACGGCAGGCCGCGCAAATAAAGCCCACGCCGACTGGCGCTGACGTGCACGCCGCCTATGTGAAGGTCAAAGTCAAGGACGTGTGAAATGTCCCCGGTATCATGCATTCTCTGAGGAAGGGAGGGCCTTTTGGGGGAGGGAGGGTGGTGAGGCAGACCAGTGGGACCTGACAGTATGCGGGATGGGTTACTTTGATTAATACACCGACTTCCACTTTGCCGTCGCTGTACGGACCGAACCATTGTGGGACGGCGCGCGCGGGGGGGGGAGGGGAGAAAGAGAGAGAGTGGGAAAACAAATCACCTCACTCCTCATTGTAATGTAGGGTACCCCAGGGTATGGCAGCTAAATAAATTAACCAGCAAATAAAGATGAAAGTGCATGAGCTAGTTGCTGGTTTAGTTTGGATGGAGAGATGTGTGCAGCGTAGTTTCTTTTCCCTCACTTGACTCACCCACCTTTTCATTCAATTTTTGCGATTTGCAATTATAACAATCGCAGTCAGGAGGATTGGAGGAAACAAGAGACCGACCCTTAAAACGATTGGATAAAAAGTAGCTTGATGAGACAAAGGGGATCTTGATTGCAAATCGTCATTAGGACAGTTAGATACTAACAGCCTGAGGTGTGGAAGGGGCGAGGGGGGGGTGGGCATCAAGAATGCCAATAGAAAAAACGCCTCCCGCCTCCCGTCACGTGAGCAAAAAGTTTCCACCGAGCCCGCTTGTGTCGTTACACTTCTGTCGCTGCGAGAAAACAGCTGGAGCGACGCGCTACTTGATGAGCAGCGCTGCCGGGGAGGGGAGCTTTTCTGTCAAAGCCCCCCTCTCCCGCCTCCTCCATCCCCCCCCCCCCCCCCCCCCCGTGGCCTCTGCCTTTACAGGGTGAGCTGCCAGGGAACAGTTCCCTGGGTGGGGATTACTCCACCAAAGTCACACCTCGCGCTGCACTTTGCGCGACGTCCCTCTTAATTTCCCCTCCTTCGTAGACGAAAGGGGCTCAAACTGAATCTCCCCTCTCTCTCCCCCCTCTCTCTCTCTCCTGCGCTCCCCTCTCCCTTGTTCTCCCACTCCTCTGCCCTCACAGGCGGATTGGCTTTCTCCATCTCGCCTCATCTCACAACGCAGGCCGTTTTCAATTCTCCTCGTTCTCCTTCAGAAGAGACCCCCTTCTGTTTGCTTCCTCCACTCAGCCCCCCCCCTCCCTTCTCACTCTCCCTCCCTCCCCCCACGCCCGTCTCTTTCTGGGGAGTCTGGGAGGGAGTAGGGGGCAGTCATAAAAGATAAAGATGAAAGCGGACGCAGAGAAAAAAACAGGCAAACAAATAAAAGCCCTAAGTAAAGGAGCTTTTTCCATCTCAGTCGCGGTGGGGAAGACGCTGACAGGGAGAGTCTGCTGACATGGGAGAAAATCAAAGCTAGTTACGGTGGGGGTGCATAGTGATGGCGTGCACATAAGTGTGTGTGTGTGTGTGTGTGTGCTTAGTGGACCCATTAGAGAACTAACCAGCTAGATGCAGTGTGGATGAATCACTACCATGACACCCGTGGTGCAAAAAAAACCATCATTTCCATATCGTAAAATTACCACACAAGTACAATTTCAAAAGACTGCGTCTCAGGTTTTAAGCACGGATGTGCACTTCTGTAATTATTATTTTTTCCTTGCGTGTGTTAACTGTCCGTCTCCTCGGCCATTAGTGCACGGCGGTGTCTGGTGGTGTGCGCGCATGTTGCCTCACTCAGAGGCACTCTGTAGGATCTAATGAGGCTCGGCTCCCAGCCATCTCAGCGGCCCGGCCTTACTTACCGAAGAAGGCCTGATGAACACAGCGCCAGGCCAGGGTAGTAATTAGGCAGGGACCCCCCCCACCCAGCCTCCCCCCCCCCACCCCCACCCCCGGGCCACCAGCTGCTTTGTGCGGCCCGATGAAGGAGGCAGGCTGACCTTCAGGCCTGGCACGCGCCTCCAAGGGTCCTGCAAAAAAAAAAAACCCACAGCAACCTCCGGAGCCATTGGAGGTTCTGCTAATCTCGATCTCTCTTGCGCCATTCCCGTCTTTTTGGGGTCTTTTTTAAACTTTTCATTTGCCCGGTCGATCCATTGCCCCCCCCCCCGCCTCCACCGCAGGCGCTTTGTCCGCTTGCGTGTAAAGTCCAGTACTTTGCAGACAGAGAGTAATCCCCACTTCGAGAGGCAAAAGATTTATTGGGCTGTTGTTTGTATTGAAGCTGCTCAAAAGTAAATTCTAATGCACAATCCCGGGATGAATCATTCCATCTTTAGCATCAAATAAGTCGTTGTCGGCCGCCTGTGCTGTGACATTGGAGAATTTATTCCCTCTTGGGCCATAAAGCTGGCCATGGGCGGACAAGTGTCTCCCTTCGACGGGCCACAAAAAGGCGCAAGAACCCAATAAAAGGAATGTCACAGGAAGTGCACCGAATGTCATTAATAATAAATCACAATTGTCAGAAACTGACCTGGCAGCAAGGATGGAAGTAGTGGGAACCTCGGCACCTCTATTTATGTCAATCACAGCCCGGAATCTGGCCTTTTATTACTACGAGAAGCAATTAACCTTTCAGAAGACAGTGTCACTCAAGAACGGACAAAAGAGCCTTTTGTAGATGTTCAACAAGTCCTGAGACAAATGACTTTGATAAGGTGGGTGTTAATGGTCAACCTGCAAAAATGAGACTAAAGTTCACTTCTCTTTACTGGCGTGAGAATATCCTCCCTTCACAAGCGCTCACAAGCGCCCCCTTTTCTCACGTAGTTAGAAGCCTTTTTCATCTCAACACTTGCGACTGTTTGTCTGCAGTGGGAGATGACAAAGTAATGTCCATGATGGTTAGTAGCTGTGTTTACGTCGGATGTGTTCGGCGTTCAGCATTAGAATGGCAGCTCGGCCGGTGCTTCAGGCAGCTTTTGCCCTCCATTTTGAAGAAGGCAGCGGGACGCCGAGAAGCCGAAGCTGAGACAATAAACACAGTCTTTGAAGGGGATAGTAGGAATAACTTTAAATAAAAGCAGGACACGTGGCGACGTCCGAGACAGAGACGCACACACACACACACACACACACACACACACAGAGTATACACTCAGTGCGCAGTGTCATTTGCCAACAAAACTTTACATCTTCTGTCACCAAACAGCTGGGCCCGGAACAGGTCGGGCTGTTGCACAGCTCGTGTAAATAGATTTAAAACTAGGCTGGGAAGAGCGGCGGGAGGGACGGCTGCTCGGAGAAGCAGGCAGTCGCTGCGTCTTCGCCCAGGTGGATGCTATTCGTGTTTGCCAGCGAGGTCAGCGTGGAGGAATGTTTTTGCATCTACGTGTCTTAATTGGAAGGCGTTCCGGGCCCCGGGGTTAGCACATCTGCTCTGCTATCTGTGGCTGCAGAGGGAGTCTCCTTTCCACAGATCCAAGAGGAGACCAGAGGGTATGAAAGCGTGTGGGAGAGAGACAGAAAGAGGGAGGGACGACATATTGTCCAACTCCGTACCAGCAATTTGGTTGAGATGGTTGTGTTTGGGTCAGGAGAGAAGAAATACTCCTGAAGTCTAGCTTAAGAAAAAGATTGATCAGTTATTTTCCTCAGCTGTACAAGCCGAGAGGTTTGCGTCTCCGTAACCACAGGTAGCTTATTCCAAAAGTATGGCCCCTTTATCTAAATTTGTCGGTTGCCACAAAACCATTTGTCCAAACTATTAATACCATTGTCAAAAAGTCCTAAAAACGTACAACACATACGTCATTTGCTAAAGTCAGTAATGAGTTTTAAGGTCGGCTTCTTTGAGGAGTTAATTGTTTGCAATAATGGTAGTGGTTTACTACGGTTCATTGTGGATGAGCTACGTCAACGCTCCTCCTTTAACTAATTCTGCACCCAAAACTTGAATCAGGCGGGTTCAGTTCCCCGGGTATGTGGGAGATGCTGGATGAATACCTGCTCATGGAAAAAAGAAAGAGACGTAAAACGCCTTTTGTTTTCTGACAGCGTTGATCCTTTTCCTTTTAAAAGGGTTTAACTTGGAGCCGTTTGAACAGAGGAAGCCGCCATCGCACAAAGACTTCCAAAGAGAAGCAGATCGTCTAAAAACTATTATTATATTTGAGCAATAAAATAGTAGTTTAGGCTAGTACAGGCTTTTGAAAGTGAGTAAACTATTGCTGAATATTAAAACAAGATACTTTTTAAGTATCATTTTTACACGTTCATTAATTTTTTCGTTTTTATAGTCGACAACAGCGTAGAACGTCATTGGTTTATGGCGATAGACAGATGTAGATCTCATTGTACTTTGATGGGTTTTATCTAGAATAGTCCCATTTTTTCAGTGGGTTCTCTCGCAGTGGTTTTTAATATGCGCACATGACTACGGCTTTGTTTTTACCAGAGCAGGTAAAAGTTCAAAAAAATCAACCAATCTCACATTTTGAAATGAATTGATAAGGCGCTAACTTTGACACGTTAACTAGTTTTTATGTCTCGACCTGGAAGCTGGATACCCTGGACGCATTTGTCGTTGCCGCAGGACTAACGTGCACCGATGCGTCCGCTGCTCCCGTAGAGAAGCTCTGCTCCGAGGAATTAAGACGGCCAAACCTTCACCTCTCCCTCTGAGTCATTACGCCTTTCTGCCTCTCCGAGCGAAGAGGTGGGCCGTGGGCACTCTCGGATTCATCGAATGCTAATTCCAGCAGGGAATTCAAAAAGACATCTGCATATTATATGTACAAGGACGGGGTGAAGTAAAATAATAGCCAAATATTGCCGAGCAAGATGTCGTTGGGCTTTCACAAAGAGGCTTCTCCGGGACACAACAGCCGCCGTGAAGAGGAGGAGGTCTCTGAGGTCAGCGGGAGACATCGTGTCACGAGGCCTAGTTTTATTCCATCGTATCTATAATGGATGGGGCGGAGGGGGGAAGAATGTCGCCCTGCCTGGCTGAGCCCTGGCAAATGTTTCGGCGTCTGGATGCTTAATATTTCATGAACCCAGATGATGGAGGCCAGGTGGAGGATGGACACCACGCAGGGTGCCACTGTGTGATTCCGCCTGTTATAATGTGGCCCGATTTACTCGCTGTTCTATGTCATGAGCTTGTCATGAGACAATCCTCGACTGCTTTTTTGAGATGCACAGAGGGGGCAGAGAAAGCTAGTGGGCTGACTGAGGCAATTAGGTCTATTATTAGTACGACAGTGGAAGGATTGATGCGCACAATAGTCAGTGTGTAAGCAGAAAGCCGGGCTACGTGAAGGAAATTCTAATGGTGAGAATTTCCTAGATTATATGGGCCTTCATTAACATTTTCACACATGGCTGCCTAACAAATGAGAAAAGAGCCCCGGCACACCAGCAGATTTATCACGTGCACACAGCACACCAGCTTGCTCCTTCTTCCCCTCCACGGCGCAGAACACACTCTGCACAGCGCAACATTAGCCATGGGCACTTTGGGTGTCTTTGGCTTTTGAATAATAGGGCAGCAGGACTATGATACGGCTCCATCCTACATAATATATAACGCTGCACATTGTGAACCCGGCCATCGGATCCGTGGTATGTTCCCTCCGTACGGCCGCCTAACGACGAGGGCCCTGCGCTGTCACGGCCGGTCGTCACATTTCCCCCAAATGAAGAGAACTGGCTTTCCAGCACAGTATTCGGGACATGTTCCTGCATTCTCTATTTCCCTGCCTTAATTTGGCACGAATTGTCCCTGTTAAGAAGTGATACACAGGCAGGCCTCTTGCCTACAGGGCAGGCCCACTTGAATTAACTGTGTTGCACACTTTACATTCTCTGCTGCCTGACATCTTGAGGAATGTTCCCTGGGATCTTTTTCTCCCACAGAGAAGTTCATTAGAATGACAAATAGCATCCTGCCATAAAGTGGAAAACATCAACACGGCACAACAGAAAGTGCGATGTGAGGGAAGTGACATACAGGGAGGGAAATGAGTTAGACTCCCTTTGATTCTATGTGATATCAGTTGCCGCGGATGCTGTCGGCTTGAAGATTCCGCTGACTCACTCCCGCTTCTTCTTCGTCGTTCTGCTCTCGCCACGGGCTGAAGTTGGGGAGCTTTGTGTTCCTTGAAGTTGGCGAGCTCATGGGGCTCCCCCCCCCCCCCCCCCCCCCCCTTCGGCTTAGAACTAACTTTTTTGATTCAACTGATCGGTGGGACGATATTGAGAAGTTCTATTTGAAGAGTTGAGCCCGGCTCTCTCGGACGGGTCTAATCTCCTCAATCTCGCCGTATAGGTGCCGTGTCAGCAGCAGCAGCAGCAGCTCGGGTTGGAGGTAGGGAGGCGAGGTCAAAGTCGTTCTCTCCACTCAGCTTGTTTTGAGGATCGTTGCGTGAGCGACTTGTTGCCACAAAAGAAAGAAGAAAGAAGAAAGAAGAAGAAGCCGGCAGCTCAGAGAGCCCGTCTCCTCTGCGCGGTAGCCCTGGCCGTTTGCCAGCCCAGCCTTCCGTATCAATAATGAACGTTTTAAAGAACAGCTTAGGCAAGTGCAAGCCCACCTAATGTCCTTAAGACAAAAGGAGATATTGCCATGGACAGGGGGGCTAGAAATCAATTTCCCATTTGCCGCTTTAATTTCTCCGAGATGGGCGGAGAGATTAGGGCCGAAGGCACCTGTAAGCCCCGTCACTGATGAGCTTTACCTGGGCCTTCTGCACCGGCTGGCCCGACCCACGGCTAATTAAAGTTCTCAATTTGATCCACAAACAACGCGATACAGATCTGTCCTTTGCCACCCTCAGCAACACGCCTCGTTGAGGAAACAGCCCCATAATGGCCTCATAAAACAGCCGCAGTGGCTGTGTCCCGACACCCGGGCCGCCATCCATTACGAGGCTTTATTTTTGATCACGGTGACGGTCACTTTGGGTAACGTAGCCGGAAACGGGGCCTGTGTCTTACGGTATTTTCCTTATCTGTGTGGATTCGGGCCGTTTTATCCTTCAACATTATCTTGACGGAGCGCGTCAACAGGGTTCATTCATCCGAGTCCTCCAGTCCATGGGGACGGGTCTTTGGGCCACTTAACCCCAAATTGAGTCTCTGCCTTGAGGTGTGAATTGGTGTTAGTTAGTCCTGATCCTGGTCCTGATCCGTGGTAGAGATACAAGTACCATAGACCTGCTTGCGGGTTGAATTTCAAACAGATCCCGAAGAGACCATATTTTTGGGACGGATCATTCATTTGGTTCTTTTTTGGCAACTCTTGAGGCAGATACCTCTCTTTTCTGCTGCTAAACGCCTCTATGTTCACATGACCGTCTCCTTGAGACGTCGTCTGTCTGCTCTTGGTGCCGAGGAGCAAGCGTGGGTCCAATCATTTGAGAATCCCCAATCCCCAGAACCCGTGCCTCCACTCCTCCACTAGTCCCATAGTCCTCCGTTGCCTCGGTTCCCGGCCGGCTCCCCTCTCCACAGAGGGAGGCCCCTACCGAGGCAGGTGTGCTGAGGTTGCATTACGCTTCACGTCACACTGCTGGAGTTTGAAAGTCCTCCACACACCGGTGGGCTTACGACTCGGTAGCCTGGGTCTACTCCTGCGTTTTTTTTACAAGAATCTCATGAATGTAGCACAGCTCGCTCCTGGATAGAGTCACAGTTTCGACTTAGAAAGCAGAATGTTTGTGGGTCTTGTTTTGTTTGGTTATGACTCAAAGACGGGAGCAGGAGAAAAACAAAAAGTTATCCCCGTACTCAACCTGGTCTCGTTTCCCAGCCGGGTAAATTACATAATTGCTCGTCCTAGCAGTCATAAATAGCTATTTTTAGCAACCTGCGTGTAGCCCCTCCCTCTCGCACGATGATTGTCGGCTCCATTGTGGTGAATTTTTAACAAGGGCCTTTTCCTAAGCCCCTCGGAGGAGTTAATTAAAGTGATAGAGGCTGGAGCTGATGAGCCACACCACCCTGACCTTGAGGCTCCGCTTTCCCCACCTCCCCACAATTATACCTGCATAATCAGGACACGCATGCCCACACACACACTGAATGTACACACACTGAATGTACACACACATGCACATCATCGAGACGGCCCGAAGGACCCCCGACCGGAGTCCCAGCCACGTCCCCATCAGTCCCAGAGGCAGTGAATCACCACGGAGCAGCAGCAGCAGCAGCCGTACCATGTGCGGGGGGGGGGCACGTTGTTTTGTCCAGGTGATTTTTATTTTCCAGCCTGATGATCCCAGCAGCGTCCCATGTCTGCGTATATAGGATCTTTCTGTTCTGCTTGTGTATGTGATTATCTGTCTCCCCCCCCTCCTCCCCACCTCCCCCCTCCCCTCCTCACCCCGTGTCGCTGTGTCTCACCGTCTCCAGTCTGACGCCGTGGCCCCCTGTGCAAAAGAGGAGACGGCTGGGTATTTCGGCGATGTGGTGCATGCAAATGATCTCTCTGTCAAGGCTGCTTATTCTAATATGACAGCGTAGTGAGTTATCTGGTCCGCTCTATATTGGCAACCAGATCTGCTGCTGCCAGCTAGAGGGGAGAGGAGCTCCAATGTGTGTGTGTGTGTGTGTGTGTGTCATCAAGCTAGACAGTCTGAGACAGAGAATAGATGAAGACATGCAAGCGAGAAAAGCCAGCCGAGACAGGCATCATATAAGCAAGAGATGGGAAGATGGCTATAAGCGAGCACGAGAGAGAGGGAGAGAGGGAGGGAGAGTGTCTTCCCAGCACTGTCCCCTCCCCTTTTCTACCCCCTCCGCGTCCTACTCTTCTTCCAGTGTTACTGCTGTTTAGTAGAGCTGTCTCTTTCAAGAATGCCATCGAGACATGAATAAAGAGAAAATGAGGGAAAAAATGTTTTGGCGAGAATGGGATGTCACAGCAGATAAGCATCACAAGCTGCTCCATATTTATTACGTGCAACAATTTGACTAACCAGAGAATTTAGATTAATAACATTGGGCCCCGGGAAGTAATTTCCTTTTTGCGAAAGTGATTTACATGGCGCATCGGTAAGAGAACAGCTCTTGCAGGCCTTTCTGTCGCGTCAGCTACAAATAATGACATTTAAAGTACCAACCAAGGTTAATAGGCTTCTTCTATGGTTGTGAACTTTTTGTGCATGCGCCTTCCTTTCACTCGTCCCTATGAATCAAACCACTGCTTTCATACTCCCAACATGCACCCTGCAAGTAAACCGTCTACCTCCTCACTGCCACCGTTTTACCCCAGAGGGGTCGGTCACCATGTGGTTACAGCCAAGCTTTGCGATGGAAATGGCCGAGGTTTTTCGACCGTTACGTCGGGGATGGGTGTAGTCACTCTGCCATGGTCCAGTCGAGCGAGTAATTACACATTCGTTGTAAACGATACCTTGGAAGCAGACGCTGTCTATAGGCTACCTGCCAGCACACTTTATTCTAACGACACCTTTATGTGGTAAGACCCCCCCTCCCGCAGTAGTAGCCTTGTTTGACGTGACAATCGGAGAGCCGTACTTTAACCCAACACCCTCCACCTGCCTAACCCAAAGAAGGTGGAGGCTCTGGCACTACGCTGCTTGCACTGTAGGTGGGGTTTGGGGGTTGGATGGGGTGGCGGGCATTTAGGTGATGGAGGTGGGGGGGGGGGCTGCTAAACCTCTCTATCTCCGACGTTAAAGCTGCTGCCCCCTCTCATGTTTTGGATAGATCTATTTTTGATGTAGGGTTCCTCCCCGTCTCTGGCAGGAGTCTTTTTTTTTAACGAGGTGCACGCCACGCATCCCGGGCAGGAGGGTGGGGCTATTGATAAATCATTAACGCTGGTGGAGGAGGTGTGCAGGAGTTGTAGCCCGCGCTCCTCCGGGGAGCTGTCTCACTGCTGAATATTTCATCGGCACACAGATGTGCTGCTGTCTGCGCAACCGCTCATGGCTCCTCAGCTCTGTGCCATTACGCAGCAGCGGGGAGTAATCCCCGCGCCCCGACCGCCAGACCAATCAAGAGCGGCTTTGATGCGAGAACCCGCCTTTCTGCCCCGCCGGCCTCCTCTGCTGCTGCTCAGAACCCCTCCCACGCGTTGCTAAAACCTATGTAAAAAATAAAAAAATGTAAAAAAAAAAGGGCCCCCTCGGTAGGCAGAAACACCAACAACAAATCTGCGTCACAACAGAAAGAGGCGTGAGTGCGAGTCCTGCCCGACCGTGGCGATGCAGCGCTTCTAATGCTGCGATTCCATTGGACGTCTCTCCGGCGGGGGAGACAGAGGCACGACTGCTGAGTCAGAGCAGAAGGGGCCGGGGATTACTTATTACTTATCCCCCGCCACGCCGGTACAGAGGCGTCCTCATCCCCCGGCTCCCGCTCTCCTGTGATGCCGTCCTCCTTTCGTCTCCACTGTGTCACACTGCCACCTCCCGTCTGGGAGCCCCGGTGGGGGGGAGATGGGGGGGGTGGTGGGGGGGTAGGCTGCAGGAATGGCCAGGGCGAGGGCAGTTTTCAACAAACGTGGGGAGGAAGACAGATGAAAGAGGGAGGAGTGGGATTGATAGAGAGAGAGAGAGAGAGAGAGTAGGACGGGGGAAACAGGGAGGAATACGTCAGGGGTGAGGGGAGGTGAGGAGGGGGAGGGGGGGTGTGAAAGAGATCTCCGAGCTCACCCAGCCCTGATCAAAGAGCCTTCTTCCTAATCCTCCAGATTCAGCAGTCAGCCTGTCTCTGAGCATTTCCAGTTGCCGAAAAAAATAAAATAAAGTAAGGGAAAAACACTCGCGGCTAAACTGCCCTGGAGTGGTGCTATTTTTACTTTTTCAAGTGAGACTCCCTGCAGAGAGGATGCACAAGGACCGGACAAAATTAGAGGAACAAAGCACGGAGGAGCAGCAAGTAAGATGTATTCTTCCAGAGCCATCCAGACAGGAGAAACTTACATCTATATACAAACATTTATATTTAGAAACCAGTTCCGTGAGGGTTCCCAGTAAACAGTCTGAGAGGTTCAACGTAACGGAGGCGTCTGCTTAGGAGCTCATTACTCTGCACTGTATGAGTCAAACCACACATGTTTCTTTAGGTTCTTCAGGCGCCAATTGTGAAAAACCTCATTTGAAATAAGTTTAGAAAACAAATACAATAATATTATAATAATATTACAACTTGACTAAAACAATAACTCAACTGACCAACATGGAAGAAAACTTTCTGCATGGCATTTTTATTTTATACAGACAGAAATTCACATTGCAACAGCAACAACAACAAACATATTTAGTCAAGCAGCTGCGTCGAGCTCCACTTGAATCATTGTTATTTCAATATTGAATTTTTAATATCGTGAATTATAATAATTAGATATGTTCAACCCAAACATGCCGTTCTGCTGGCTGTCACATCAGCCTCCCAAAGACGTTGAATGAGGAGCCTCAAGGCCGGCGTAACAACGCAGAAGACAATTGTCGGGCCCGTGTGCATGAAGCGGAATTATAACGGCCGAGAGTTAATGGAAAAAAAGACGAGGGCAAGATGAATGTATTCCCAGATGGAGATGGAAAAAATAGGGTGTGTGTGGGAAAGGAAATAATGAACAAATTGAGGAAAGGTGCGAGGAAAGGAAGGAGGAACGGGGCTGAACTGGAGGCTGTAAATCAAAGGGGGGAGTCAGGATGGAGGGAGAGGGGTGAGGTCAGTCAGATGGAGAAAAGAGAGGGAGGAGAGCTGGCCAGCAGCACTGGAGGAGGATAAAAAATGTGTGGTGAGGTAATGGCAGTGATGAATAGCCTGTGGCTGATCAGTGGAAGCCAGGTTGGTGTTAGAGGATTAGATTTTAATTCAGCGCTTTGACTTCACTCTGCTGGCAAAATAATCAAAGGGAAAAAACAACAAATTAAGAATAATTTCATACAACACAAACTGATGATGGCGGTTTTCCCTGGACGAGGAGAGTCACCGCAACCTGCCACGTAGAGGCTGCTCCGGCCTTTGTTCGGGTACGAAGGGGCCGTGTTCGTCATAGCGAACATGGCTTTAACCCGATTAGTACATTTTGTGTGTTCCTGTTCCAGAGCATTTTTTTTTTGTTTTCCAAATTTGGAAATAAACAGAAAAATCCCAAAATATGATGAAGCATTAAGTCCTTAGAGTGATGTAGACACAGAAATCAGAACACGGTCACGGCCTTCGCCTCGGAGCTGCTTTCCCCGGCTTTGTGGGGTTTCCGTTCTCCCGACTCCGGTCTGTCTTTGTCTCGCGGTTTCGGGCGGCCAACGTGTTCCACGTGCGCCGCAAAACACTCGCCAGCTCGTCCTCCGGCAAATGAGCGCAGCGGCCCGCGTGGCCCGAGACGCCGGGCAGAAATGACATCGGGGACACGTTCATTTGTGTCCACTTAACGACTGCGTTGCCTTTGTCTGTCACTCGGCCGTTTCTGCTGACACGCCTGAGTTGTAAATACGTAAGTATTGATCGGGAGGCTTGATGATTGAAGACATGCGGCGAGGCTCAGGTGCGCACGTACGCGTGAGCAACATGCCGGTCGTGAGCAGAGAAGATTCGGGTTCGTCTTGCCAAACCATTTCCAGGTGGCCGGTGGGTTGACTAAAATAGTACTCCGTCTGTTGCCAAGGTTACAGCATTGACAACATGACGCGGCCATTCATTCTCGCTACTGTATCTCCCCGGCCTTCTGTGAGAAAGTGGCTGCTAATCTTAGCCCTCAATCTAGCCGCCTGTCAATGTGCAGAGGGGAACAGTCAAGGTTTGGGATGAGGGGAGTTAGGTCAGCTCCGTCCCCCCCCGTTCGGCTCAACAGGAGCCCCTCCCCCGTCCACCGCACGACAGCTTCGTCCTAAGGCGGAGTGTGTTCCCTCCGCTCGCAGATAAAAGCCGTTGGTGGTGCGTGATGTGTGAAAATAAGCTTCGTTTCTATGCAGACCCGTGTGTCATTTTCCCTATTTGCAGGTACAGTGGCATGAGGAAGAGGAGGAGGAGGAGGAGGAGGTTTGAATGGCAACCGGATGGTAGTCACAATAAAACTGTAATTGAAAGATATGTTATCGTGACTATTTCAAGCTGAGGAAAGTCGGATTCAAAGAGACATTCCTGCAAAAAAAGAAATAGAAAAAAAGAGAAGAAAGGGAACCTCTTTTAATTAGAAAACTGTGCTCAAAGGGGGCGACTAAAAGTTGAAACTGGAGGCATGTATGGCATGAATAAGTTGCCCCTCTCCTTTGTGTGATGACACTGACAAATAGAGCCCCGCGTGTGAAAAGGAGACTTATCTTTGATGGGGTAATGAATTCAAAGTCATGGAGATGTACGTGCTCTTTGAGGTGCAGAAGGCTTTAGCCGGAGTCATATCATCTCACTCCGGCAAATGGAAGCGGCGGCGTTGTCGTCGTCGTCGTCGCACGGTGCCGTTCCCGCAGTCGGACTCGTCACGAGGGAGGGTGTGATGTCTCTCTAGGCACGGCTCTACAGCTGTTGCTCCTCAGGTGTCGTTCTCGGGATCGCAGTTGATTAGGACGTGGCCGGTCGGCGCGGCTCGCTTTCAGCATGGCCCAGTTGTGTGACAGCACCGCGTGGCACACATTGGCGGTCGCGGATGGACAGAGAATGGATTTTATGGGGGGACACACACACACACACGGCTAAAGCAAAGCCACAGTACAGTGGGTGAGCTCGTCTGATGTCGTTCCAAGTCAACAGTCGCCCCCCCCCCGTCCCCCGTCCCCCGTCCCCCCGGCTGAGGACACCTGCCGGCCACCGACGACCAGACACATGGATATTTAACCAGTTCTTTGTGCTGAACCTTTGTGTTTTGATGACAGACACCGTTTTCAAGATGTGCACAAACCCATTTCTGCTCAATCGCTCCCAGCGGCGGCTCCAAATAGATTTAGCAATGATACTGTGAGAAGAGATGGGGAGCAGGAGTGGGAGAGGAGGGAGAGAGAGAGAGAGAGAGAGAGAGACCCAGGGAACAATGCAAAAGGCAGGCAGGGGCGAGTGAGGAAGAAGAGGGAAAAAGAGTCGGAAAATGAGCCAGAATGGGATTTTTTTGCAGTTCTGTTAAGAAAGGCTTTGAATGTATTTGAATCACCGACTTGATCTGCCAGCAGCCTATTTTGATTAGCTGCTCGACAGTGCAGCGTAGTGTTGGGATTACAACCAGCGCCTGTGTTATTCAGGGTTCCTCACAGCTAAATTTGTATTTGAGCATTCGGAGCATGCCTCTGCCTCTGCCGAGCTCACCCTCTAATGCCTTTCTAGTTCCCCTTTTTGCTTTCAAACTACACAATTTCACTGTCGCGGGTCACATATTAGAAACAAACACGGCAGCAATTAGAAATGCTTATCTTGTTCCCTTTCATTTTTTTTTTTTAAACGAGCGATTCCTCATCCTAATATCATGAGAGAATGGAGCGGATATTCAAATGAGTTCTTTCATTACGGGCAATATTAAAGCGAGGCGTCGACGTTGCTCAAATCCTTAATTGAAAAGAAACGTATCGTATCCTCTTGAGTCGTGTAAATCACACCCCCTCCTGCAGCCCCCGCGCGCCGGTTTGTGTTATCTGTGGCTAATTCGCGCCACACTTAATTTGGCCTTGATTGTAAATGTCCGCGGTGAGACGCCGCCATTGTGTCGGTGGCCGAGTTTTACACGCTCTCGCAGGATTGTGCGAATTTTTGAATTTCAACTCCGGGGAGGTTGGGGGGCTCAAATGAGCATCCCTCTTCTCGGATGAAAACATCTTTATCATTGTGACAGTTGTAACCATCTGGTAGAACCAGAGACAAGGGGGCAGCGGTGGAGGGGTAAAACCTGAGATGTCCCCCCCTCTGCCATTGCCGTTGACAGAAGTTGGCTTTCGAGCCGTTTGCTTTTAAGCGGCCCCTCATCACTGGCGAACATGGCGAACACATACGGTGGATTTGTCATAATTAATCCAGGGCTCGGCTTAGACTCGGAGAAGGATGCAATAAAGACAAGAGTTTATTTAGGATAAACTCCTCAGCTCCCAGCCGCTTCACGGGGGGGGGGGGAGACCTCCCCACACTCTAAACTAGTTGCACGAACATATGAAGGGATAAAGTGGCTCTATTACATTTGTTGACTCCAAAGAGCCTCTGTGAAGCTACAGCGTATTGCATTTGTTGGCTCCTCCATCCCTGCTAGGCTTCTCCACGGCTGCTCGGATTGAATCAGACAGTGCCCACATCCTCACCGCTGCATGGGACGAACACTATCGAATTGCTCGGCTTGTAGATCTACAATTCTAACTTCTTTAGACTATATTGAATTTACAATCCGGGGCAATCAATAATACTAAGTTTTGCAGGCAGTATTGAACTCCATCCTCACACATCTACTCTGTGGTTGGTTTCTCCCCAATTGCTTCGGAATCTGCGGGCTGTCACGCACAAAAGAACTCATTCAGAGTGTGCTCTTTAAAACAAGGTTCATAACGCCATGGGAGTCGTGCACGCTGGGCCGCCGCGCTATAACGGAAGCAGCGTTCAGCAGCCGCGCGTGCCGGCGGATTAAGCGAGAGCAGAGTCCCGTCCTGGCTGAGGCGGGTCGGGTCATATTCTTTAAGGTCTGCCGATAGAGAGAAACACGATCCTCTGTGTCCGCGTTCCATATGTTGAAATACTCATGTAATTTGGTCGTCCAAATGACGTCCGGCCTCCGATGAAAACGCTTATTCTGCCGTCCGCCGCGGCAGTGAGCCAGAGAGGGAGGCATCCAGTGCATCGCGATTCACCATTGGCCCCCTGGGTAATGAAAGGCCTAATAAATGAATCCATCAGAGTGTCTGTGTGTTGCTCTCTGTGTGTATCAGGGAGGCAGTGAGGCCCAGACTCGCCCAGTCTCCGGGCACACGGAGGAAAGGGATGCCATCGCTGGCAGGCCTGATGAATGGGCGGCACGCCGCGCCTTGACAAAGACGAATGTGACAGCCCCCGTCCCGCCCCAAAGGGAGGCGGCGCTCAACTCGCTGAGGGGAGATCACGTGACGCTGACCGCCTCCCCCCTTTCCTACTCCCGTCCCCTATTGGCTGAGCCCGAGGTGGTGGAGTAAACCACAGAGAAATATCAGATCGGCCCCATTGAGTGACTGCTTCCCCGCCGCTGCTCATATTCCTTCCGTCACGCTGTACAGTACATTCGTTCTCCGCGGAGTAAATAATGGGATATAACCAACACTCCTTTTTAACCGAGAGCAGTATTTAATAAAGGCCCTCGACAAAACAGGCTTAAACCAACACAAAGGAATTCATCAATAGCTCTTCTTCGGCGAGAATTAATGCGGTAATCTGCTCAAGATGGTAAATAGCGGAGGACCCGGAGCTCTATTTGGTTTTCGACAGTATTAGAGGTGGGAAGAAATTAAAGACTGCAGATCAATATCAATATTTGCTTTATGTGCTCAGATGTCCTTTGATCGTCTTCTTTTGGGAGCGTCTGGAGTCTGATTTTGGGTGACGGCCTCTTATCAGATAACTATACACTCCGGTCTATTAGGCAGATTACTTGCACTCAAGAGGAAGACGCTGTTCTACTTCTCCCAGTGCCCGTGTCAGTAATCACTCCCGTTCCGGCCTGTCATCACCGGGGTCGAATGTGGAAGAGGAACCTCAATTTTAATGATTCAAATAATGTGGTGTTCCTCAAAGGTTGGACTGCACACAGGGCAGTTTGAGGTCTAGCTCAAACACTTTCGGTCCAGACTGTAAAAAACTCGCTTCCGAAACTCCTCAATTGAAAGAGTCATCTTCTCCGTGGCGGGGAGGGGAGGGGAGGGGGTCGGTTAACTCTCCCCTCTAAGACGGGCCTTTTTGGGTGAGAGGGAGAGGAGCACCGAGGGGTAAGTCAATGGGAAACTGAGATGATTAAGAGGCTTTCACTGTTAACAGAAAAGCGCGGATTGGTTTTCTATTGCACCCTCTTCTTTTCACCGCCTGGTCCGGTGGACACGCTGGTGCTCTAGTCTGAACAGAGCCAAGACTTGCCTATTAATAGACTATTGAGTGCTATTGATCCTTGGCTTGTGTGACACGTAAGATACAATGAGCCATAGATCCCAGTAAAGAGCGATGTCTTTCTTTTCACTTTACCACAATTGCATATGATTATGGGAGCCTGCAGATCTGTCGGAGAGGCTCGTTTTTCTGTAACGATGACCAGAAGTGTGATGGCACCCGAGGTAGAAAGCCGACTCCAATTTAGGGAACTTTTGTCATAAACACAAAAGCTCCTGAACAAAATGGCCACAATGGAGACTCCGACAAGAACACTGCGCATCAATAATTTGATATATAGTTCTTTGTTTAAACTACTCAAACATGGATATGTTTGCAAAAAGTGAAGATGCTCTCTAGCTGCATCCAAGGTGAGAATAACTCCCTAAAAAGCTGCTATACAATTACGGATGAATTAGAGGGATAATGACGAGAGGGAATGGTGGTTATATCAATAACCCCTCTAATGGTCAATTCCAGAATGCTGTCTGCTGTGTGCTAGATTTAGTGTAATGGATAAGGTGCCTGTTTAGCAGAGGCTTACTGGTCGCCAAACGAGGGAACAAACCTCAAATAGCCAAATTAAAAACTGAATAATAGATGAGCGATGCCAGGATGAGAGAGAGGAGAGGAGACAGCTGTAATTTCTACTTGGGAGAAAGGAAAAAAAGAAGAAGAAGAAGCCCTGGCATGTAATTGTCTACAATTTATAAGGCCACAGGAGAGAAATAGAGACAGGAGGAGATACACATCCCACTGTGAGAATCACCTTTACTGAAAGACACTTAATACTGATGGTTATAACAGCTGAAAGTCTACAAAATCCTCAAAACATTGTAAATGCTGCTGTTATTAAGGTTGATTGCCCGTCTGGGTTAAGCCGTGCATTTTTTATCGTTTCTGCGGAAAAACAACAGCAGTCTCGAAGTGATGAGAAGGTTTTTTTGAATTTGGTTTCAAATGACACAAGTTTATTCTGCCGGCGAATTGCGTCAGGATGTTTCGGCGTGCTTGACAAGAGGTGTCCCCGCCGTGCGCCGTCTGTGAGGAGTGAGTCTAAGTACGCACTTATGTGCGGCGAGTCTCTCAGCACCACCGGCCGCGTCCGAGAAGGTCGTGTTCTAAATGAAGGCTTCGGCCCAAAGAGGCTCCCCTTACCTGTGCAGAGAGCTTGTTCGAAGTAAGCCTCACCTGTGAGTGACACAAACGTATGTCTGAAAGATGCAAAAAAAAAACTAGATTCACCTGCGTCTACGCAAAGGAACAACTAGTTTACTATCAAAGGGATTATGAATATTCAGTGTGAAATTGTTTTGCGTGGCAAAATATCATAAGCCCGGGGATTTTGCCATCAGCTCCTGCAGACTTGCTAATAACAGGAGTCTGACTCATTCTGTGTTTTCAGCTCGCTGGGTTTCCGCTGCTGCTTTTTTTTTTTTTTTTTTTTTTTCTGCACCTGCGAGCGAGAGAAAAAGGACTTCCCTGCTTGGCGGCTGGTGATGCAATCTGATATGAGTGGGGGCTATGTGATCACAGAATAGCCTCTCTGGTGAAGAGGTGAAGCTATTACTGCATCATTGAGTGCAGGTCATTTGCCACAGCCACCTGGCCCTCTGATCGCTGCCTGGAAAGGGACTCTAGTACCGGGTCCCTTCTCAAAGCCTCCTGCTGTGTGCCTCTGCCAACAAGTCAATCTCAGCACAGATTCTCAAGATGATCAAAATCAACATTTCAAATGAAAAGCATGATACTTCTCTGCCGTTTTAGCCCAGAAAGTGCAGATCGTAGAACAAGACAACGCACTGTGTGTATTGATGAGCCTTTAGGCGCTCGGACGCCCCTAAAAGGGATATTCTTGGAGGTGAGTGAGCCGGGTGCCTAATTGTTTTTCAGTCCAGCCCGGTAACAACGGGCCATTTATTCACTGTGTCTGCACAGTTCCACCACAGCTTTCTAACAAGCACACACATTTCACGACGCTGTACGCGGTGCACGGAGGGGAGAAAGGTAGCGCGTATCGTCGTTTGCTGGCGCCAGTATCATAGCATGTTAACATCATGTCACGCCAAAATGGGGCGCCGGCTCATCAAAGTTTCAGTTGCTATTTGTAGAGCCAGCGAGGAAAGGTTCGTAATGGAGGGCCTACGAGGAGGGACGCTGGAGAAGGAGGCCCGCTGGCTCGCCAGCTCACGCACACAGATGGACGGTGTGTCAGGGGAATCTCACACTCACTGATCAGAAGCCCCCCCCCCCACCCCCCCGTCCCACGGTGGGAGGAAATGGGACTGAACGAGAGGAGGAAGAGCGGGAGAAGGAGTTAA
Source organism: Gasterosteus aculeatus (assembly GCF_964276395.1). Lineage (NCBI taxonomy): Eukaryota > Metazoa > Chordata > Actinopteri > Perciformes > Gasterosteidae > Gasterosteus > Gasterosteus aculeatus. The sequence continues at coordinate 5,478,945 of NC_135689.1, forward strand.
TCACCGCACTAATGCCGCACTTCATCATCGTTTCCCCGAGCCCGCCTGCTCGCCACTGCCGCCGGTACTTGACTGTCTACACAGCACCTCCCCCCCCCCCCTCCTACCCCCCACCCCTGCTCCTGGTCAGAGCCACGACACCACCCCGATGATCGATCACAGAGAGGTGGACTCGCTGGTGCTCAAGTGGCACAACGCGCTTGTGAACGTAAACAAAGCGCCACGTGAAAGTCGGCGACCCTTGAAGGTGGTTCGGGCGGCCGCCCAATAGAGAGAGGACTTGCACCGACCTTCGCCGTCGTGCATCGGATATGCATGCGTGGCAAAGTGCTTTTTGTGCTTTTCCGTGCACGGCCGTTCGACGCTGGTCCTTTGAGGAGGACTATTTATTTTTGCAAAAGCCCACATGTAGTGTGCTGACCCTGAGCTATGTTTGCACACAGCTTATGTGACACGTCTGTGTGTGTGTGTGTGCGTGTCTGCTACTATATATATATATATTTTGTTTGTTCTCTGTTTACTTAGTTCTTAGTGCATGTAGGATGCATGCCGTGCGCGCATAGATGGATCTGAGGCCGGTGGTGAAGGTGAGTGAGTTTGAGCAGACTCCTCCCCCGGGCTCTTGTTCCACAGACAGTTACAAAACAGGGCTTCAGGAAGTGCTTTGCTGTGCTGCCGTGCATGGCCAACCGTCAGCCCGGCCTGAAAAATATGAGTCCGCGTGCGGCGCGCATAACTCACAGCCTTGCTGCCACACCCGCCCCACTGCCCTGGCAAGCACTCCCTCAGACCATAACAGCTCCCACAGCCTCTTAAACCCATTTTAGTCTCCTGGATTAAGTACTGCGAGGTGCCATTCATGCCCAGGCTAGTCCACAAGCCCCGTCTCTGCCTCTGACAAATGCACCTGCGCTCACCTGGCATAATGCTGTGCAATGCATGCAGAGCTAAATATGTCGTATTTATGGATTTTATGTTGCGTTTGAATAGATGAAATGTTTGGCGGCATCGTCACAATTTGTGAATAATGGCTCTTGTCGGAGGACTGTTTGACGTGGTGTCTTAACCTCTGTGGCCTCTAGGTCCTGGGATAATGTCTCACATTGAGTTGTTTTCTTCTTTTATTTTTCATGCGCAGCAGGTTACGTGGCCGATGTCGTCCCTGTCGCTCTCTCGGGGCACTGAATACGCGCATGCGGGTAACAGCCGGCTTTTGTGATCACACCTCAAGTGCCCCGTGAGCCACAAAGAACAAAGATTGCCGCTAGAGACGGGATCATGGAGTCGGAGGCGTTACTGCGTGCCACGCCTGTGTGTGTGTGTGTGTGTGTGTGGCTGAGTGATAGAGTGACAGCCACATGACAGAAGTGAGCTGTGATCACAGCTCTGTTGAGGAGGCACCGATGACAGTGCTTGGCTGGAAGCCCATCAGTTTGTCTATCTTTGTGCCTTTCCGGTCGTACTGTAGGTACACATACACGCAGACACACTCAAACGTACCTGGCTCAGGGCCTTAATGGCTGCCTGTCTGTCACACACATATGCCACCGTCAACAAACTGGAGGTGGATACGCCTCGGTGCAGTGATTTCCGCTTTGGTTCCACATCACCTCCCGCTAATGGTGGTAATTAATTGATGAATGAGGTCAAATCGGAGATATCCATGCACGTCTCAATTCGGATACAACCCCGTCTCGTCCCCGCGCTCACCTCGCCGCCAACCCCCAAGTTGTTTTCTTAATGCGCAGTGCACCACATTCCCCCCGTGCTCATCTGCATAAGACCTTGGGATGAATGTTAACGATGTTTAATTAGACAAGACGTGGGATGGATGGGTGGGTGGAGGCGGCGAGGCCACCGTGGTGCTGTCCCCCCGCTGGGGGGGGGGGAGAACAAATAAAACACAGACGTAGGAAGCTGCAAGCACTCACAAACACACACACACACACACACACACACACGCACACACTTGATGAACAATAAATGGCCCATTAAAGGCCAAAAGCTGCAGCTGAACATGACCTTACATGTGAGTGGTACGCTGTCTTAGTACTATGACCTGCACATTCCATATTTCACCAACATCAAGGGCACAGACCCCTCGTTGTTAATGCAATTCCAATGAAACCTTTTTAAACGCAGTAAATTTGTAGGATATTATGTGGTTATTAATAACTGCCCTTCATTGTAAATCTAATTAACCAAACATCCATTTCCCACAAGCCTCCCGTCTGGAATCAACAGTTTTATTGTGAAATAAAGTGGCCGAAAACGACGTTTTCTCCTCCTGACCCTTTTGTGTTTGTATTTTGGAGAATTTGGAGAGTCTCATAATTAGGACCTTTCTGTCCCTATCTAACTGCGGCTTATTACATCTTCTGGTCCGCAATTGGTTGAGTGAACAATCAATTCCACTGCAAACCGCGCCCGAGGCCGGCGCCCCCGGCTGGACGCGCTTATCTTGGACACTGAGACAAGTTTCCCGTCCCCGGCTCGCTCCGTATAAACATTTCCACGACACCGATCCGTGAGAGAACATCATGCGGCGGCTTACTGTAGGCTAATCCAGCGAGCGATCTCCGTGTCGCTTTGACATCGCGGAGATAAGGGGATGCAGATGTTTCCCCGCCAGCTGTTCCCAGGTGATGTGTCATTACCCAGACTCGGGTCTCACGCCTGCTGTTTTCCCGCTCAACTCCTCAACCCGGGTGACCCGACTGTGTGCCCGAACGCGAAAAAAGCGCCCTCCAGAGTCAAACGTGCACTCTGTGTACGCCGCTCGCGGCTCCTTCTCCTCGAGGCGCGTGCTTATCTCGCCGTCACGGCCAGACGGAGACACCTGCGAACGCGGCGGATTAGCCGGGGGCCGCCTCGGGCGAGGCGTTCGGCTCGGCAGAGCCACGCGGAGAGGCGTCCCGCGGGCCCAGATCGGGATCGGACTACTCAAAAGCCGGCGCACACAAAACATTCAATGCGCGGAGTCATTTGAGAGACACGGGTAAACACGCTTTGATGGCGATAGAGAACAGAGGAGTGCGTTTGTTCTCTTTAGAAACAACAAGGCGGCTCGTTCTCCTTTGTGTTGGAGATGCCATGTTGAATCTCCGCTCTTAATTAATTTGGGGAACGCTGAGGGGGGGGGGGGGGGGCGCTTGTCACCCCCGCTCTCGCCTGTTAGTGCCATTTGTCTCCGCGTGACCTTTGATTTCACACCGCGTTGGTTTTCTCCCGTTATGGACAAGAGGCGTTTTTTTTTTTTTTTTTGCTGACAACAGAGGAAACCTTATCTTTTAAATAAGTAATTCCTCAACTGCTCAGTGAGTTCAGCAGCAAAAATATTGGGATTGCTGAAAAGGCCGGAATGGAGTCTCAGCGGGGAAAAGATCTCCTCTCTCTGTATGCTGCACCACCTTCGCCTGACTCTCATTAAATATTCCACGATGCTGTGTTTGAACAAGGCTTTTTCACTGAATACTTTATTCTGTGCTACAATACCGCTTCTGTTTGTTGATATGATACTCGTTTTTTTTCCTTTTTCTTTCTTGTAGTGTCGACGTAGGTGAAGGCTTTCAAACACGTTACATGTTGTTTGACTGCGTCAGTTATTTTGACGTGGTTACGAGGGCTCCATGTGAGTCTAGGCGGACGGCTCGGTGTGTGTGTGCGTGTGTTGGGGGGGGCGCGCTGGTTTATTCTTGTATTGTGGAGGGTGGAATAGCACCAGCCAGGCCGCCGCCGACCCGGAGCTTGGGGCTTTTGGGGCGGCGGCGGCATTGATTGGGTTGATGGCCAGAGTGACGGAGAGTTGGGTGGGGTGAGGGACTGTGCTGGCACATGGCTCCGTGGGTTCTGGCCAACACCGTAGCAATCGCTATGAATTATATTACGCCTTGGCAACTGCTTACTGCCAGATTCATCTTAGCAGTCATTGGGTTATTTCCTTACACAATTTGTCAAAAGCTTTCTCGGGTCAACAGATTACAAGATTAAAAAGCAGGCGGAATTAGGCAAATAGTATTACGACAGCTTTCAAAGGCGTAGCAGCTAACCTGCGATGCGATGCTTTCTTTCTGCCCGGATTTAAAAAACAGATGACGTGAAAATTAGAACACTGTTTTCTCTGAAGACCTCTAGAACAGCTGCCTGGGAAGCTGCCGGGATGACACCTCATTCAACGGCTGCCTGCCGGAGCGCTCCCGAGGTAGAAGTGATGCCTCGGGCCTTTTGTCCAACTCTGACATGGCTGTTCGGACACCTTTTGTTCTGGAAGGAGAGGCCCATTCACAGCGTGCCCGGGGAACAAATTGAATCTGGTTGACAATTAATAGCCGGCCGGCGTGTTTAATTAAGAGCATGTAGCCAGTGAGAGACGTGACGGAGATAAACAGAGGAGAGCCGGACCGGGCTCACAAAGGAGCAGGCCATCGGAGCGTCCGGCTGATCGATTCCCCGCCGTCTGCCGAGAGCGGCGTTCACAAAGAAGCAGCCCGCGCCTCCAGCTCTCCTCGGGCCAAACTTTTAGAGGTTTGAGATGCCAGACAGATAATGCACACCGGGCAGACGGGAGTGTGTAGATAGAGGCGGAAAAGTTGAGGAAAAGTCGGGGAGAAAATAAAGCTGGAGGTGAAACCTATACAGCCGCACGGATGCACTTTAGCGTTTGATGGTTTTTTGGTGAGAACGACCTTGAGCGCGATGATTGTTGGTGTAGACTGGTCATTGACTGTAGCTCACGTGGATGGTTTGTGTTACATGGACGTCTGCTGTTGGGCTCTGCTGTTTGGAGACAAAACATGCACGCCGGCAAGCTGGTTCGACTTCAGGCGTCTGTGACCTTCACAGTCCCACATTCCCGTTATTGTAACATGAACACAAAGCGGCAGAGAGCCAAGAGAGAAGAGGGGTGGAGAGACACAGAGAGAGAGGGAGAGAGAGAGAGAGAGGGAGGGAGAGAGAGAGAGAGAGAGAGAGAGAGAGGGAGGGAGAGAGAAAGAGAGAGAGAGAGAGAGGGAGAGAGAGGGAGGGCACTTGACAGCTTGCCTGATAGGCCAAACAATACCAGCCATGGCCAGCCAACGCTCTGGAACCCTACACACACACACACATACACACACACACACACACGCGTGTACGTGCACGCACACTCACTTCAATTAAAGAGAACCCTCCTCCAGAACTAACAATCACATCAGTCAGCGAGATGGCAGGAGCTGAGAGAAGATAAAAAGAGCCCGGTTTATGTGAGGATTTGACTGATACTCTGTGTGTGTGTGTGTGTGTGTGTGTCTGTGTGTGTTTGTGCTGCCTGGACATGTGTGTGCTGCCAGGCGTACAGAGAGATGACAGGAACAGAAAAGGGAGCTGCAGCAATGTAACTTGTTCATGTAAGAATTAAAAGTGTGTCTGTGTGTGCGTGCGTGTGTGTGTGTGTGTGTGTGTGCGTGTGCGTGTGCGTGTGTGTGTGTGCCGTACAGACGGTGTATAGCAATAGAGGATAAAGGCATGAGTCTGACAGACAAAGGGTGATCCTTTCATGCTGACGAGTAGTTGGGGGTGTAAAAAAGACTTTCTGCCGGCTAATTGGCCTGAGCTGGAGATCGGTCCATCCCTTTGGTGAATTTTCAGACATGTCTCGTCTTAATGTCTTCTCTGTCTGTCTCCCGCGTGGAAGGTGTTGCTCTCCTTGGATGGACAGGGCGGCGTGGGCTCAATACTTCATCCCGTCTCTTTCCCCGACATATACTGTAGTCGATTAGAGACCTAACCTTTTTGACCTTTAACACATAATCAGCCTCTTCTTCAATCTGTGTCTTCGCCCCTTTCTCTGCTCCTCTCCCCCCTCTCCCCCCTCTCTCCCCTCCTCCTCCTCCTCCGGCTCTCCGTCTCCAGTCTTCCTGCCTTTAACTCGACGGACAGGCTTCGTTCTCTGCGCCACAGTTTCCTCCCCCGTCAGCACAGTCTGCATCTTTGTATTCAAGCGCCCTTCCACCGGAGCTGCATAAACACTGTAAACTTTGCGTAACCCCCTTGTGTTCTTTCTCAGGCGCGGCGCGCCACTCGTGCACGCGCTCAAATTTGCCGGCACGCGCCCGGCGCCGCACGTGCGTGCGTGACCGCGCGGTCAAACAGAGCTGCGGTTTCAAAAAGGGAGACCTTTAGGTGGTTTCGGGGTGTGTCTCGGAATGAAAGTTGGAAATTGGTTTCATGCAAGGGTGCCCCAGTCATTTGGCTGCACTCAATAGGGGGGATTCAGAGGATAATGCCGGCATTAATTGATTCTGGAGGCTGAAATAAATAGGCTTTCAAGACAGAACCCGGCTCATTTGTCCCATTCGGGGAGTCCCCCCCCCTCTTTGGATAAGTCCAGCGGGAGCCTTAAAATGAAGGTTGACATCGGTTGATTGATACGAAGTGAGCGGTGACCTTCTAGATTCCTCTGCCACTTCGTTTATGCGCGATGCCACCGCTCCTTGACTTTGGGTCAAATTCCGGTGGGTTTTGAGGATGCAGCGCTTAGATTTCTCAGCGTGTCCCCACAGAGAGGAACCTCACCTCAATTATATCTAGATGACATTTTACACCCTCTCTGTGGATTTCACAAAGCAAAATACAGCTACAACAACGTAGCGTCTACGTCTGCACCCCGTTGTCAAATTTGGGAAATTACATTGGGAGCCGAACAGACCTGGCGGGCAGTTGGGTAACAGGACATGGCTCTTTATTGTCTGCTGTCGACCAAAACAAGAGCGCTCTGTCAAACAGAAGACATACAGTACAGAATTAGAGGGAGGAAACACTGACAACCCCCCCCCCACCCCTCCCTCCATTTAACGCTGAGTGCTCCCGCCGGTTGTGTGTTTTATTTTTGCCGGACAGAAGTTAGGTTTGAGGGGGAGAAGTTGAGCAGCAGGGTGGGGTAACAGACTCTGCGGTGGGGCTGGGGTAAGGTCAGCATCGTGGAGGGGCTCCGCTACCCTCCATTCTCCTTGGATGGGCTGTCAGCGGGCGGGCGGGGGGGGGGGGGGGGGGGGGGGGAGACATCCCGCTGCATCGATGATGAAGAGGACGTGCGGCGCCGACGCCAGAGGTCAGACAGGAAGCTAGGAAGGGAACAGAACATGGCCGCTTCAAGCCACTCCCCCCTCCCCCACAGCGCGCCACCATGCGCCCGCGCTCGCATACGCGTCCAATCTGCCCCGTTCACCGAGGCAGAGCCCCGTGTCTCCGCCGACGTGCGTCTTAAGAGTCTTGCCAGGAGTTACAGCCTGAGGGAAACAGAGATGGGAGGAGAGAGAGAGAGAGAGAATCATTACACGAGACACATCTCTCAAGGGCAAAGCAGTGGGCGGTCCTTTTAGATCAGCAGGCTCGCCGGCGCACGCGTCCACGGCAACAAGCCGGGGGGTCACAGTGCGCCGCGTGATGGTGGTAGAGAAAGACGGATGGATTTCATCTCGGCTCCACTTTATTTCCTGTTCCCATTCAGTGTTTCCCTGACGCATAACACAGCACGGGCAAAATAATGACACCCGAGACAGCCGAAGGAAGGCCGAGCTTCATGCCGGCTCACGGCTCCCGTTTCCTGGTCTCTCTCTTTCTGTCCGTTCCCTTCAGCAGGGTGCAGCGTCTCCTCCCAGGGTGGAGGAGGTGGGAGGGGAAGTCCTCTTGCCCCAACAACACGACAATAACGATGACGTGCATGTATTTTTCATTTCTCGCAAAATGAAGCCTGCAGCCATTCGCGGAGCCATGAGGGTCACAGACTTGCAAGGAAGAGGCCATCTAACATATTTTGTGCAATTGTGGTATTCGTCACGTTTCAAGGTTTGTTTTGTGAATAATATCCTCGGTGAAATGGCGAAACTATTTGTTTTCTTTTCTTAAATCCTGCTCATGTCCATGAAATAAACATAAAATAATCCCTTTAGCTAGTGGTTAACACGGTTAATTGATACCGAAGCTAATCCTAATTAAATAACTCCTTCTTCTCCTGCCGTGGTGCTGCAGTATTTATCTGTCGCACGTAGCATTGTGCCTGGTTTCTTGCAATTAACAAATTCTTAAGGCCGACAAACTTGAAGAATGATAGAATTGGCCCACTTGACAAGCCGGCTGTTTAATTGCTTGCCGAAACACTTGTTTTGTCTTTTCAGTACAATTCACAGATGCTCGACACATGTTGAGCCGCGCCAACCCGGTGGAATACAGCTGCAGTGCACCTTAGCCTGCGTTCTACACCATCCTCCCAAAAAGATATTCTTTGACGTTCAGAGATGTGTGGAAAATATCGGCTGCAATATGTGACTCGTGATTTGCATAATCATTAAACCATTCAGTAACCCCTGGTGTCCCGTATGGAAACATCTCCATTTGTTATGTTTCTTATTCCTCATTTATTCTGGTTTCACCATTGATTTGTCATCCCTCTGCGGAAACTGTTGTGTCTTACTTTTTACGTGTGTGTGTGTGTGTGTGTGTTCGTGGCCATTGAGGGAGCACGCACAAGAGCTTTGTTGTACGCACACCAATCATTTTTCATATCGCATTAATAAATTAAAGTTACGTCGTGATAAAAAATCACCACCTCCCCTCCGTCACTCTTCCTTCTTATTGCTAAATCCTCTGTTTGTATAAAAGCACAGAGTGTGTAGAAGTGACACAGTAAACAAAAAGCAGTGCTGGCGGAGCAGCTGCTGTGGGTTGCATTGATTGTGGGAGCGGGGAGGCGTGCGGCGTTGAGGAGGCTCCCCAAGAGAATGCCTCCTTTTCTCTCAACAGTCTTGTGACCAGCATGCCAAGCAGAAATGTGAAGAGAGGCATTGACCAACGACTGGAAAACATCCAAGCTGTCTAGGATCAGTGCCAAATTGATCCCAGAACTGTGGGTAACGCGGGCCAGCGGACGGCCCGTCTCGCTCCTCTCGCCTCCTGTGTGTGTGTGTGGCGGGAGAGAGCTGAACCCCGGCAGCGCCAGGAGGCGCGTATATGCGAGCGCGTGTTTGAAACATGTGCGTTCCGAGCAAACGAGACCTGAACGCACGTGCTTGTCAGGACGAAGAGGGCGGTTTGCTCCTTCACCAGCGGGGCACCAGAGTGGACACCACGTGACCGAACATCAACCTCCATAGCAGAGGAAGGCGAGCCTTCGGAGAGCCTCGAAGGCTGGAGGTTACATCTTTGCTATACCTCCCTGCCTCACTACCTCCCCACAGTTTAAAAGAGTAATATGGCCATGTGAGATTTAATAGATACAGTGTGTGATGCATTATTGCTTGTGCATTAAGAATTCATGAAGGATAAACAACCAAAGAAATTCCGAAATGATACAGAAAAGGCGCCTATGCTGGCAGAATCGAACCAGAGCGCTCCGTTCTAATCACCGTACCTTTGCGCTTCTCCTGTTTTAAATGCATTTATCATTGTCATGGGGTGGGGAGGGGGGACAAAAAACTTCTTCTCTCTACTTTTTGATTATCGTCTCCCTTTTCAGAAACTCCACCCCCCCCCCCCTCCCCTCCTCCTCTATTCCATTCTTTCTTTAGAGCCAGTGTCTATCTTTCCTGTGTCTAATTGCATTTGAATTTTCTTTTCTTTTTTTCTGGTGTAATCTTGTGATAGCCTAGAGCCTCGGTAACCCCACCCCCCACCCCGAATCCCCACCAGTCCATTTGTGCCCGGCCTCAGGGCAGGTTGGCTTCCGGGGCTTCCCTGGAGGAAATATCAGATGACCTGGCACTCCACTGCAAAACCCAGGTCATCAGGGAGGGCTCCTCTCACCGCATCCACCCCCCTCCACCCCCTTCTCATCCACTTCCTGCTTTCAAGTGCAGGGCAAGGTCAAAGCTTTGAGGATGCGTTCCCCAGACTTCACCACGGGGCAGGCTGGAGGCGCTGCACTCCTCTCTTCCCAGACTTTGCCCCATCTTTTCTTTTTGCATCTTCCTGCTCTCTCATATTCGTTTCATTAGCTCAAGCTTTTACTGCAATCAATACCGTTGCTAAAGTTAGTTTTTTCTAATACGGCGATTTATTAAGTGCCTTTTCATTAATGCCACTGGAGCACCGGAGTAAACGAATGGTACTGTAATGGACAAAACACATTATGTCATTTTTAATCCTTTTTTTGGGGGGAGGGGGGGGGGGGTGTGAAGATTTCTAAGACGCTTTTGTGTCTCGTCACTGTTTTACATTGTCAGACAGTGATGTAACTGTTGGTATTTCAACGTTGGGGCACAAGGGAACGCGCGTTGTTCCCACCTCTCATTTTTCCGTCCGCTGTGCTGCGGATGCAGAAGGAAGGGGGGGGGGGGGGGCCAGGCATTACAGACGGTGTTTAGAGACAGGTGTCTGATGCGTCCCGAGATAATGCAGAGAGACTCCTATCTCTCCTCCTAATGGCGCAGCGACGGCTGTTTCAAGTGATCGCGTCTTGTCAGCCAAAAGCCGGAGCGCTGGTCGTCTCAACGCAACACTCGTTCCTCCCATAAATATCCATAAATCAAACACGCTCGTGATAGAGAGAATCAGAGGGAACAGCAAAGCGATCTAGCCCTCAGGTCGTCCCGGGACGGTGAATCTACCATCGGAAATCTCCGTTGAACATTAGCGTCATGTTTTACTGGCTTTTGTGCATTGAGAAAGGGTCAAAGGAAACCCACCTGATCCGTCTCCAAGCGGTTGCTCCTGAAATTGCCATTACTCCGAGACAATCCAAATATGGGACGAGTCAAATGCTTTTTATTTACCCAGCCTACTGCTCCTGTTCCCACGTCCTGCTCCCTTGATGCAAAGAAGTGAAATGGGATGAATATGTGAGTGTCATCTCCCATTCCAAATAGCTAGACATTTGAAAAGCTGATTCTCTGAGAAAACGTTGTACCTCTAGAGAGAGAATACCATCTGTAAGACAGTAAAAGACGGTCGTCTCAAAGGGGAATCGTTTCTCACCAAGGGTTTCCTTGTCACCTCAGCAGGTATAGGAAAGAAAAATAAAAATAAATGAGTAAGTGGGAGTGAGAGAGTGAGACTGGAGAAGGTGTGTGTGTGTGTGTGTGTGTGTGTGTGTGTGTGTGTGTCGAGGAGAACTAGAGGAGCGACACACTGATGAGTGACACCTCCTGAAGAGCATGTTAATAACACGCCGGGCACGAGCAGGTAAACAGTAATCAGGCCCTCTTATTGTTACACGGTGGAGAGAATCGCACACACACACAAACACTCTCCATCTCCATCAGCCCCTGAAACCGCCACACTGCTCCGTCATGTTGCGGGGCGCCCCCCCCCCCTCCTCCCCCCTGTGCTAACAGTGTGTCGCAGCTTTCGCCGAGACAAAAGGAACAAACGAGATGGTTTGGGTTACAACAAACAGCTCCGGGTTGTTCCTGGAAAATGAAAGCCCCCCCTTTTTTTTTCATTTTCTTTTTTTTTTTTTTGTCGAAACCACCGTGTCAATTAGAGGAGGTGTTGCTCAAACGCGCTCTCCGGTTCACCGGTAGCTCGATTGTTATTTATTTAGAACAGGTGAGTTTTGAGTTTGCCTCAATTTTCAGCTGTGCAGAAAAGCAGCTCCAGCAGCACCTGGAGATGAATACGGCACATAGACCGCGTCGGCCCGAGAGGCGGAGGCACAAAGGGAGGAAGTTCAAACGGCCCTCCGCAAGCAGGAGTCTAACCTGTGAGGTGGAGAGAAGTCGGAGCCGTGTGTGTGTGTGTGTGTGTGGGGGGGCTCTAATGAATATTTCCCCGGTGAGGAAGAGGCACCGAGGTCAGCAAATAGAGTCCAGAGCCCATTGACAGCTGCTGGTTTGACTTTGATGCACCATCAGTGCCGCCCCCCCCCCCACCCTCTTGCACTAACCCGCTGGCATGTTTGTTCAACCTGAACACACGCTAGCCTCTCATTATGCCGCCCATGCAAACTTTTGTCTCTTTGCATCTGTTTAATGGCTGCACGTCTGTTTTTGTTTGTTTCCTCACCATAAGATTATTGCACCTTTATGGTTGGTCGGGGGGTTGGAATAATCCCTGGCATCTGTTCGGAGAGGGAGGGGCGCGCGAAGGGCCAGAGGTAGAGGCTCACTTCTAAGTGTGTTCGTTTTTTTTCTTTTTCCTTTTTTAAATACGAGACCATGCGGCCCGATATTTCATGGTGCGCCACAGAGACCGGGGTGATGGAAGGAGCTCTGTGCTAACAGGCACAGAGGTCACTGAAGGAGCTTCCTGCCGCCGTTTCTATGCCTCCCAAAACGAGCCCACAATAGCCAGGATTAATCTGACCACTGCCGCCGTGGTCCAATTTAGGCACCAATGCAAGAAATACATTTATCGTGGCCCTAATATCAAAGCCTTATTTTTTTATTTCTATGTAAACATTGCATTTGATTTTCCTATTTTCGTCACACAGCATAAGTTATGAAGGAGCCCTGAGCTCTTTTTCTGACAGCCTCATCCGCTTCCTTTCTTTTTGTCGGTACAACACTCCATATTGCCACAGCTCCGCCGCCTCCGGTCATTATGGCAAGAGAACAGGAGGCTAATCAACGCGGCATTATCTCCCAGGCTGCACCTGGAGGCGTAGGTGCCAGTCAGGCTAACCCCCCACCCACTCTCCCCTCTTTCGGTCGGGACCCCCGCCAGCCCGGGAACCCCCCTCGCCCGGCAGCGCCCTTCGGCGTCCCCACGGGCCATCGGCAGTGTGCTGCGTCTCCGTGCCAGGTCACACTGGTGACACGGCCTCCGTTGGCCAATCGGCGCCCTGCGCATGCAAAGAGAGGAAGCAGGAAGGAAGCACATCTGGCTCAGCTACTGCGATCGCTGTCTGCTGCCAAATGGGATTTTTCATTTTTTCCCAAATCCTGCCGTTGAATACATCCGATTTTTCCGTTTTGGGAGACATCACTGCCCCGTGTGGCCGGGCGAAGCAAAGCAACAACATGAAAACATGAACGACTGAACAAGACTTACACACGTTACACATCCTTAAGAACTGAGATGAGATGATGTTTCTGTGCAAGGTGACGGCAGGTCTGTCCTTGTGTCTGGCTCTCTCCGACACTCTGCGATAATTTCCATGCCAAAGAGCGAATTGCCGGCTGTCGCTAGTAATCATTAGGTTGTCTACCGGCGTCCAAAGTGCTTTCATTTCTGCCCATTAGTTTGGTAGGAAAATGGCCGGGTATGGTCAGGCGTCTGACTGATGCAGTAGGCAGAGCGAGCACGGGAAACACGAGAGAGCTCGAAGCATCTCTGTACAGACCAGCGGCAGTTTGGGCTTTTTTAAAAATAAACACATATTTCAGTGTCTTTAACATCTATTTCTACACAACTGACTCCAAAGGATCTCCACCCTCTTCCGAAGTCGCAGTACACACACATGTCAATATTGCGAGACTGGCGTGTAATTATTATTCAAAGGTTAAAGAGTGGATTGATCCACAGAGGAGTGTCAAGGGCAGATCAAAGGGATCTGGGGGAGGATCGGACCAAAAATGTTAAAAGCTGCTCCGTCTCAAACACAGAGACATCAATCTTCCTGTGAGCACCTTGATGTCCTCAGAGGAGAACTTGATCAAAGCTCTCCGAACAAAGATGGTCTCAGAAGATGATCTGACCTTAGCTGCTTTCCGCTTCTGTCTTTCACTTTACTTTCACCGCTCTCCGTTTACCTGCCCGAGCTCCCCGCCCCGCGGTTCCGTCTCCGCCGTGTTTGCGCTGCTGGTTAGGCCGCCGGAATATCAATGAAGCGGCCTCACCGATGTATTACAAACACAAGAGAACGGTGATTAAAGATGACATGTCTAAGCCTCACTCCCTTTCTCTCCCTCCTCTCTGCTCTTTTCCACAGGAGATCGCGGCTTACTTGATAACATTTGAAAAGCATGAAGAATGGCTAACGACGTCCCCTAAAACAAGGTAAGAGAATCGCACTTTAAAACACACATTAAGAATCACAGCCCTGAACGTGTTGCGTTCAAAGAGCCGAAAAAAACACATTTTTCTCCTTGCAAACCCCCTTGAAGTTCAGTGTAGGATGTTAAATATTAAAAGCTGCTGATGGCTGTTCAGAAAAGTTTACAGATAAACGATAGAATATTAATATTGACTAATAATTCCTTTTATCAAACCTATTAACATAACCTGCCCCGGTGCAACATCTGCTTTGGATGGTATGTTAATGTGTTCCTATCCATCTGCACATTCACCACTCAGCTAATAGCACCGCTGAAGCAGGAGGTGTTTGTCTGGGTCAGACGTTACACCCACACGAGGAACAAAATGCCAAGAGCAACTGTAATGTTTAAAAAAGAATAACGGGTGCCAGCGTTGCAATTTGTTTATTTTGTTAATGTCTGCAGATACATATTGGGGCCAATTTGCAAATGAGAGAATATTTCCTCCCGGGCTTTTCAGCCAACACGTGCAACTTAACGTCAGCCGACGAACGGTTATCGCGGCAGCACCGGCTGGGATGTAGAATAGTTAATAATGCACGAGGCTTTGTAATAACATTTCTCCCCACTTGACAAAGTAGTGGACGGCCCTTTGTTTAAGTGTCTTTGGACGGTCCGGGATTTTGTCAGACCGCACAGTCACCGTCACGCCATGTCCCGTCTGCGCTTCCTCGCGCTCCCGCTCAGTGCGATATGTTAAAACTCGTCTTCCTCTTTTTCCCTTTTTCGGCATTATTAGCAGTCCTCAGCCGTGTAGCAAACGGACAGTGGGCCCGGTGACGGAGAACCCGTTCCTCTCGTCCCTCTCCCCACCCCTCCTTTCTGCTCGCTGCCTCGCAGGGACATTGATAATCGTTCCGCACAGAGACACTGCCAATTAGAATACATTCTTTGGTTTAATTATGAAGCGCGGGCCAAAAGAGCACCGAGGACACCTTCGTCTTTTTTTCTTTCTTCATTTTTACCACGAATGTCCTCTACTCTCCAACTCACCCAAAGTGAAACCAGCGTTATTCCCCCAGGGGCCTGCAGATTTAGTATTGGACTCGTCGTAAGTAGGGTAAGTCCACTAACACTGGTACAGTTTTGCCGAGCAAGCAATTAATCAACGGATCCGTTTTTTCAACAAAATAAAAAGGACCACTTTAAGTATCGTGTTTACCACAGAAGTTACTCAAGAAATCTTTGTCGACTGAGACCAGATCAACCAATTAGTTGAATCGACTAAGAGCAGCCCTATTAGTGTCTCCAGAACATACATGGGACGTAATCCTGCTGTACGAGAACACACACACACACACACACCAACACACCAAGGAACAAACATAAACGGGTGAAGATTGTAAAAAAACAAAAAAAAGAGACTCTGAAGGGTACTGAATCATTCCAAATGTCAAGGTGCTGGCATCCTGCAGCCCCAGAAAGCCTAAAAGTGACACTTGTGAGAGATGTGAGGGACTTTTGATCCAAATGGTCCTCCGGATGCTCATGGCCACAGTCTGTCACCTCTGGCTGTCTGTTAATGCCGGGGTCTCAGCTGCCAGCGTGCTCAAGGGCTCCAACCTGCGCAGCGCGTCTCAGCGCAGGTGCTGATATCTCAGCAAATGTGTCACCGGGGGAGCGTCCCACTGCTAGACAACCCAGCACAACAGCGCGCCGCGTGTCTGCAGGGCCGGGCGGGATGTGTGCGTTTGCCCCGCGCGTGTGCGTCTCCAGACAAGAGAGAGAGTCAGCGGGAGAGGTTGTGAAGTGTTTGTGTTTTCCTGGATGTCAGAGAAAGGGTACAGCGCAGTGATGGATGTTGGGGCCAGGAGAGGTTGGGTGGTGAAAGGGTGCTGCCGTGCTATGTGTGATTGATGGGACGGGACTGACGGCTGGCCTCCGTATGAAAAGCTTTCTGCTCAAGGTCACGGGTGAAAGGTCAAACCGGGGACACCTGTGGTTAAGCGCTGCCTTATCGCTTGTCATCGCACAACTCCGGGTGGGTGCGCGCCCGTCTGATTGCGGTTGGGTGCGCCGTCTGCGCGTGGGTTGCCCCCCCCTTAGGGGAATAGGCTAAGTAGGCTAATTCTCCCTCCAGACAGGGTCGGCGGGGGCGCGACGTGAGGTAGCGATAAGCAGCGGGGTCATGCACGACGAGGCACCGCCGCATGCACGTGACTGCTGTGACACGTGCGGCTCGTAAACACGGGAGCGCGGCCGCGGCCGCAAGCTCAGCGAGCTGACGCTAGCTGTTTGACCAAGGTGACACGCAGCGCGGGACATGCCCTGAATGGAGATGGCACCCCGTCAACGCAAGGAAGAGGAGGGGAAGCGGAGCAGTTGCGCGCGAGGCGCGGATGTGTTTCTACAGGGGCTAATGCTCGTCATTGGGTGCTCACGCAGCGGTGCGGCCCGGCGTGGTCTTTGGTTTGGTTTCTGTTTGTTTATCATCTTAAAATCTGAAGCGTGCCCGGGGACGGCGGCGGAACGCTGAGTGATTGATGTGCCTGGCTCTAGTAATGCACATTCACTTTCAGATAGGAAGTGCAACAGTGCTTAAAATCAATACCAGCGTTCTCCCGCCGACTGCTTGAACAGCACTACAGCTAATTCAGGCCGCACCTGTCAGAGCTGGGGAAATCTTTCCCTGCTCGGGCCTTACACTTTAATTTACGCCCATAGCCTCGCCGGCTTCCATTTCCATTAAAAGGAGAGCCGGGCATTATGGCTTTAATGAAGGCCGCGGCCAGGCTGTGATTTAAGATGGCCGTTACCCCGCACCTTCACTCCACAGGAGGCAACACACTTAAAGGGACAATTAGGATTTTTCCTCTCCTTCATCCTCCCAGATAGCCGCACTCATTCTTTCCATTTGCCTTTTTAAAGATGTGCCGGCGCCGCTGCCGCTGATGGGATCTGAAAGGGGCCCGTGGGAGTAGAGTAATAAACAGAGACTCCAAATTTACACGGCAACAACCGTGCCGACCTCATCGTGGCGTTTTAGCCGGCGTTCGTTTTCCATCAAAAGACGACACAAATGTTTCCTCCGGCGGCTTTGTTTCTGGAGGCCTTGGACGGAGGAGCGATTGGCCGGAGGGTTTCACGCAGTGCTCGGCCCGAAGAGGAAACGGACAGCTGTGTGTCGCTCGTTATCCGGAAGCGTCGGCCTAAACGGCGACGAGGGCATCGCTCGCACATTAGTGTTTCTTCCCTCCACTGTTTGTTTTATAAAAACTGGTTAACAGCCACACATCTCAACACACCGCAGAGCGAGTGCTCCCACGCCTGTCATCCAAATCGTTGTGTGTGTGTGTGTGTGTGTGTGTGTGTGTAGGTGGGTTTGTTTGTGTTCTCCCGTCTTGCCTGAAATACAAACATACATTTGTTTTGACTTTTACGCAAGTTTAGAACCCGCGCATTTTAACACGTACTTGACCGAGGAGCGCACACACACACACACACACGCGCACACACACACAGTGTAGTGCAACTATCAAACAATAAGCACCAGTCCTTGGAGGGCCCCGCTATGACACTGAACCTTGCCGCCCCCACGTCCCAGCGCAATAGCCCTCTCTCCTCCCACATCCACATCCACAGCGGCGGCAGCACTCCAAAATGAAACCGAGTCCCCTCAGACAGCTCCCGCAGACGATGCTTTTATTAAAACCTACAGCGGCGCCGCCACCCGAGAGAGAACGGAGCGCAGCGGAACCTGAGAGGCAGCCTGAAACCCGCTATTGACTGTTTGCTATTGTGGACGTACGGCCCGTGAACATTTTATATATATATAGAAAATGTTACCTACACACATATTTATATATATATATATTTATATATATATATGTCTGGCGTGAGCGTGACGGCGCATTTGAGAAAGCCGTTGCGGGTGAACATATGCAGGCATGTATTGGTGTAATAACACGTGTGCATAATTAGCAGTGAAACTGTGTCCCTGTGTTGTGAATGTGAAATATTTTTTTGTATTTTTAGTTTTTTTAACAGTGTTAGTATGTGTGTTAGTGTTTGTCTTAATTCTTTGTGGCATTCTTTGGCTGGCAGAGTTTCAGAGGAGAGTGGAAAAGGACAGAAACAGCAGGAGGGAAATGGGCAGTGGGGGGGGGGGGGGGGATAAATGAGCACATGGCGTAAACGTGGTATTTGCTAAGATCACATTGAAACAAATAGCAGTAGAACATATGACACTCCATCAGTATGGAGCTCTGAAGAGGCTGATCTTCGTCTGGATCTTCATCCTCTCTTTCCTCCGGCCGCTCTCCTGCTCTCCTGTTGTTTTTTCGTACCAACTCATCGCGAACAAAAGTTTAGCCGGCTGCACAGCGACACACTTCGCCCCTGGCCGCCTGGCTCTGCCGGGGCCCTGCAGGACGCCGCCCCACGCTGCTTCCACCCGGTTCGACAGCGCCGCCAAGGACGGATCGGCCCACCCGGGGCCTTTTTTGACTGGGTGAAGCAGCGCCCACCGGGGGGGGGGAGGGAGCGGAGAGGACAGCAGGGAGGTCGAAACCCAGAGAGAGCGCGAGCTGAGACTGAATGAAAGAGATAAAATGAAAAAATCGCCATCAAAGGAAGGGTGAATATGATGAAGCGAGAGCAGTTTAGAAAATGGAAACATGTCGATAAGAGAAGCGAACGGACGGGGTGGAGATGGGTGGAATAGTGATGGATGGGCTGGGGAGGAGGAGAAGTAGTGAGCGGGGGGGTGGATGTACGCAAACAGACGAAAGAGCGAGCGACAGAGGGGGTTTGAGCTGACATAGGGGCGAGCGAGGGAAGAAAGAGAAAAATAGAGTGGATAAGCAGCAGATAGAGATGGAGTGAGGCGAGCAATGGATTCAACTGACGGGGAGAGAAAAAGCCCCGTGGTTTTGGGGCATTGGAGGGAGAATGCAAACGGTCAATAGATTACAGCTAGTGCCGGGCCAAGTGCCCGGGCCTCCGACTCGCAGCCAACTTAATAGCGCCTCTTGTTTGTCTGTCGTCTAAAGTAATGCCCGAGCCGAGCCCAGGGAAGCCGGCTGAGCCTGAGGCTAGTGGAAATGGACAGGGGACTGGATATATGTTGGTTCTCATCCCAGCTGCTGTATATTACCCCGGCCCGCGTCCCCACCGGAGACTATTCAATAGGACATAGAACATCATCTAGCTTTATCGCCTCTATTCCCTCTACGCTCACCGCGGATGGCTGCTGAAGGCCAGGACCAACACCATCAGCTCTGAGGATTAATCCCAGTTATTGTGTGTCCATTTTTGTGTGGTAAAGGACCCGAGTGCTGGGTGGGTTTTTAAAAAAAAGAGAGCACACAAGAGCCTCTTGGTTACTTGGTTGTGTTACGCCGAGGTTATCCGAGCTGAGGAGCACGGAGCGGCACACGAAAAAAGGCAGCGCCCTGAAAAACAAGCAGGCTCAGCCTCGCTCGCTACGCCAATGAGGAGGAGGAGGTGTGCAGTGTGCAGTGCAGCCAGTGGCTGGCCACAGGAGAGAGGGGATAAATAAATAGAGGAGGAAGTTGATGTCAAGCAGGTGTTCAAGGAGAAAGTGTCAGCCAAGCGGGCCGAGATGGGGAGAAGTGCTGCCTCTGCAGCCGGATAATAAAGACTTAATTCAATTAGCGCTTCTGCACCGGCGAGCAGCGTGCCGGCTGGCTGTCACGGAGCGGGCCACGGGCGCGGCAGAGCACACCCCCAGCCACCCAGACACATAGAGGGCCGGCCCCCGACACCGACCCGGCAGCACGCCGCGCTCGCCATCACACACACACACACACACACACACACACACACACACACTTAACGTATTATTCACACCTGAGTCACTGAGCAGTCCAGAAACTCAACCTTGCCCACACATCTCTCCCACACTTTCAACACACAGACACACGGCCTCATTTGTCACCCCCCCCCCCCCCCCCCCCCCCCTTCACAAACTAAGCTCTCTTCATTTCCTCTCCCTTCAACTCGCTGATGTCCTATTTTCAACCCCTGTCTCGTACCGTCCTCCGTCCTCCTCCACCTCGTCACTCTGCCCTGTGGGTTGCGCAGTGGCCGTATGTTAGCCGGTACTGTGAGTTGGCGTCCCTATTTTCAGCCCGTCACGCCCCCGTGCCCGGTAGGGTGCGGTCCCGGTGGCATATGGTGAAGCAGATCCCGGATCCTGGGCCTCGGGAAAAGCTCTTGGGCGCATTTCAGTCGAAAGCCTGCGAGAACGCCTGTTCATGGGTGGAGCAGTAGCACCTGGGGAAGATGCACCGATGGGCTCAAAAAAAAACACATACAGGAAAGGTGGAGGACAAGATGGGGCGTGGGGGAGGGCGGGAGGGAGGGAGGGGGGGACAGGAAGTGGCAGAGGAACAGGAGGAGGAGGAGGAGAGAACACGCAGCTTCACCGTTTGCTGTTATGTAAAGAGAAGGAGAAAATAGGTTCTGGACGGCTGCCAGAGATCCGGGTGAATCACCAGCAAAGAACAGGCACGACATGGGTGCGCACAAACACACACACACACACACACAATAACTGGCACACATTCTGTCCCATTTCTTCTCCCAAGCTGAGCTTCACAGTACAGGAAGTACCCAGGATGATGAGTTGCCACGTGGCGACATTCTGTGTGTAACAACAGCGGATGGAAGCGCTGAACACTCATCATTTAGCGACTTAGCGGCGAGGTCCGCTTTGTGGATCGCACACACACCTTCCCTTCGCCTCACCTTTGCTCCTCCGCCCCGTCTGATTGACTCCCTTTAACCGCGTGTCTTTCTCCTCTTTTTTTTTTTTATATTTTACCGAGCGACGCGGACAGCTGCTCCCTGAAGGGCGCCGGCTCGCTGGGCATGAAACATTTTTACAGTTAGCCTGTTGATTCAAATGAGATGTCTCCATTACTGTAGATTTGCACTGGGCTCCAAACTCCTGCCCACTTCGTCAGTCGGTACTTTACCCCCTGCAACGCTCTTTGACCGCTTCATTAGCGATGGGAGAGGATGGGAGAGGATGGTGGAAGATGGCCATCTATTCATTTTGCATCAGTGAACTAATCAATTCAAATACAAAGTCAATTGATAAATTATTCAAATCTTTTTTTTTTTCTTTTGTCGCTTTTGGGCCACGTGCGCATTAGTAAGGGTGAGAACTATTTGAGATTGGATGATTAATATTCATAAACTATTTTTAAATGCAGGGAGAGCTATAGCTATCAATTACATTTCTACAGTTTTTTTAAGCACTGGTATAATTAAAAGTGTCTTACAGAGACAATTCCCACGATGGTGCCATTCCCTACAATTAAAAGCAAAGAGTCCTTCTTGTCTCCTTTAACTCATCGTCACCGCTACAAACATCCAAATCTCCCAGTTTTTTGTGAGGCGCGTGTTTATGTCAGGGCTGGACTGCCAGAACGCTCAACGAGATGGATGAATAAGAAGATGATGGATCTCCCTCATCTGCATCATAACCAAAGACAACTAACAAGCCAGTGCAGAAACGCGCGCCCTCCACCTGCAATCCACCGCCGCATTTGTTTATGCGATATTTCCGATTTTTCATCGTTTCCCAGCGCAGTCCTTCATCATTATTATTTTTTTCTGTTTGCTCGAGGGTGGTCCTCGGGAGAGTTATGGGGGACGAGTCTGCCAAGATTTAACGTAGTCCTGCGCCTGACCCAAAAGGAAAAAAAGCGCTGCTGGATACATTAACATGATAGCGATATGATTATGTCGAAATGGACATGAAGGGTTTCAATTATTTACAGGTGATGTGCCCGTTGAATTGGCAATGAAGTGGCTCGTAAATTACCCCCTCTGTCTAATCAAGCCTCTAGCAGAATAATGAAGCAAGTACTGCCAGGGAGGAAGCTTTCTCTCTCTCTCTTTATGTCCCTCGGCAGTTTTTTTGTGGGGGCGAAGAGTGGGGGGGGGGGTGTCTGCGTTCACAGTGGGATGATGACGCCCCCCCCCCCCAAATGACATTGGTTGAAAGGCAAGAAATGTGCCAGTGAGCGCAGGTTTAAAACCCTCTCCACTTCATCACTGCTCAGTGCTTTACTGCGCTTTATGTCACCAGACAATGATACAGTGACAGCCAAGCATCAAAATGTGCAGCACCAGCACCTAATGTGCGCCTTGGTTTTGTGCCTGAAAGAGAGGAGAGTATGAGACAGACATAAAGACATAGAGAGAGGGAAAGAGTGGGAGATAGAGTGCTGCTGTGAAGGTTGGCGTGGCTGTAGTCCAATGCAGCCGTCCCCAACGCTGGCGAGACCGCTCAGACGAAAAGAAATAAAGTCTGATGGCCTCTTTGATTACGAGCATCAAATGGCAAAGAGTTAGCCTGACACGCCGCTTTAATGTTTGTCCAGCGGAGTGCGAGGGGCCCGTTTGCACGTCCTGCTGTCACCGCGGTAGAGTGGAGCCCACCAGAAGCCCACCAGAAGGAACCGGGGGCCGACCGGCCCGCCTACTCCGACTTCAGTGGAAACCACCATGTGTAACATCAGTGCCCCCCCCCCCCGCCCCGACCCATTGTCGGAAAAGACAATCACGCAGAGATCCTCAACTGCGTTGGATAATTGTATATTAAACCTATTTGAGGGAAACAAAGACGCCGTCCCCGCCCACCACCATCACAATCCACAGTCGCCTTAGGCGGTTTACCGTAGAAAAGAGGGGAGGAAAAGTGAGATGCAATGGAGAGAGAGTACCACCTACCGTCCCGGTGTCCACCGGCAGAGAAAATCCTCCCTAGGAGAAGAGCGGGTGGCCTCTCTTTCTCTCCTTCTTTCCTCAAAGACGTGAATCCTGGGTGACTGCGCCCACAATTAGGGCACAAGAGGATTCGTGGCGAGTGGGAAGGTGGTTGGGGGCTGTTTTTTGTTTGTGCGCTTACTGTTTTCACTGTGGCGCTGGATGTCTCTTTTTTTTTTTTTTCTTCATTCCTGCCGTGTTTTTTCAAAATGAAAAACACCACAAACAACACAAAAAGCTAATGTGCGAGAGTAGGAGGAGTGTGTGCGCCACGTCTCCCGACACGTCCTGGGCGCCGGCTCCTCTCCTAAGGCCCCGAAAGACAAGAAAATCCCCACAACACCCCCCTCCCCCCCCACCCTCCCCGAAAAATGTCTGAACATCCCCCGTCTTTGAATTTCAATTTCATTTAATTTTCTCAGAGACAAACACAACAGTCACAGGAGACTAAGCATTAGGGTTATAATGAGTTTAAAGCACTTAAAAGCTTCTGGCCGTCCCGACACCGGGAGAGGGAAAGGGGCCAGAGGAGCGGGGAGGCGTCGCGCACCAGTTTTAAGAGAGCGGATGTGTGTCCCAGATGTGTGTGTTTTGTCAGTATGCATGTCCTTGCGTTAATGGCCGCAGCGCTCCTCCGCGTGGCTCGTGGCGGACTGTATTAGCTCACCGCTCCGGAACAGCCAGATTCCGTATCATGGCATCTTAGTCGGACTCTCTCCCTCGGGTCACACATGGAATTTTAAGAGCTTTTCTGAGGCAAAGAGGTGTGATGCGCCCCGAGACTTCTCGCTCTCCTTCTCTGCATCTCTCACTCTCTCTCTCTCTCTGTCTCTGTCTCTTACTTTTTTATCCTCAGTTTATTTCCCCTTTCTGCACTCAAGAGTCACGGGGCGCACACTCAGCGGTAAACCAATTTCATTTAGTACGTTTTCACATTTTCATCCAATCACGGCTCGCTCAGAGATTTCAAAAGCCACATGACGCTTTTATTGGAGCCTAATTAAGGATCTCTGATTTAATCCATGTAATTTAATAGAGATCAGTCAGGCTCTTGCTTTGTGCATAGGGAAGTGACGTTGATGCATTGCAACCACTGCCTTCGGCTGCCGCAGGTCAGGGTTAAAGTGATTCTCATTAGGGCCGGTATTAATGCGCGGTGTCCACACCACACCTGTTGGTGGGCCGAGGGTTCAGAGGCTAAACGTGGGGGTGGAGGAGGCGGGGGGGTGGTTCAGGAAATCTCCATTTGCCCCCACGGCTTTCTCGCTCCATGTTCTTACCTGACAGCCCGGGCTTCGGGACGCCTTTCCGCCGCCGCATGCAGATCAGTCTGCGAGCGACACCATCCGCTCTGTAATTGCCTTTCGGCTCGCTCATTCTTCTCATTCCTTTTCCTCTCCGCCATTGCAAAAAGTGTCCCTAAGTGGAAGTCATTCCAATTGTTATTTTGTTTTTTTTTCAGAGGGGTGGCTACATCATTGAATGATTGTTGCAGGCGGCCTCATTACAATTGTTTCGCAATTACAGCCCGACCCCCTCGAGACGGTCTGGTTTTAGCTTGAGTCTTGGGTTGCGATAATTTTGTTTCCTCGCAGGAGGATTGAAGTGCGGCGGCGAGCGGCGGCGTTCTCTCAGCATTCCGGTGGCGAACGACATGAGTAGCCCCTCAAAAAGCAAGAGAGCTGAGAAGAGCAACTCCGCTCCCCCCACCCCTCCCCCCCGGTCAGGCCCGTTATGCCTGACCGTCCAGACGGAGAGCAGGGAAACAGTCTGGGCCAGAGGGAGGCTTGATGGCCGCCTTATCTGAAATCACCTCTAGCCGCTGACAACTTCAGCTTCTGGACACTAACGGTATTGACAGTTGACAGGAAGAGCGGCCACTTCCCGGCCCGACGCACCAATCGCTCCCCTCCTCCCCCTCTCTGTTTCGACCCCGACTGTCCGCCACTTGACTCCCACGTTGCGACGCTGGCCGAATTCAGCCGCGCTACCAAACCAGTCGACCTGCAAATTTGAATTGTTTTATGTTTCCGCAAGAACTCACATTGTTTCGTGAAGCCGATTTCTTTGGCAGTCATCCCAGATACGCAGTCCCTCAGAGACTCCCCGTCTAGCTCAGCCATGCTAAACTACATGGATTTCTTCTGTAAAGTCACAAATTCCTGGGATATCTTGACTCTTATACGGGGTAAGCGCCCCCCCCCCCCACTCGCGCTGTTTCCCGGCTGATCAGTGGCAGAAGCGGAAAAGCGTGATGCCTAATGTGTCCTATGAGCAGGGCTCGTCTCTCTGCAGCTCATTATGCCTGAGCTCCACGACAGTTTGGAGGGCGTCGAAGGCACCGCCACGTCGGCCATATGCTTTCCGCGGCTCCTATCTGTCAGAATGTCAGGACGTGGCAGGGGTGCGCTTTTCTGCACCAACAGAGGAGCGGAGCGCAGCACTGCAGGAGGGCCTCATTACCTACACGCCCTCCAAGAGAGTCTGAGGGACGGGCGAGCCGGAATCAGAGGGTGAGCCATTTAAAAGGCACTCAACCCGACCAGCGGCGCCGCGCTCCCCGTAGCTCCATTCTCCCGCCGCAAAATGTGACAAATAAATGTAAATGTCTTTACAAAGCAACGAGTGATTATTAGCAAGCAAATGGATTCCCTCAACATTTGAGCCTTTCGCTTCGGTGTTCCCATTGGGCCGGTGCACTCTCATCCACGACGCCACCCGTCACCTCTCTATAGGTGACCTCTCTTTTCCTACGGAGGTGTACATATACATGAGTGTTTGCAGTGCTCTAAAGGACTGACACGCCTTGTGCTCAGGCTCCGTATGGATCAGTCTACTCTTAGCAAGGGTCCACAGAGCACAGCGATCTCCCACTCGCGTTTGGAAATGCACAATAGGAAGTGGCACGGTCCAGCGCAATTCTCAGCCCTCCATCACAATTGATCCATTAAATGTATATTGGGCGCCTGCTTTCACACGGTCGGGGCAAAAAAAATCAAATGTTTGCCCTTGACGATCTGTAATCCATACTGTCTGAATTAGGATGCATTAGTGATCGGGTCCCTCCTCACTCAGGTCTTTGAAAGCTCCGTGGAGGGAGGCGCCATTGGAAACCGGGGGAAACTTTGAAACAGATTTTCTTTATGACTTTTCGAGGGAGACGTTATTGTTCAAAAAGTTATCTCAGCTGGGAGTCATTTCTCAAGAGACTAATGGCTATCAAAGCAGCTCATCTAAATCTCCACTTTATTTTCTTGCTTTTTGCAATGCATTTCTGTGAAATTGCTCGAGCCTCTGAATAGGTTTATATTCAATACGTATTCATGGAGAAAATGTCTATCTAAGATGGAGGAAGTGCTGTAGACAACAGAGTTAGATGGTCAGAAATGCCTTTAATATTTATAAATGTTGCATCCAGCAGCAATATTCAGTTCTAATAACATAATTATGGACAAAGAGTATAGCTATGTCTAAAATATTCATGATGTTTAACACATAACGTTGGTACATAATCGTGGAGGGTAAAATGGTTGAAATTTTGAAACAAGATTGGAAGGCTCGTGTGATAGAGGACTTTGTTGTGACTTATCACGGTGTTTAGTGACACATCTTGTCTTGGAGAAGTCGGGTTGGGATAGAGAAGGCGGGGCTTATTGCAGCGCCACACGACATCATCCCATGTGCCCTAATTAAATCGGCCAGTCCCGTGTAGCGTGGAAGCTAGCGGCTCGGCAGATGTAGCGGCGTGTTAAACTTTATGTTGCCTGAAAATGGCTTCCGCTCCATGTGCATTTGAGATGGTTTGACTGTAAAATGATGTGTTTTAAAGCGCCGGGCGACATTCCTTAAAGATGCAGCGCGGCATTCTCCGGCAGCAGGAGGGCGCAAATTGATATGAACGGATCAACACAGCGACGCCCTTCCGGACGTCCTTGCCACCATACTTGGGCCTGAAATGGATTTCTCTCCATATCTCATATGCCCCAAAAACTCCCATTTGGAGGTTTTATGCTCCCACTGCTGACGCATTTTGTTTGGGTTTGGAGAGGATGTACTGGTGGAATGTCATTCCTTCCCTCCCACACGTCTTTCCACACCTTTTAAAGTGACCTCATATCCGTGCAGTGTATTGGATGGTGGTATATGTCAGTTATGTGTGCATACATGCCAGTGTGAAAGCACTCTGTGTATGAATTGCCAGGAGCGGAGAGATTGCTTTTGATTTAATGGCTATTGTGCTTGACTTTGTGTGCGTTCCACTGTAGTGCCGTGTCCTTCCCCTGCCTCCGTGCAGCGGGTATACTCGCTCAGCCCCACAATATTTCACGCATGCACGTACTTACACACACAAACGCGCATATTTTGCCTTGGCTGCGCTCCATTAGGTGGGCCTTGTCTTAAACGGGGAGGCTGACGTCACCACTTGGCGAGGGAATATAGAGCTGGTTGTGTGCGCGTGCGTTTTAATGCGTGTTTCTGTTTGCGTGTCAGCGGTCTCTTGTTTTATTCTCAATGTCCTTATTGTCTCTCCCACGGGACCCCCCCCCCCCCCCCCTCCCCCTCCACACACCCTCTTCTCTGTATTTGTGCCCTGCTGGATTCTATTGATCAGCCTGTGAAAGCTGGACGTCTGAAGAGGACGACTCGGAGAGTATGAGCAAGGGAGGATTCGCCCATATGTTTTTTTTTCAATTTATGCGCGTTTGTGGTTGTTATTGTTGATCAAATAAAATCCAAAAAGAAATACGTCTCTGCCAGCACATAGTTGAGATCATTTATGAGGCTCAATGGTGATTCACCAACATTGCCGCCATGAATACCTAAGCGTGTGTGTCCTGATCTTTTTACTGAAGCTGTGAATGACGATTTACAGCCACGACCATAACATGTTAAGGCCTATTTCATAAACTTTCCGGTCAAACGATCGGGTTGTAAATGAACCACAGAGTTCATGAGCACGAGGAGCTGAAGAAAATGCAGGGATAAGGTCACACACGTTGTTGTTGTTGCAGATGGCCACCTGCACTTGCATTTTTATAATTATGCAATTTTGCTTGGCGTCGCTTTTAGAGAACGACAATAAAAGCGGTAGAAGTGTAAATTTGAGCAGCTGGCATGTTTGAGCAGAGGGAGGTGGGAACGGAGGTGGCCTCCCACAGAGACAAACTGTTACTGTGCAGACCCTCCCTCAGGGCCACACCACCGAGCTGTAGTAACACAACACAAAACAATGCTGGTACTATCAACACGGTTGGATCGGTTGCCGTGGGAGGTTGGAATTCCTCCCGTAGATTCATCCGTCTTGCTGCTCGTACCCGGCTGAACCTTGAGGATGTTTTTTTTCTTTTTCTTTTGCATAAAAAGGCAGAATAAAAGTACAGAACCGCCAGCACGGAGAAGCTGGGAACGGGTGCATCGGTATGGCTCTACGAGACATTATTATTTGTTTGCTTATGCTTTAAAGGGAAATGTCCTATTGTGTTGTGTTGTATTTGCTAGATGCATCCCGCCTCTGCAGACATGGTGTGCTTCTCCTGGCGTTGATTCAAACCAGTCACCTCGTAGAGGGCAAGGTCAACGCTAATCACCGCTCACCTAATAAATTTGCATGATCATATGGGCCTTCCATCGTAACGAGGCCAGCGGAAAATGCCATCTCATACTTCTGCTTGAGAATATCCCATCAACGCACAAACGGCGTCCTCACTGGTGATTAAGGAAGCCTTGACACATGGCTAATGTTGTTATCACGCTGTTTAAACCACCGGGTGACCATTTGTGTCCTGTTGATAGGGTCATTGACATACTGGAAGGCATTGTTCCAATCAAGAGAAAGATGCATTATGAGATTGAGGCAATTGGTGGAAATGAATATGTTATCAGCATAGATTTAGCCTGTCTGATGAAGGGATGCTGGATACTAAATGGTGACGGACAGATTACTTACAGTGCAGAGCCGGTTGCTTTTAATGTCGATGTTTTGATCACGCCCCTGCCTATGTGCCCATGGGCACCGTCCTACGCGGGATGGAAATGATCAAGCTTTGGCTTTTTGGTCTCCGTTTTTCATTTTCAGTGTCCAATCCAGGGTCCCGGTGTTTAACTACCTGTTATTGCAGACCTGCCACAAATAAATGATGAACCAACATGTCTTTACATTTTTGATGTGGGAGGATCCTCTTCCCAGTGCTCGCTGGCTCGGAGGACCAAATAGTTTATCCAGGCTCTTAATCCATCACCGAAAGTGCCACAATATACCGATTCTTTGGTGACATTGAAGACAAAAAAATATTGTAAAATCAGTTTTTACTGATTGTACCTCACAATGCAATGTATATAAGGCACTCAGGCAGTGATAGTCTTCTGATATGTACTGTACGTTCCGTTTGTCGTACAACGCAGGTCCCTCCTTCGTCCACTCTGTCTCCTTTCTACTGTAAGCCCTAACAATTGGTGAATGAGGCACAAAACGGAGAAGTCTTTGAAGAACAAAGTGAACCTGTCACATACAACAACCAACTGGAGACAAATTCCATCCCAAGGACTGTATATGCTTTCGAGATAGGGGAGGGGAAAGCATCCCCGGTATCAAAATGATATAAATTACCACTGTTATGGTCTATACGGTTCAATTTAATGTGCTTGTAATGATGAATTATTTTGGTTATGAATCCAAAGTGGACCTGAGTGCAGTAGGAGCAGCAGGACTGTTAGAACAATTGCAGCTGTCTCCCAGGGCTGTGGCCATTAGTCAATAAATTAGAAAGTAATTAGTTTCTGCTTCTGTGGCTCTATTTGAAGCGCTTCACACAGGTGTAATGAAAATTTATTGGAGCTGTTGATCCGGTGGGGAAAAGAAAAGTAGAGGATTTGTAGCGTGTGATTGTAACGCAGGATTTCCATCTTCCTCTATCCATTTTTAGCCGGCGGCGACAGGTAAAGTTAGCCCCGAGCGCGGGCACGGCGAGCTTCGGCTTCCGTGTTGTGGAGCTTTCGTCGACGGGCCAGTTAGCCGGCAGCTATGAATATTTCATGTGTGGATACATAATAAGAAGACTTCCTTTAGAATATTCTGAATTGCTGACTTCAAATGATTTTGCTCGAACACTAATGACAAGCCGAATGAACATGACCAAAAATCTAACAGCCCCTGACTTTCTTTGCCCAAACACTGAAGGGCAAAATGTACGGCTGGATGAATTCACATGCAACACACAACATACTCAAATCGACTCAAATAGCATGCAAACAATTACCCTGTCGTCTAAAGATCTGTCGTATTCAATTCTTTTCGTGGGCATTTGACAGACGGTCGGCTTCGTCTTGCACACAGAATGGACCGGATCGTCAAGCCCTCAGCCGTCAGGCTTAGCTAATTGAACGGCTTCACATTTCTCTTTCACGCCATTGTGTGCAGAGCGAGGCGGCCGCACGCAGCACTTTGCCGGGCCGACAGCATCGGGGCTGTTTGTTTTGTCTGGTGGAATGTACGGTCAACAGGAGAGGAAGAAAGAGGAATCGGAAAGCACTTGCGCGGAAGGCGGACAGGGCGAGGAAACCGAGGCGGCTGCTCGAGGGCGGAGGGAATGGAATGACGGGTGCTGAAAGAGAGCGATGAGGCGGAGGGAGGGGGGGGGAGGGGGTCGTCGAGGAGACCTGGAGGCAGGCGTGAAGTTGCGACGGTGGCCTGGAGGGACGCAGAGACACGGGACGTCGGGTGGAACGATGACAACGAGGCAGATCGGCCCGGCACCGAGCTGGTGCCAATTAGAATGAAATTAGCTGGACCCTGGCAACGGCCGGGGTGCACAGTAGGGCATGAAGAGAGGGGTGTGGGGGGGGGAGGTAAAGGGGGAGAATATCCCGGTGATTAAAACCAAATGATTAGTGGTGTGCGAGGCGGAGGGCTGGAGAGCTCGGGTCACCTGAGCCCGCGGGGGGGGGGGAGAGAGAGAGAGAGGGAGAGAGAGAGAGAGAGAGAAGGTCTAATCGTAATGAGCCCAACCTTCTCTCTCCTCGTCGCCAGCCTCCTCCTTTCACCCTCTCAACCTTCCCTTTCCCGCTTTTTCCCTCCTCCCCTAACCATTTTTCATCTTCTCCCAGTGCTCTTTATTTACACGTTCTCCCTTCCTCCCGTCTGCCAGAGCGCCCCCCCCCCCCCCCCCCCCCGGACTGCGTCTGCTGCCTCCCCGTGCTAAACCACGTTACTATCTATTACCGCCTCTCGCCTCCGGCCAAAGCGCGCGCTAATGCTGTTGTTGTGGGAGACAGTTTAGCTTTTTGTGATAAGCAAAGACATACGAGAGTAGTTTGTTTATCTTTTTTAATCGTGGGTGTAGATCTGCTGATTTATGGTAATAGATGTATTGAGCTGTAACAAAAACTCAACCCAGTGTTGGCATCTGGTGCCGACTCGCCAGGAGCCGATCGGCCGAGTTTTCCTAATGAAGCCAGAATTTGGTCACAGCGCTCGCTCCTGTCTAAAGCAACTGTGATCTACTGTGTGGAGTTTTTTTTTTTAGGACGGGGAGGACTTTCCACTGTGGTATTGCACAGACAGCCCGGTGTTGGTCCAAACACCGTCTCGCTGCAGCACAGAGATCCCGTCGGCACGCTCTGCGGTGTGCGTGTGTCATTTTGTTTGGTATATTCCAGCACATGCTTGTGCATGTGGGAGTGCATGTAGCCATCTATAAATAATGAGGTCGGCCCCTTGAAATGTGTAATGGCCAGAGGCATGCTAATGGCCAGAGACAGCATCACTGGTGCTTTGACTCTTAAAGGGGCAGCACAAGACAGGAAACAAACCATATTCCCCAAATAAGACTTTTACAGATCAGATCCTGACCATGTTTTGTTTTTTTCTGTAGTGCAACAGTATCTGTATCCAGATACAAATTGCAAATTTACTGATGATCGTACGGGGAGGAAAACGACTTTTTTCTTATAGCAGCTTGTCTTCGAGGCTCCTGACTTTTTGGGCCACCGTCCGAAAACTAATTTCAACTGTTTTCCCTTCCACTATGTCATCGTCATCTTTAGGGATTTATAGGCGAAAATACAATATAAAATGAATTTTTAACTAAAACTCATCTTAGTAGTTAGAAGGATTTATGCTGTTTAGAGCTCCTTAATATCCACTTATGTTGTTTTTCACCGCTTTCAACGCTACGGTTTACGAGACTAAAATGAAAGCGTTAACCTTGGCCCAACTTCAAAAAAACGAAAATAAAGAAAGAAAAGACCACTCGCCCACCGAGAGGAGCAGCAGAGCAGTTATTTGGTTTCTCCTAGTGATGTCTGCCATGAGGAGCTGAAGAATCATTATGTCTTTTTTCAGGGAGGCAGGCGGATAACGCCAATATGCTGCGAATCAACAGGCAATCATGCAGAACCTTGCAGAGAGCTCAGAGAGCCTGAGAGGACACAAATCCTGCTCCAAGATGCTCCTCCAAGCCCCAAACCTGCCTTAATTACAAACCTTTGCAAGCTTCTCTAAATTGCATTTGCCTGACTTTGTGCATACTTTCTGGCAAGTCAGTATTTTTCCTGCAAGGCACTTTCAAGAAAGAAGCTGAGGGTTTTGCATATCTGGGGCTGAACTCTGTGCCCCTTTTCCCTTCACCTCTCTATTCCCATTCTTTCTCCCCAGCCTGTTTCTCTGCAAAGTACAATTTCCTTTGCAATGAGTACAGTGGGGCCCGTCAGCCCCGGAGGGATGATGGAGATCAGAAGACATGTCAGAAGTCTGCTGGGTCTTCTCCCCCCAGACCGCACTCCGTTATGTGGTTGAAGTCCATAAAGAAAGTGCAAACACATCCCTGGGTCCAGTCCACAGGTCTGAAGCCGGGGGAGACACGGCCGGGCCCGACTGTCACACAGACAGCCCTGAATAGATAAATCCATCCACGTCCACAGTGGGGGGAGGAAGAGGGGGAGGGGGGGGGGGGGGGGGCGAGGAGGCATTGGTTGGCGTGAGAATGTAATTCCGGTGTTCCACTCCACGGTGGCAAGAAACGCAGGCAGCTGCATGCACAGAGGGAGAGCGAGGGAGAAAGAAGTGGCAAACACACAGTGCACTATATGTGACCGTTGTTTGAGTTGCCAAATTGCTCTGTTGCTGCGCCGGCGATTATTTGTGCCACAGAACACCACGGTGAGTTTTCAGTTTGGGGAACATCGGAGAAAAAAAGAAGAAAAAAAAGAGAGCAAATTCGCTCCTTCCCTGTTGGCTACCTGTGAGGACTTAGCCAAGCCGGGAGACTTATGGCGCCCGTCTGACACATACAGCCTGGCGGCCTGTATCGCTTTAATACGAGAAAGAGGAGAAACCGAGTGAAACTGCCAGCGTGTGCTGCAGAGCCCCCGATGTGTGATACAGTATCACGGTGCGCGGAACGGCCTCTGGTCCGAGGCGAGCGGTGGCAGTTTCAGCCGGCCGTACAGGGACCGCGGACAGGAGGCCTGCTCAACTTGACGACAGCGAGGGTCACAGGCTCCCCTGGGGGTGGGGAAGCATGGGGGAGGACGAGAGACGTCCCAAAGGGGGTGGGCAGATGGGGTCGTAGATGCTGAAATGAGAGTTTTCTCAGACAGGTGGATGGCTGTCACCCT
The DNA here is from genome assembly GCF_964276395.1 of Gasterosteus aculeatus. Taxonomy (NCBI): domain Eukaryota; kingdom Metazoa; phylum Chordata; class Actinopteri; order Perciformes; family Gasterosteidae; genus Gasterosteus; species Gasterosteus aculeatus. Next base: position 5,512,250 of record NC_135689.1, read on the forward strand.
CGTTTTGCCAACGCCGGTAAGCAGGTGGCCTCCCCCTCCTCCTCCTCTCCTCCCCCTCATGGGTCACCTTCACATGGCACTGCTTCCCCCGGGGTCCCATCCCATCATATATACATGTATACTGTATGCACACACAAACACCAATAGTTATCATACGGCGTGACTCTCAGTCAACCCCGGCACCTGGGGCCTGCGCGCGCTCTCAAGGTTGAACCCAGGTGTTTCATTTCCATTAAGGCCCTCATCACATTCCCGGTCCTCCTCCCTCTGACTTTGGTCATAACCCAGACAGAATAGTCATTCAATTCCAGATTACTCTCTCTTTGCCTTTGTGCATGTTAAGATGCACAGGGTGCATTTCAGACGCCGGTGAAATAATTGTCTCCTAACTGTCTGAACCCCGACATCTTCAGGAGAGGATGTTCCATTGATGATATTTGCCCTACATGGTAGAGTTGCTCTTGCAGCAACTCTAAAACCCAATATAGCATAATTAAACTAACAAAGTGACATCAATAAAGACGGAAGTGCTTTGTAATTACAGTCTGTGCTAGGACATCATAAGCAGGCAGTGTCATCACCCTAACGAAGGATATAAATCGATGGCAGACAGACAAAGCCCCGCTTTACGATCCCCTTCTCCTCTGACACACAAAGCCAACCATAAACACGAGTAAGGCGAGAGTTTAATGGCAATCTTAAAGTTGCAGAGGCCACTATCTTGTCTTTACTGCTGCTGCCCAGCAGTACAATGGGTGCCTTGACACTTCCACCACTCCCTCCTCGCCTTCATTAGCTGTGCTCCTCTCCGTTTCTCTCCCCTCAGTCGGCCTTTTCCCCTCTCCTCGCCTTGCTATATGGTGCCTGGTCTCCTCACCCTCTGGAGACACATGAGTGGCAGGCCTCCCCCCCTTAATAACTGTATATTCCATTTCTGACACGGCTGCACAAAACAGGCACACGTGGATGGCCGCACACCAAAAAATAATGTGTTGCAAGATTGGCATTCCCACGTTGCCTCTTCCTGCAGAGCGCCATGCGGACAGAGAGGCTAAATGTCAAGGAAAAGATATTTAATTCCACGTGCGCACACACACACACACACACTCAAAAAACTCTTACGCAGACAAGACACCCCACACTGATAGCTCGTGGAGTGTGAGGCCAAATGTCAATGGGGGATGTAAATTCGGATGATTGCTTCGAGAGGTAGTTCATCACAATGCCAGCGCCGGCCGCAGCAGTATCTCATTGTCCTCCGAGACGTGTTGCCGAGCAGGCCGGCGGGTCTCCGGGCCGTGGGCACGGTCTGTCCTCCGTGGGCGGTGTCATGGCGGCGTCCTCTCAATACAACCCGCCGTCGGTCTGTCTGTTTCCTGCGAGACGCCCGGTTTGAGCAAACAGTGGAGAAGCAGTCAATAACACACAGATATTTCCCCGCGCTGTCGGCGCCGCACATCACAGGTTCCAGCTGAGATTAGCTCTGGGATTTTGTTTCGGATTCCAGCCTTTACGTATTCAACACAGTCTCGGGGCGACAGTGGTGGAGCCACATTTCCCCCTGCGCATCCTTTTGATCAAAGGAACCCCCCCCCCCCCCCCCCCTCTCTCCGCGAAAGAAATATGATATTTGAAAGAACCGATGAGATGCGTTGTTGTGAATACTATCACGCTACCTGTACGTGCAGCATTGATCGCACCTTTCGCTGCCCCCCCTCCCAACCCCACCCCCACCCCCGCCTGCTCCAAGTCTCACGGCTTGTTGAGGTGACTGATGAACTGACTCGCCCGGGGTGTCAAATATCAAACATGGGGGAAATAGTCAATCAGCGAGGCCGGTGTGCCGCTGTAGTTTGGAAACGGTGCTTCAGGAAGTGTAGTAAGCGTCGTGCTGTGTGCTAGACTGAGGACAAGCCTTTTTTTTGGTATGGAAACAAGCGGTGGGGGAGTCCAGATGCCCATGCTGACCTGTGTCTAGTCCACCCCGAGATGTGTGCTTTATTTTGTTCAATGCCCACTATCATGCTAGCCGGGCTTGAGTGTGCCTCCGCCCGTGTATGAATGTGCGCTCTGTGTCTGAGTGGGTTTTTCTTGTTGCAACCGAAGGAGGAAATGGAGGACAGAGAGAATGTTTGTGGGTGGATCATTTATCGAGGAGAGGGTGTGGATGTGATTTAGTGTGTGGGAGCTCACTGGGCCAGTGAACTTGGAAAATGGAAAGACAGGGGTGACCATGATTAGAGGTGTGCCTCGCTGACTACTTTATGACTGTATTCAGATGTGTGTGTGTGTGTGTGTGTGTGTGTGTGTGTGTGTGTGCGCGCGCGCATACGCTTGTAGATGTGGGAGTCTGTAGCCGGACGGCAGTAGATAAACACAGCAGGACACACACAGTCTATCATCTTCATCGTCTGGTTAAAACCCATCAGCGTCGCCGCGTACAACCAGGAGAAGCATCCTCCGCCTCGCCTTGGTGTGTGTTTGTGTGTGTGTGTGTGTGTGTGTGTGTGTGTGCGAGAGGTCCCGGCCCCCAGCTGATGCAGCAGAGACGAAGCGGAGTGATCCCAGACGTGTGCCAGGGGCCAAGGTCAAGGGTCGTCATATACAAACATACCCGGAGAAATTGAGTGTGAGAGATGGCGGTGGCCTGTGGGACCACTTGACTAACACTCACCCATAACATCACATGCAGCCTCGCCCACACTGGTTCAGCTCCATCTCACCTTTCAGTCTGTCTCCCCCACACACTTCTTTTGTTGCTCCTGTTTGCCTCTATTCAGGTATTGAACACGCTCAGGAAAACATCAACAAAACGTGTCACATTATGCAATGTAGTTGCTGTCGCAATGCATAACACACCAGACATTGTAAACTAGTTATTCAAATCAGTTCACACTAATTTTATCTTGCCTGATTTTGCACATTAGCCTGATCCTGATTCTTGGGATGACCTCGCAGGGCGGATCCTGTCCGTCAATTAACAGAGTAACTGCAACGCGTCTGTTTGCAGTGCTGCTTAAGGGCCGACATGATAACTGTGAGCAGGCGAATCCACTGCGTCTATAGAAACAACATGGTACTTTTATTTGTCAACAAGTAAACAGTGTTCTCCATAATCTTTTTTTTTTTTTTTCATTCCATCGTTTGCTTTGTTTAACCAGGGTGCAGAAAAATGTCTCTCCTCCACACTGACACGGTTGCACGCATCCACAGCTGAAAGCGTCCCGATACAAGCGCAGTCTGATCTGTTGGCCGGCTGAGCAGCTCAAACCTGTTTTTGTAGACACACCGATTGTGCCACACAGCTTTAAAGGCGACTCCGAGCAACGAATGACTGCAGCGCCACTTGCACGTTTATGGAAATATTTCCAGCAAAGATTACTTTTAATTAACTTTCTTTCATTAGCATTGTGTTTAGCTGGTAAAGAAATGCTACTTGCGTAACATTGCCACTGACATACAGTGCACCACGACTGACCCTTTGACACCACGACCATTTATCTACTGATAGAACCTTTCTTTTGTTGAGTAAAAAGCCTATTTATTTTTATGTGTTTTCGTTCTTGTGGACATCGCCCATTAATCAACAGGTCACGCCGGGTCAATTTTGGTTTAACCACTCAATTTACTCATTCCCCTGGTTGCCGCTTATCCCGACCACACACGACCCAGCAGGCTGCCCTCTGTTGACGCTCTCTTCGCTCTCTGCGGAGGGCGAATCCTTTCGGGTGTGTCGGTGTTTGTGCGAAATCCCCACACAGGCAAATTGAACGCGATGCCGCGGACTTCATCCCGGAATACAGTCCAGGCGTCGCCGCGGACTCGCCGATATCTTCATCGTCTGAGCAATGCAACCAATGCCTGAAATTCAATTTGATCTGCATGGCCGCCGTCACTTGACCGTTGGCTGATGTCCGTCCTTCTCGCCCTCGCTCTGTGTCCGCGCCTGAGCTGCCGCTGAGCCCTGGGCTCCAATTAATCCCATGATGCCGAGCGATGGTTGGTGTGGCGACCAGACAGGGCACAGCCAGAGCTGTGATTCCCAGGTGAAAGGTGGGATAGACTTTCTGATTCGCTCCAGCACACAGATAGAGTTACAGCTCAATTTCAACCTCTGGCCCTCGCTGGTCCGTCCTCGTGACTGAAAAGGAACTGAGGAAAAGGAGAAAGAAGAGGAAGAAAAGCTTTTTTTTACCCCTTTCTCTCTGTTTTCCTCTCCGTCCCTTTCCTTTTTCTCACTCTTCTCACTTCATTTATTACTCTTCACAACCCCACCTTCTCACCTTCACTGACTGAGATGTGCTTTATAGCTCGGTCAGCTCGTAAAGCAGCACTTCTAAGTTCTAAGAGTTTTCTTTTAGCTCTCTGGCCATTTATCTGTCCTCTTTTCACTTGTTCCACCTGCTTGTGCTTTTGTTCTTTAACCTTTTTTTGTGGACAAGGCAGGATTTGTGAATTAATCATAAGTGGTTCAATAGCTGGCCCTTGCGGCGCTCCGTCACCAAGGGATCAATAGGGGAAGGTCAGCGGCTCTGTGGTGGCACCGCCTGCTCAGGAGGAGAGACAAGGAGGGCCGCGTCCATGTGATCCATAAGCTCGGTCTGGCATGAGCCGTAATGGAGGGGGGGAAGGGGGGGGGGGGGGTCTGTCCTTGACCCATCTTGTTTCTGTCCTTGACAGACAGACAACTCCTGGAATGTGAGAGCAATATGTTTCCTTCACAATACCTGTGGCAGGTAGTTTGTTCTGATTAAAGATTTTTTAAATCTTTGGCAGCAAAGACCGGCTCAAGGTTCTAACATTGTAGTTTTGGGTCGGGCTTTATAATCTTTTGCTTTTGATGCCATACTGTGACGCAACACAAATTTATCCCACTTGTTGCATTAAACCGGCAAAGACTAAATGAAAATCTTTGATCCTTCATACTGAAGTTGGCTTTACAAAGTACACGACCACATCATTAACCTGCTAGCTTAATCCTCCTGCTGCTAGTTTTATTAGAAAGCCAGCTTGTTGTTGCTAATAATCATAACCTGACCTTTTGCCGCTGCGGCCTCGTTCGACTTAATTGCGTTTCAGCGAGTCGGTATTTGTCACCTTGGGAGAGCCGTGGATCCTATAGCAGCAGCTCTACCCCGTGACGTAAAATAAGGTTGTACGCAACTCCCTCGCTGCCATTATTGAGTATAGGAAAGCATCCTCCTCGCAAAGTGTCACAGTGAGGCGGCGCTGCAGGATTCTGAGTTAACGCGCGCCCAAAAGCACGCGGCGCGCAGCTGACGGACGCAGTCGGGGCCACGGAGAGGCTCGTTTCCGGTGACACCTTTTTATTTACAACGCACCGAGACACGCCGCGGATGATTTGTGAAGATTAGCGGAGAGGATGCGAGGTATGAATCCTCCTCTCTGTTGTCGCTATTTCCGAGTAAGCATATGCACACCGCCTAAGGGCTGAAAATAGCATCCACCACCAATGTGATGTTGAAGCCTTTTGAGCGAGCGGGTCGGGAGCCATTGACATTTTCAGCCCAGTTAAACACATCGTGTGTGCCTGTGTGTGCATTTCAAGGGAATGAAAAAAAAAAAAAAAAACGTCTTCACAGCCAAAACCTCACAGGCAACTGAGATTCAAATTCCATGTCACCTAAGCCGTGCATCAAAGCCGCGCATGTAGCCCTCCCATGCTACGTGTGCACGCGTTGACACGGGCAAGCGGTGGCGCGGGTAACCAGTGTGTGACATGGCTATTTGTAAATAACGTCCCCACCTCATCCACTCGCAGCGGCTGAGAGCTTTAAGTCTGAGTAGTGATGGCAGCCTCCCTGAAATGTGCATGAAACCGGCTTAGCGCTATCAGCGCAGCATCGGCGCCAGTCACCAGCCTCTCTCTCATGCTGCTGGGCTGCTGTGGACCAGATAAGAGCAACAACCCCCTCCCCTACCCCGGCCCCCTTATCCCCCCCACTGCTTCCGTCCAACCTCATGTTGTCTCCCAACAATCCACCCAGCCTCCCACACCAATTCACCTTTATCCCGTTTACAAGGTCTTACAGGGACAGAGACACTGATGTGCAGCTACAACCGTAATTTATATTCTCTGTAAATTGTCTGTGATTTTTTCATTGCGATAAGTGCGGGGGGGGGGGGGGGGGGGGGAACATCTGTTTTGTGCTGGAGGGCAGTGGGCCGGGGCCTGAGTACTGTGGCAGCCACTGGCAGTGTAGATAGAGAGAAAAAGGGGGAGGCACGCGATCTGTCTCCCTACCCTGAATTACAACTCCGGGGGCGCCGCTACCCGCTCATCATTACTGTTAGTATTTAGTCGAGCACATTGGGTAAACAAAACATTGGGCTCCATCTGCACAGCCTTGGAGATACGTGATATCATATTTGTAAAACTTAACTTCCTAGATTCATCGCCGTCTAATTCAGTTAACTGCGACCCTTTACCCTTAATTCCTTTTTAAAGACTTTTACCAGACGGGTCCAAAAAAACGTCCCTGTGACGGAGGAAAAAAGGATGACGCCGTCGGATTAAAAGGATGTTGCGTAACTTGTACCAGCTGACTGACCCGCCGTCCCCTTTATTACCATACACAATCAAGCATTCATGGTCGAGGGCCGAGGCCACTCAGGAGCACAGGACTAAGGACTGTTGGCATCTCAGTGACCGGGCGCCGCGACCTCATTGGCAGTCAAAAGAGGTGCGCGACCCGCGGCGTCTCGACGTACGAACACTAGCGGGGGAGTTGGAGGGGTTTCAGAGCGGCGCAGACAATGAATCTCAATCCTGAGGCCGTGGCAGATTTACATTTAAAGTAGTTTTAGCGAAACGCCCCACTTCCTGATGCATTCTTTGGCCGGGGCTGAAAGGGAGCGGCTTATCTGCGAGTCATCAATTGCACGTGATGCGTCCAGATAGGAGCCGCCGACGCGGCGGCGGCAGGGGCGGCGGCGGCACCTTTCTGCTCGCCCAACCAGCTCAAAGACGAGCTGCCAAGTAATGCGGCGCCGGCGCCTGAACTCTAATTACAGGCACCGGCGGCCGAAGGTGTGCGCGCGCGCGCGTTTTTAACACATGTGACCTGTGTTCTACCCGTGATTGACAGACGCGGTAATGACCAGCATCCGTGTGATATTGACGTCCCGTCACTCGTCTCGCTATTAACGTTATCCCCGGGTGGAGCAACAGGGTCGGCGGAAGCTTGGTGTGCGCTTGTGTGTCGGCGCTCGGGGGCATATTTGTGCTTCGTATTTATACGCACCAGGGTTGGTGCTGATGTGTTTGGATGAGTAGTCGGCGTGAGCGGGGCTGTTGACACTGTGGGGTAAAGGCTGCGATGGCTGAGGGCTCCGATGGGTAATTGAGAACAGCAGGTGTCGCCTCCCTTCCGAGCCACTTCAGGCCCCGACCGGCTCCACCTCCGATCTTCAAAGCCTCTCTCCGGTCCAGCCCTCCTTTCCTCTCCTCTCCTCTGCTCTCCTACTCTCGTCTCCTCCCCTCCTCTCGGCTCTGCCCTTCTTTCCTTTCCTACCCTCGTCTCGTCGACTCCTCTCCTCTTGGCTGCCTTGCCAGCGGAGGTTGCCGTGGAGAAAAACAGCATGTATGGTATTAATCAAACCCAGGGCATCACGGGGAGTAGGGAAGAGGCTAGAGCCCACTTATCACCGCTACACCGGTTCAGCTAGACAGAAATCTTTCATTCTCTGAAACCCCTTTGACAGGAGTACACTTGATACAGTCGAGTCGTTTTGAGTCTGGCTGTGCAGTAATAATAATTTAACGAATGAGCTCGGGAATAAAACTGGGGTCATACAATGAATCTTTTCTTTTTTTTTAAATATGCCACGTATCACTCTCTAAAACATTTTCCATTGAAGTTCCATCAATGTGATTTCACAGAAGATCTTAGGATGCTTAGGATGAACGTCCCGCGCGGTGGCTTCTCCTCGCACAGATTCCGTCCCTCCGTCCGTCTGTCCGCGGCTTCGTCCTCCTCATCAGCATCGGCCTTTAGAAGCCGAGTCTCCAAGCTGCGTTTCACCCGCGCGGACTCTCCAAGCTGTTAACCATGCCGAACACGTTACCAACCTCATAACCCCCTCCCTCACCGCCCCCACATCCTCCCCAGACTTTTTCAAATGAACAAATCTGATTGAGCGAATGCCATTACCTGGGTAAATGAATGATTCCTAAAGGACTGGACAAGGCCTAACATCGCCCTGAGGGTAAAGCTTGTTATCGCTGCAAACTCCAAAGAGGAAAGAGGCGGCTGTGGAACTAGCGTGCACTTTGTCAGAGGCCTGTATTTCCATATTAATCTGCAACATTTAGGCATCGGAGACAGAGAGGCTCCTGTCACGCTTCTTTGATAACAGAGCAGTTAGCTTTTCCCCCCTCGTGTATAAATATGTATAATTTTGATAAGATTAATTGAAACGCCTAAGTATACAGTGGTAGGAGATGAGTGGGAGGGCCTCAGACTAACTCCTGAGTTTGTGCCGAGGACAATTTCCTCCCGCTCCAAAGTGCCTTGAATCCAAAAAAAAAAAAGCATCTACCCAACGGTCTTCAAAAATAGCTGAGCTTATGCGTTTTTTTCGCGCAGAGCCGATAAATACGACGTGGAGCCTCTGACACCGAAGCCTCACCCCAATTTCCAGTGCTCTGGAGGAGATCAGATAGCCCTGTGTCATTTGATTTTCTGCCTTATCTCATCTACGCCCATCTTTTTGTCTCAAGCAGGGCTACATTTTAAGAGGCACACACTCCCGGTACCTTTTGAAGGACAAAACCCAGAATGATACGGAAACAAATAATGAGATCGCACTGCTAGAGAGGACCATTTCGCTGTTTGAATGAGGCCAACCGCTGGTGTAGGCATTTGTAGGACGAGTGTCCTTCGAGTGACATTTGGGATGCAAATGGGTAGAAGTACACACGTTGAGATCGCAGCAATCTGCAAAGTTCTTGCTTCATGAGTGCCATTTATGGTGGCGCCTCAGCGCCGGGATGACATTACGGAGGCTGTAAACCAGAACACAATTTATACTTCCTGTATGCATCCCGCTCAGCCGTCGAGCAGTTCCACTTCTCTAACTGACCAATAAAAAAATGTCTGTTTAACAGTAGTTTTCTGCAAAGTATGCAGAGCGCTAAACGACAGAGGGCAGTGAGTGTGGGGGGGGAGGCAGCAGAAGAGGGGGAGGCTGTGGGAGAGTGGAGGTGAGGGATCCCGAGACAGATGAAACAAGAGGCGGAGAGGCGGCAGAAGAGGAGTTGAAGCGAGGGAGGAGACAAAGACGGTCCCCGGTGCGCCGCTCCAGTTGACTGACGGCGAGAAGGGAGCGCTGCGGAGGAAAGGGGGGGGAGAAGGGAGACCGGCAAGGAGCCAGCACGTCAGTGTGTGAGTGGCGTCTCTCATTAGAAGGTGCTGTCAGGGGCTACGGAAGAGGGGGGGGGCAGGGGGGGGGGGGGTGCAGGGACCCCACCTCCCCCGTCTCCTACCCTTCCGCTGGCCCCTGAGATCCGGATGGGAAAATGATTGATGAGTGATACCAAGATAAACACGAGCTCTGGCCCCAAAAGGCAGCACTGCAAAATGATGCATGCGTCGTTATAAATAAACCGCGCGGAGAAAAAACGAAGAGCTTTACGATGAACAACAAAAGAGCGCAAAACAACTGTGGGACACAAATATACCCAGCGTGGGTCTTCAGCTGTGATTAGGTTTTGCTAGATTTTTGTGACTCTTAGTTTCATATGTTGTGTGTGTGTGTGTGTGTGTGTGTGTGTGTTGTTCCCACACATGTTAACAGTGGACACAAAGCTAACAAGGCTCACCAGCTGTCAGTGTTCCAGACACCTCTTGGGACTGAATTCTTTTCTTGTTGAAGCTTCCACCACCGCTGACCATGGCAAACTAATATTTCTTACAATAGAATATATTTGGGGGGGGGGGGGGGGGTGTCAAGGGGAGGCACATGTTTCATAATAACTTAATGGGCAACTGCTAACAAGATACCTTATAACATTGCAGATGTATTGGACATAATTTGACATGCAGAACAGGTCTCGACATTTGATAATATCAGTGAAATGTGACAGTGTGGGTTTGTTTCCTGTTTTATTTTGTAGTTTCCTGCCTCTCATTGTATCTGGGTTATCTTCACTTCCTGCCCTGTTGCGTCATCCCCTGTGGTTGTTTCCACCTGTGTCCAACCACCTCCCCCTTCCCAGTGTATTTAAACCATGTTTGTCTCTTCCCCTCCCCAGGTGTTTAAACTAAAGTATTAAAAATAAACTTATTAAAATAAAAGTATTTTTCTTTGCTCCACCCCATGCGTGACAAGAAAACTGCTTTCAGTCTATCGTGTGCGCTTCCATATTTGTCTGCGTCAGTTAACGGTTCGCCGGTACAAACTCAGACTTTGAGTGTTCTTCTGCTGTACTTTTTCTTGAGTAGGTCAGAAATTGTTGCGTGTGTGGCAGCATAGGCCGCGCGCTGCCGTCACTCTGCCTCCTCAGCAGCTTTGGCACGTGGCGTCTCCACTCCTTCACTGTGAGGCCACGCACACTGAGGCGAACCTCTCCTCATTTGGAAGAGCTTCAAATCATAGCATACAGCGTGTTTGTTAGTGTGTGTGTGTGTGCGTGTGGTAAGAATGCAGAGGTGCATAGGGAAACTGCAGTGTGTATGGATTAATGCTGCAGATGTGTACAGTGCACAAAAATACAAATACAACCACGCACAATACTATGTTCCAATGCTGACTCATTTTTTAGTCATAAATGTTTTATGCTACACTTTGCGTTAATGTTTAACACTGAGCGCCAAACGCCTGTGTTACTTATCGAAGTGGAAAGGCAAATTATCATCAAATAGTTACATTATATCATTATGAGCCTACCGGCTGTGGTCTGGTGGAGGGAGGATGAATTATGAATGGAGTGTGAGGGAGGATCTTCGCCTCCCCCGAGGGACTTCCAACACCACAACTCATTTAAGTTGGATGAATCACAGATAAGGAAGGAACCCCCCCTCCCCCCCCCACCACCACACACACACACACACATACACACACTGCCCTTCATGTAATTTACTCCGTGTGAAGAAGTGTCACTTTAGCTGCTCGCAGCACACACACTTCTCGTTGGTAGAAATGTATGCTGAAGGGGGCTTTGTTCATTTTCAAACTGTGCATACCAATGCTGAAAAGCACCATAAAGAAGTCTTGTCATCTAAGTCACTGGTGCATTTTCTGCCTGCCGCAGACTCGTGTCGGGCCTCTTTGTACATCTCTAAAATGAGTCCCCGAGCTGTGCTGTAGCTTTGCCTAAAAATTCCTCTCATCTCATCTCTCTCTCTCTCTTCTGCCCTCCTCACCCCCCCCCCCCTCACTCTTCCCCCCCCCCCCCCCCCCCCCCCCACCCCTCTGCCCGGTCTCCCCGGATCCAGGCCGCAGAATGGGTCGATGATATTGTACAATAGGAAGAAGGTGAAGTACAGAAAGGATGGCTACTGCTGGAAGAAGAGGAAAGACGGGAAGACCACACGGGAGGATCACATGAAGCTGAAAGTGCAGGGAGTCGAGGTGAGTGCGCCTACAAGAGTTTGGATATAGAGGGAGTGAAAAGGGGGGTGGGTGTGCAGGGGAGGGGGGGCGGGCGAGAGCCAGCCTTCACCCTGACACAGACAAACACACGTCCACGGCGAGCCGTCCCCTGGCTGTAATGGAGACGGTCACATGCTGCAATCGGCCCGTGTCTCTGAGGAGCCTCACCGAGAAACAATGCGGCACAACAATACTTTTCCCTGGGAATCCAGCGGAGTGGAACCGATTGTTTGTACCTTATTAAGGCTCCGGGTGTTGCCTTTTGCTCCAGAGAGCCTACATTAATCTTCGCTGGCTCGAAGCGGTGCCGTCGAGCCGGCGTTCCCCTCACCTCGACTCCACGTCGCTCCGCACGCCAGCCGCTGGCACAGCGGGCCCGGACGCGCCGCAGCACCCGGACTGCTTCTCCGCCTCTGCTTAAGGGCGGTGCTGAAGTTCGGGTTCGGGTCCCCTTCCCGAGATTAGCCATGAGCCCAGGAGACAAGAGACGCGAGATTTTTCGCCGTTGTTCGGCGTTTGTGTATATGTCCACATATACACACATAGACACGGACACACAATTCCCAAACACCTGAGCACACACCTCAGGGAGTGGTGCTGTGAGTCTGTGTCACACATGGAGACAAAGACAAAGCTCAGGCATTCTCCCAACAGGGCCAATGTTCTCTGTTTGTACTCCTCCAGATATTTGTCACTCCAAGAAAATGGCCACTTCCTCTGCCTTGCCAGCAAAGTGTCATCTTGAGTCCTGCAGTGGTCTGATGACCCGCTGGGACACGACACGTCCATCCTTTTGGACCTGTTACATATTTTTTACAGTTTCTGACAGTACTAGCTCTAAGTCAGCCAACTTGCTTTGGAAGGGTTATACTAATACAGATTAGGGACAGTAAAGTTGGACTTTTACACAGAATACACGTCAGCAAGCACACAAAGGGGTCCTGATCAAATCTTCCACTCATTTTACTTGCATAATGTTTTTTTTGACAGCCGGATGGGGTCATAGCTGCCAATTTCACCCGTCTTTACTGACTTTTACGGTGGCGCACCAATTTCAGTTCCACCCCGTACATTTTTAAAAATTTGTATTTTCTAATAAAAGATGGTGTCACGAGTCAGCATTTAGTTCCATCCTCAAAGTGTCCCTCCAGGAGGGGTTGAATCTCAGATTCTCCGTTGAATGTGTCCTCCACGGTTATCAGTGAGCTGATCCCACAAATCATTCTTAAAAGCTTAAACATTATAAACATACATCTAAAGCGAGAAGGTGGCCAAAGATGCTCGTTGAATATGTCCCCACATCCACCTTACTTCTGCTGTCTAGTATTAGATCCTCGCGGCCCACTTCAGTACATGCAAAAGAACCACTCCCCCCGCCCCCTACAGAATACTGTACCGTTTGACACTGTCCTGTTTTTCACCATCAATGTTGGCCAATGCTCCAAGAAGAGCAGCCGTTTTTGCGTTAAAGCCACACTCTGAACTGGCCCATCGCAGCCTCTGTACCTTCTCCTGGCTACTGGACGCCAGCGTGTTTTCCGTGTTCTTGTAGCCGCCACAATAAACGAGGAGAAACGGCGTTACAGCATAAAAATATCCAGACCTCTGTGACCAACTCATCTTTATAGCAATTGTAGAAAAAAAGAAAAACCCGCAGCTGTAGAGATTGGCTCTTGAGGCGAGCACTCTTGTGAAACAAAACAACAAAAAAAAAAATGTTCTCGAATCCAGGGCAGCACTCCAGATTCACCCCATATGCTACACGCTTGTATATGCTGTGTGGTCCCGATGTCTTGCCAAGGTGGGTCCGATGTGTGCTCGTGCTGCCGAACGGAGCACATCGTATGATGCATCGCTGCAGTTTGGTAGCGGCGGGGTTTGGACTTTAGCCAGACTGAAGACCTGGAAAAATAAAGGTTATATATCCCTTAAGTGTTGGAAGAGCGAGCCTTTCTTTACATTCCAGCTCGACACAAACAGTGAGTAATGCGCTGGTCACTGTTACAGTACTTTATGTCCATTAGTGGCAAATGAGTCGTCGGAGGCGGAGCTGCGGAATCGCTAAACCTGTAGTGAGCAGTGTACAGTGTGCAACAATTTAAGATAAAGGATGCAAAGAGGAATCCTCGTGAGTCACGCGGGTGAGGACTGATGGAGAGTTCCCACCGTGGGATTCTCCTCTCTGTCGTTTGGCTGTGTGAGCTCTGATATGTTGTAACCTGCCTAATTTGCCATAGCTAATTGTGCTCAGCAGCGCAAGGTGTGAAGCTGGGCTTAGTGAAGAGGGAGATACAGAGGGAAAGAGAGAGAGTGGACATGTAGAAGCCGACCCATGGATGGAAAGCCACACGGGATCACAGAAAAAAAAAACTGCCATTTCACTGACGGTATGTGAGCATGCAGTGCACACATTGTCTTGTGTTTTTTGTGCACACATCCACATCTTGCCGCCTGGGAACACCCGGGTCGACAGCTCACCCCTCAGGTCTGACAGAGTGAAGTGATCCATCACCGTTGCAACCTGCCCATGATGGGAACCATGACCCACAATGCACAGGCATGTTAACTGTAAGCACATCCAGATGAGTTGACCTCTGCCTTCTGTACAGGGAAGAAATGAGATCACGGGAGGGGATATAGAGTGATCTCTTTCTGCCTGCTATTCTATTTAGATGTAGAAAGAATACATAATTAATGTAATATCTTTGCAAGGCAAAACGCAAAGAGTTGACACAAGTTGAGTGTAACCTCAATAGACTCAATAGTGGAGTCTTTAGAGCTCCCGTGCTGTGCTGTAGCCGCTCTGATTCCCCGGCCACCCGGTGCTTAATAGAGGTTCTGTGGCTATTACGTGGGCCAGATTCTTTGCACAGAGAGGACAAGTGTTGTGGTTGGTCCAGGCCGGTGATGCTCAGCGACTCCAGCCAGGGGAATGCTGCAAGTCCGCGAGCGAAGGCCCTTCTGGGGCCTGCGAGAGGCAACCTAGCGTGGCATGAGTAGATGTCCGCTGCTGCCCTGTCTGCTGCGCGGTGCTGGCTCAGCAGCCCGTGTAAACCGAGGCTCTGCCCCCCTCTTTTCTCTCCTCCACCTTGCTTCCCCCGACGCTCGCCCCAGTGTCTTTTCTCTCCTCCACCCTCGGTTCCCCTGCCTTTCCGTTCTTTTCGACTAGATCGTCCATCGCCCCCACCCCGTCTTCTGCTTCTCCTCCCAACTTCCCTCTTCCACTCCACGAGTCCACAGTCCGGGCGGACGGAACCTTGAGCTGGGCGGTAATGCTCCCTGTTCCCTAAAATTGGAGCGCGGGGCATGTTGCGGCATTAGCGCTTAACAGGCCGTGAAATAGCAGCCTGCCGTGCTGACGTCTCCCCATCACTCCAGGTGAGTCGGCCAGACGGCTGGATAAATGAGCAAGCAGCACCCAGCGCGCATGCGGGGCACCCGAGGAGAGATGTCCATCAGCGACTATCTCACCACACCCTGCCCTCTCGCCAAGCTCAAGTAGTTCACCAGCTCCTGGTCACGGCCAAACCTCGATAGGGATGCGTGCAAACCCGCCCCCCCCACCGCCCCTCCCCCCCGTGGCGGGGCTGTCCGGCGGCCTTCTGTCAGACAGATTCCTCGGTCACAGCGGGTTACGATTGGGTTTTATTCTCCCGGAGTGATGTCATCTTAAGCCGGGCTGTAGGCCTGGCAGTGTGCACAGCTCTAGCATCCCCTGGCTTCTCCCTGTGTAATAGCAGAGACCCCCTACACACCTGCTCTGACTGACTCTGATATCCGCCCTGCTTCTTGTCGAGCTTTCACCCCAACGCCACCTCTGCTCATCCTCTGATTAGTTAACGTCGGCTTAACGCCGCCATCTCTTCCACCCCTCCTATCTTTTCTCTTCATTATTCCCGAGCTTTAATAAACTCCCTAAAATACAGATCGATTGTCTCTTAAGTGAAGGTGGCAGTGCCTCTGACTTATTTCATTACCACCGGCTAATTATACCGATTGAAATGAGCTCCTGCTCTTGAGGTGCGCTGCGGCGCTCTGCGCCACTGTGCTCCCGAGATCTGAACGCCGATACAGTTCTCCACCAATTCCCTGAATCCCATCCCTGCCTCAACTCAACGCCGCCATCCCTTCAGCCGGCCCTTTCACCTCAATGATCAGCTGCTGCGTCCTAAAGCCCCCGTAACTTGTCATTTCATGTTGGATCCACCCTAATGTGTGATTTCAACTGTGCAACTGTGCAATGAAGGAAGGTAATGGAGCATGCTCGTGGCTCAATCGCTCTGTTCATTGATAATAATGAAGACAAATGTCAAAACATTAGTTGCTAATGTTGTAATGGAGTGGATGCGCACTGGATGCGCACTGGATGCCACACTGCATTGGCTTTTAATATCACATGACCTTCAATGTTTCACTCCTCTTTACTAGTAGCACTGCCCTTTATTTTTGCAGCAGAATCGATGTTGATGTTTTTTGTCCATCCGATCGGGTTTGTGTCTGAGTTGAAATTCACGGCGTCACTCCTTATTTATAAGCACGTTAAGGCACAGGGAATGGGGGGGAAATAACGTTCCACATTTCCATGGCCAACTGAGTGTGTTCATTAGTATGTTATGATCAAACTAGCTGCGTGTCTGTGAAATAGAGTTGCTTCGTGTGGGTGTTTGTGTTTTCAGTAGCTGTGCTACCACTGATTTACAGATGCGGTGGTTGACGCCACCAGATTGTGAGGCCAGATGTGAGAGGGCACTAAACAAACCCCTGTTTCTGAGAGGAGGCGACGCTGTGCATGCTCTGCCCCCAGCTCCAGCTTCGAGTCAACTGTGAAATTAAGATCAGTTTACTGATATTAGTTATATTTTCCAGTTTTTATTCAAAGTTATAGGCTTTCTTTTCAACGGCACTCAGCTGCCTGTTCTGTAAAGACAGTAAATCGATTACAGCTTCCATTGTCTTCGCTCTTCTCCTGGAGCCTGCTTTGTTATTCTCTATTTTTCCTTCCTTTTGCCTTGAGCTCACGCTGCGAGCTCTTCCTTTTTGAATTACCTGATTGTGGAGGAGTTAAGACCAATCTGTTTGTGATATTTCAAAGAACGGTTACCATGGTTATAGCTCCTAACCCTTCTTCTCTCGCATACAGTACAGTGGAGTCAATGAGTGGTTGCAAAGCACAGGAAGAATACGCTTTAGCAACAAGATTTATTCATGCTACTACAAGGTACAACATGAACTTGGAACGAGAAAATGCTTGATTATAAAATAACATACACAGTGCATCCAAATGCAAAAGCCTTTATTAGTTTTGGGAGATGATGGAGCCAGATCTTCATTTTTAGTTTGTGTAATATATTTTTTTTAATGTATTTTTACCCGCCACATTACATTAAAGCAGTAATCCCCTTTCCGGCATAATGGCTTAATGGGGGTTGTTATGTTGTTATTAGTGACTGGTCCAAAGCCTTCCCACATGAACGCCTTACCCCCAGCATTGGGAGCGTCCACTTTACCCATGGTTTTCCTTAAAGACCCCAGTAATTAGTTTTTCCTCTCTTAGTTCTTACAATGGTGAATCACTCAGCAGCCGTTAAGCCCTTAGTGTGCTTTTCACCTTTCGTCTTATCGCCGTTTCAATCCAGCGGCCGGAATTAAGGGGGCTGATTTTGGAAAGGTTGCCGTAGGGAGCGGATCTATAATGGGCCCTTTAAAAAAAATGAAAAAAAGGCTTTATTGACAGCGTCCGTTGTTTAATTTACCACTTGCTGCCACATTTAGTGTTCATCATCACGATGAGGCTTCTCCGTGTCTTTATTGTGAAGGGTTAGGGGGAGATTTCTCCAAAGAAAACCGCCCAAAAATACATTTTAGATGTTGCAAAGTTTAAGGAATTTAACCTAAAAACTGGCTTTATCAAATCTCCCCACGGCGTTTCCCAGTGAAAACTGTCCAGTTGCTACACCCACCTGCTTCAGAGTCAAAGGAATAATGGAGCACAGTCAGAGTGCGTTTACTGTTACTGTTGTCATTCTTTGGAGGGCTCCAAACTCTTTTCAGACCTGAACCACGGATTCTTCTCAGGGCTCCACGTGTCACTCATTATCGCCATACTGTCGGTACACCAAATCAAGCGTTTTTGCCGGCCCTCGATGCATGTGTAACCCCCATGGGAGCAGCGGAGCAGAGCCAACTCCAAATATGCAAAGTAGGGGCCAGAGATTTGTCGAGAGGGCGAAGAAAACGCAGCACTGCAGGCAGTGAGCGGGCTTTGCAAACTCTCTATGCTTTGTGAATTCTTCTTTTCGTGAGCCCAACATGGATCCCTGGGTAACGCGGGGCCCGGGTTTTATTTACCAAAATTCTACCGTCTACCACTTCTCAGTTCCAGGCCAAAATACTCTTCGGAGATTCACCCTGATCCGAATAAAGCACCTCCTAGTGATGCAGAGCGCAGTGTTATACACTGAAAGGCCCTCTCTGGTATAGACCATCGCCGGATCCAGTTAAATCTCTCGAATTTCAAGGTGGGAGTTCAAAGGAAAGCAAGTCGTTTAAGCATCAACTCACATCCCTTATGTTTGGGTGCGAGTTCTTAGAGAAATCTCTGTTTAATGATCTACAACCAGCTTTTGGCTGGTTCACACTTTTCTCAGGCATTTCTACAGGTCAGGGTCGTCTGAGGCCCTGAGTATTGAGGAGAATCAAAGAGTGGTTTTCTATCCCTGAAAACCTGTGAAATGTATTATATACATTGCTTGAAATGCCTGGGATAGCTCTTCAGGACATTTTACTGAATCTGCGAGTTTCCCTTTCTCCCCATCTGCCTCTATTTTCCCTATTTTCTCTCTTTCTTGCAGTATTTTTTCTTTTTTTTTTAACCTCCATCTGCTTCTTCCTTTTGAAAAAGCTGCCCACTCCAATGGCCCCCGTTATTGTAGCAGACCCCGATGTCAAGAGAAGCCGTTTCCTCCGCATTGTCGCGAGGCCCTGGCGGGACCATCTCTTCTTTCCCCTGCCGCTGGGCTTCGGAGCGCTTCGGTTCTTTTGACATCCTTCAGATGGCGAGCGCGGCACCTGTGTTTGGGAGACCGCTACACACCGAGGGGCAAGGCTCTGAGGAGGATTCCTCCGGTGTCATTATCTCCTCTTTACTCAGAAAGGCGGCGGAGCGGGCCCCGCAATTTCCACTTGAGCTTTTTCTGCCTCATCTGCAAAAAGATATATTTGTGTATTGACGTTTGCAAAGAGATGAATTTGTTATACCCCGAGCGTCTCGCTCATCGGCTACCTTTATCTTCCTTTTTGCTGGGCTATTTATTCTGGTTGCTTGTGCACACGGCCCATGTATTATTCACCAGCAACACAGAGGTTTAGATGTAATGCGCTGCTGTGTTACATTTAATAGCTGCAAAATCAAAATGTAGCATTGCTCCCAACATCCACTCTTCAAAGGAGGTATAATGAGTGGAGCTGCAAAGTTCAAAGAGAATGGTTAAGTGTTTGTGTAGAAATATACAGGGTGAGCAACTGTGCTTTCCTCCGAGTGATATTGAAAGGTTTGATATTTAAATGAAAGGGGGGGCAAAGGGGAGCTTAACACAGGAAACAGGTTTAACCCTTCTGCTTTGGGCATCAGAGGCATGATTCATTCGGATAAAGGGATCCCCGTGAAAGTTTCGCACGTCACAACTTAGTGTCCTCTTTTACCATCGTCTCTTCCTGCGGGTAAACTCGCATCTCTCCGATTCCGTCCCCGGATGTTACGTCAGCGCTTACCTTCTTCTTTTCAACGTAATCTGAATAGATGTTCCCTTCTAAACCTCCTGCGTCACACAAGGTCTCTCTCCCCTTTTGAGTTTCACTGCTTCCAGTTTGTTTGCGGCCGTCGTTGTCTTGCCGCGCGTTCGCGCCCAAATGAAAGGCGACAACAGAGAGTTGTGGCTTTCTGTTGCGCACGTAAATGTGAAGAGAGAATGAGTCATTTGTATAAACCCAAGGGGGTGCTGAGCTTGTTCTGCATTGTGTGTCGACACCGGTCCCCTGTTAATGTCACTGTCACTAAATAATGACGCTCGCATGCAGACAGCTGCGCTGACGCGCAGGCAGACCCACACACACACACACACACGCAGTTGTGTGCGCGTGTACATTTGTCCCCACCGTACACTCCTCACACCGGCAGAATCTCAGGGGGTTTCTTTGTCATTTTATGTATGTATAAATGCATATCATTTCCATACTGAACGCGCACATTCGCCAATATGGTAAAAACATGATTCATTAAGGAAGCATGTTATTGGTAAACATTTCTATAAAAAAAGTTTTAAGGACCCCCCCCCACCCCCACCCACCCGCACCCACCCAAAAAGAATATCTCCCGCGAGATGGATGAAAACGGCAGAGATAGAAAATGAATCAAAAAGACTGTGGACTGTGGAAAATAAAAGACTGATGAAAAGAAGAGGAGGGAGCAAGAGAAGCTTAGAAGGTGGATGGATGGTAAAGGGGAAGGGAGGAGGAGGAGGAGGGGGGGGGTGGGGGAGGAGAGGGGGTGTAGAGGGGAGAGAAAAGCCGGAATGAACGATATATAGCCCCGGGCAAACAGAAAACAATTGTTACACTGCCTCCCATAACCCACTTCAACCTTAAACAGCAGATTTTTTTCACTCAATTAATTTCTACACATTGGAGCAGGGGCCTTGGCTGAAGCGGCTTTTATGTGCTCCTGCAGCTACACTGCCTGTGCACTCGCTCGCTCGCTCGCTCTTTGTCTGACTCTAGCAGTCTTTCTTTCCCTTTTTTTTTCTTCCAGAAAATGAACATCCTGCATTTGAATGGACTGGACCACTTTGAGAGATGAATAAACAGAGAAAGGGCACATAAGGTCCAAAATAGCGCTCACACAAACATTTGATGGAAACCCTCCTTTGAGTCTCTCGTAGGACAAGAAATGTCTTTTAACCTAATCAGTGCATTCAGAGGCGGTCATGCAGAGCTTCATGCGGACTTTGAAATATGGTTTTAAAGTGCAATTACACGTTCATCTGAGTGTATTTCGGTACACAGGCCGTAAGTGATTTTCATTAGGCGTTACATGTATACGAAGAAAATCAAGAAAGTCAATCTTTGTGTTTACAGCAAGAAAGCGGACTGGAAGAACAAGATTTTTGTACGCAGGTTGAATAAAGCCGATGACAAATAATGACATTAGTGATGATAATAATCACACGGACCGTGGTGGCCCTTTTTGTGGACAGCAGGTTGGTCTGCCCGAGGGCTGAGCGAGGGAGAGCAGGCAGAGACAGATGGACAGATAGATAGGGGAGGGCATGACTGAGCCGTGTCTGTGTGTGGTGAGTGAGGGCCAGTCGGAACAACATGAATCATGGCTCCAGTTGAGAGAGGAGGAGATCAGATCAATAACAGCCCAGAGGAGGGAGAGAAGAGAGAGAGAGAAGATGAAGGGAGGACACAGGAGGTGTTCATCACTGGACCACACCGACTCCCCGGCATGCTCACCTTTTCTTTTTTTCTTGTTCGTGCTGTACGGTTAATGTATCCAGCAAAGTCCTGCTTCATTTTCTTGCCTGAAACTGAAACATAGATACACATAGATACAGACGCTGAGCTATTGGGAAAGTAGGACTTATCGATTATTCAAATGAAGGCTATTCATGGTCCTCCCTTTGCAAAGACGGCTAACGATGCTCTTGTATCACTTTCCCTTCAGCAAAGCGAATGATTAATCTAATCAAAGTGCAGGTCAAAACATCCCAGCCTGAGAGGAAACCGGCGAAAGTCGAATTCATCTCACTTGACTCTTTAACTCGCGGGGAAGCTTGTTTGATTGTGCATGAGCAAATTTAGTTGTGCTTGTTTGACAAGTGTGTAAGGTACAGCGCAAAGGCTCAGCAGTGGCTATTTGTCATTAAGGGGCCAGCGTGCCTCGGGGGAGGCCTGTTTGTACACAATGCCTGTGTATGGCAGCAGGAGCAGCCCCAGAGGTAGTGGCCGGTGTTGGAGTGGCTGTCTGGGGTGTTTAAGCATGCTACACACACAAGTGTAAGACGGCCAAGCTCTCCTCCATTGTACTGTGGAATGGGCGAGCGATTTTTCTCATCCTGCCTTTTAAAAAAAATATAATTTGGTCGATAAAGGTGAAGGACGTTTCATCGCTATTCCCCCCCCCGCGCGCTCTGCTGTGTCTCAGAGTGAAATCCCGAGATAAAGCTCGGCGGCGCTCCATGTTTAATGGAGCTTAATCCCGCAGATTTGAGATACGGAGCTGCGAGGTAATTCCCTCGTGCCCGTCTTCACTAACACAGGACGGCCATGTGACCACCTAATTCCGCCCGTCTGTTAGACACAGGCAGGAGGACGGACAGACGGACAGGTGGACAACGAAAAAAAAACACAGGTCGGCCAAGGACAAGTGTTTTTCCTTCATCAGAAAAAGGGAGCTCTGCTGTAGAAAAAAAACACATTTTCCACCATACTTTCCCCTCAACTGTGCCTCTGCTACATGTGGTCATCTCCACTTCGGCTGGTCAGTCAACCTGCCTCTTGATTGGGGATTTATGAGTTAATCTGCAACACAGAGATGAATATGAGCCACCGAGATGAGTTTGGAGAGTCAGAAGTGAAAGCTTAGTGTTCCGGCCACGGAATCACGACAGACTTAAGAAGGTTGGCCGGCCGCAGATTATTTGTAGAAGCCACATGCTGAGAAGTATTATACCCGCCAACAATCCTCCTTAAGTGATGAGCTGACAATTTACTATTCACCCTGCCGGCGAAAATACTTTCAATCCGAGTGCATAAACCTTCCCATGGCAGGCAATACGCCAACCCTTCTCCTTCCATCTGACACTTTTTGTTTCAGAATAGCCACTGTGTGGTTCAATTTAGCCCGAGACGTGCTTGTCAGGCCCGCTTGACTTGAGCTGCGTTGTCAGTGTGCAAAGCAGGTCACATGGATATTGCAGAGCGCTGGTTGTTAGTGGGGTTCGACAGGAAATGGGCATGTTCCTAAAAATGTCGTTTTAAAAAAATATATATTTTATTTATAAAAGCTAAAAAGGGTGCTGTAAGCGAAATAAGAAAGGAGGCGCTCGTCTTGTTTGATTAGTAACATTACAAAGGAATGAATGCTAGTCTTATTCCACCTCTTCTTATGGGGCACCGTATGTAAAATGTTGCATGTTCTAAAATCCTGCGGAGTTTTAGTACATTTAGCATTATCATATGAAACAAAAGCACGACAATATCCATATGTCACTTTTTCAAACGTTTAGAGAGAAATTCATGTAAATTCATGCAATATCTTTTCCAAGGATAAGGTTTGGCAGTAACACAAAGTTGTGAAATATAAATGTAAGGTATAAATGTAAATGTTAAATATAAATGTAAATGTTAAATGTCATATCTAAATGTTAAATCTAAATCTAAATGTTAAATCTAAATGTTAAATGTAAATATAAATGTTAAATATAAATGTAAATTTATATTATTTAACAACTTTATGTTACGGTCAAACATGGCAAAAAATAACTGAAAAGTTATTTCTCTCTAAATATTTGAAAAAGTGACATTAATATTGTCATGCTTTTGTTTTTATAAATAATGCTAAATGTACCAAAACTCTGCAGGATTTTAGAACGTGCAACATTTTACAAACGACGCCCCATATTTTCTCAGCTGTTTTCTTCCCCTCTGTCCTTCATCGAAAACGCTCTCTAAGCCGCTCTCCATACTCCTCCACCTCCCTCGATCGTTGCCTCTTAGGTATAAGACCCCTAATTGTCATGGGGGGGGCAATAAACTGGAAAGACTGTATAGTTATTGTCCAATCAGACACACTGATGGTGTCAGCGTACTGGGGGCAGAAGCAGAATGTTTGGAGCTGTGTTTGCGGCTGTTTATGTGTGCGAGTGTATGTTTTTGGCAGGTGAGGGGGGCACATCGTCCTTTATAGCTGCCCTCTGCCTGGCACCGTCACTTCAAGGTCTCAATCACTTGCCATTCCCGGCCTCCACCACTGCCAACGCGACCGATCCACCTCTGCCAAGGTCCTCCTCATCCCTCTGCTGCCGCTCTTCTCTCTCCTCCTCTGCATAATTACCCAGGTAATTGTGGAGTAATTGACTGCATCACCTGCTCCTAGGAAGCTCCGGCATTGTTTAATAAACAGCTGGAATATGCGCCACATGTTGTTGGAGAGCGAGAGGAGGAACATATTGGGGCAGAGGGGGAGGGCTGGAGATAGAAGGGAAAGAAGGTGGGAGGAGGATCGAGGAGACTTGGGGTGGCAAAGTCTGAGGAGGCGGCGGGTGGAACGCACGCATGATAATTACCCGAACACAGACACACAGATAGAACATTCTCGAGGCAAGTCCTGAACTTGTTATGCAAGGTGAACATATTATTGCCTGTGGAAAGATTGGCGGGGGAGAGGGTAATGAGAGCGGGAGATGGATAGATTTGCAGACGCGGGGAAGAGAGGAGGCAACAGAATGTGAGTGAGGGAAAGTTTTCAGGCACGAGAGAACGAGATGGATAGTCAGAAGACGGAGAGAGAAAAAAAAAAAAAAAAAGGGAGAGAGGGGCGAAGCGAGGCTCTCAGGGCTAATGACATTAAGGAGGCCTGATGAATCGACACCCGCTGAGTGTTATTGACGTCCCCCGAGCCTTCCCAGGCGGAGCCAGCCTCCCTGCCCGGGTATTGGCTAGCCCTGCTCCTCAATTAAACTGCCTGATTAGATTCCCTCGGTTGTGCCCTCTCTCGGGGTGAGCCGGGCGGCGTGATGGATGTGATGGGCAGGATTATCAGCGAGGGGTGTCACCCCCCCTGTGCCCCGCCCCGGGCGAAGGGGGAAGGGGGGGCACCAGACGATGGGTTTGACCAGTCGTCGCAGGGCCGTGTAGGCGGAGGGGTAAAGGGGGCGCGGCGGCAGACTCTTAGTGAGGCTGTCAATCACCGCGGCTTACAAGATAGAGGCCGTGTCGCCGCACAGAGATGCAGAGGGGTAATTACTATTCCATCTCACTTGGCATCTAGATATATGAGGCTGCTCGCAACCGCTGACCTCACATGCAACCACTCACCATCTTTGAGATTGTTTGAAAAAGCTCTATTTGCATATCCTGTCCTTCATCCACTAATCCCTCAAAGATGGACTCGCAGTGTAACTGTGCTCTTGTACTGCAGATCCTGCAGGTTTTTATTTAAGTATGCTAGTGGTTTACCATAGTAAGTGGGAGGTATACGTGATTCCTCATAGTTAGTTTTCGCTCTCACCCGTGTTCCCACATTAGTCCAGGATGTTGAGGAGTTTTGTCCTTAACCCTATTCTCTCCAGTTCCTCCGAGTGACAGTTTCTCACAACCATTCATCAACATCTTGGCTCTTGTGGTGCAAAAAATGGGGCAAGTCAGGTAAGTGTCCCAATTCAGCAGTTTTGAAAGGCAGTAACTAATGATATCTCAGGAACGGGGGCTGCTGCTGTTTCACTGAGAACTTTCCTTCCTGTTCCAATGTGTGTTTGTGTGGCTGGATGGCCAGCTAATGGCCTGTCTCTGATGAATTAGGGGGTCTGACACCTTGCAAACACACTCTCCCAAGGTCACTGCGGCCCACGGATTACCATATTCTGAGGTTTTAACAATCTAACACAGCCTCAAGTCAGTCGGATGACAATTGAGTCCAGCACACAAGAAGATAAGGGAGTTGGAGGATGGGGGAGGGTTGATCCAGAG
The DNA here is from genome assembly GCF_964276395.1 of Gasterosteus aculeatus. Classification (NCBI taxonomy): domain Eukaryota; kingdom Metazoa; phylum Chordata; class Actinopteri; order Perciformes; family Gasterosteidae; genus Gasterosteus; species Gasterosteus aculeatus. The sequence continues at coordinate 5,537,615 of NC_135689.1, forward strand.
GAAGAAATTGCTTTTAAAGTGGAGAAAACCTGCAGTGAGCTCCGCCTGCTGATGTCCCCAACAGAGGCTGTGACGCCGAGTGTCCATTTGTGCATCCCTCTCAGTTAAGGCGCTCACGCAGTTGTTCACTCCACAATGTTATCCCTTTTTTTCTTTATTGGATAGCTGATATTCAACCCTCCAGTTTGTGTTCAAGGGTCCTCTAACACCCAGGAAAGTGCTTAGTGAATGCGCCTGGCTGAAGCGCTCCATATTTGTTCCCAATAGCACCAAGTTATTTTCAAATAGAGTATAATATAATGCTCCATTGTGCCTTGTAACAAATCGTATAAAGCATCGCATCAATTTATAACTGACCGGTCAATGGTGTCGTCCATCTGTCAGCTGAACTCTGTCACTAAGAGGTAGATACAACATCCAGAGAGAGCATTTACAAAAACACAACCGTGTTACATTTGCAAACATTGACTCATTCATCTCAACAGAAATACAGGCGGGCAAAGTACTGAAATGCATGCAATGCATACACACAGAATAATATTGTTACACATAAGGACACAAACACACACCCACACACTTACGCCATATGTGTCTGCAGGGAGCTGGCTGAAATGTCAAGCAATGTGCTTGGCTGCCTCCTGTCGACACCTCTCTCCTTATTTCACAGCAGCACCTGGTGGTGACAAAGAGCACGGAGGAGAGAGACTCCCCAGGAGAGGAGTCCACCCTTTCCCCGGGATACGACCCTCCCTGCCCTGTCGTGTTCTACTTGGCTATCAATCCAGCTCAGCTGCTTAATTTTACCTTGCATTGTCCCGTGTTCAAAGCCCCTGCCAAAGTTTTTGAGGGATTTTAGACATAGCACAGAAGTCAAAGAGCAGCGTGAATGAAAAGCCCCTTCCCAAATTGATTTCAAACTAAATCAAACGCCCCGGTATTCAGCATGTGCCGGCGCTGCCACCGAAGAACTTTAAAGTTGCACAGGCCGAGTGCGAGAGAAAGGGGAGGAGGGGAGAAAGTGAGGGAGGGGGACGGTCGGAGCGGAATGCAAATGACTGCATCCCTGCGTGGTGTCAGAACAGGTGGCCCAGTGGTAGTGCTGGGGCTGATGAATGAGCTGTTAAAGTGGAGCCCGTTGCTACCTCTAGCTAGTGGCAGCTCCAATTCTGCCTAGTTAAGCATTCGGCCTCCTCTGCCAGGACGGCTTAATTGAAGGAATCATCACAGCGACTCGGGCAGATCTGGTGTTACTGGGACCAAATTGTCTGCCTGCCTAACCAGACTGTAACGTCATAATGTCGTGATACTGTCCGTCCACTGATAACGAAAAAGTTTCATTACAGGACACAAATCCCTTTTAATTACGTTGCATCCAGTGTGCATTGCTTCAGTTCAGTCATAAATTAAAGGATAATGCTGGTAGAATTTTATTTCCCTGTTGGCCGTTTTACCCATTAAGAGTCGAAATCCAACAATGTATTTTGCTGCAGTCGGAAGCTGCTCATTTATGATCTGTCCATGTAGATTACTGGCTCCCAGTGTTGTTTTAAAAAAAAAATCCATTAAAAACAGCTCACAGAGACATACTGCTGCTCTGACTCGTGTAATACATCACCCTGAACAGCTCTTGTATTGCTGGTTTTCTTAACATGCCTTTATCACTCAGGTAATTACTGCTTTGGTGTCATTTAATACAGTATCACACCTGCAACTGGGAGGACAAAATGTCCCGTTCTTTTTTTTTTTTTCCTCCCTTAACGCGGCCCGCTGGACATTATTCACATCAGACAAGCAAACCATGAGGCAGGGGAGCAGGAGGAAAATACCCCGATTGGTTTATCCAAGCGGAGAGCAGTGACTTTGTTTATTGTATCAGAGACTGAGGGTAATTATTGGTAAATTACAAAAACCTGTCCTGTCGGCGATATCAAGCAGAAACCAATCGAGCCATCGACACTGTATTTGCGCTCCAAAAAGCAAGTAGCCTCTGGCCCTCTGCCGCACCTGCGCACAGTGTATCGAATGTTTGGCCTGACTAATGAACGGCTGAATGCAATTATAACGTACTATCTCTGAAATTAGGCCTGCCATGGTGTTAATTACATAATTACTGAAGATGTCAGCTCCATGCGGGAGGGTGGAGTGTCACCGGAGAGAGCGAGAGAGAGAGAGCGAGTAGGGGAGTTGCTTTGCTTTCAACGATGAACTATAGACGCTTCTTTGATTCATGATGCCGGCTTTGTGGGAAATATCGCCTTTGCCAAGTTAATTTTGAAAAGGCCAGCATATTTGGGCCGAGACAATCAGCCTGACCTTTCTGGGAACAACCCCAGTTTTCACTCATTCACCTCTCCCCCCTCCCTGTATTTCTTTATTTCCTTTTTCCTTCTCTTTCTTCCGCCCTTCTTTTCTCGCTGTCTCTCTTCTCCCTCTGCTCGGTGGGGCTGACATGCACGTCCTTGACAGCAGCGTTTGCTAATAGAGAACGCCATTATTTATCAACATGTCCCACTGATGAAGCGGCCTCCCCGTTTCCGATGGAATATTTGTACAAATTTATTGGAGGCTGCATCTATTAGGAGCGGGCCTTTGCTAGGAAACAAGTACGCTTCTGGTCCGGACTGACAGTCGTATTCTCCCGTCTGTGTACTTCACCAATCAAGGCGACTTTTTCCGTTGTTCTCCGCGCAGATGATTGTAATATCAATTCATTCCACTCTTGCAGGCTCGTGGATAATTTGCGACGCCCGTGCATCAATTGTGTCATGAGGACGTGGAGCCATATTTCCCTTGCAGAGAATCTGGAATGGCATTTGTCATTTGCGCGGCAATGCGTATCTCTCCGTGCCGCTAGTAAACGCCCCGCGTCAAAGAGTGTGCGTTAATGTGTTCATGCAGACGGTGTTCAGCGGTGTTTTGTCACGAGGATCTGAGGACGCAGCCGGATCGGGTATACGGTTGGAGCCGGGGTCGTCCCGAACGAGATGCAGATGGGGCGCCATGCTGCCACAGGCAGGGTGGGGTCTCCATCACAGCTGTTTCAGCACCACCCATATGCCTCAATGCCCCCCCCTGCCGAGACTTTTCCAGGAACTTGAAGTAGTTCACCTCGTCCTCCGTTTGCTGTTATACCTCCACCCGCCGCCTCCTGCCTCGGTTGTCGGCTGTTTTCACAGGAAATTAGCCAGACGTCCCCTGAGGTGGGTCGCGTGCACAGCGAGGTATCTGCCTGTCACGGTGCTCCGCGGCTGCCGCATTCATTTGCTGCCCACCGTCTCTCTCGCTCCGCGTTTCTTCTATGCCTCTCCACCTGACCGCTGCAACTGCGCTCTAAACAAATGTTACTTTATCCCAAACTATTATTGCGTTTGCATCATTGACGTCCTGCACATGTCTTTGCTCGGACACCAGTCACTTGTCTCCACCTTCACGTGTTCTCGTCAGGTTAAACAAATTGCTGCAGTATTAATGTTACGCCCGAAACTTATTATTGCTCCGCCCTGAGCTGGTCCCGCCCAGTCCCCGGCCTCGCCATGGGTGTCAGATGTTAACAACTCTTTGACCCGAGGCACCTCGTTTTATGACCCCGTGAAACAGTCCCTTGACGAATTTGACAGACTTATGAAAACATTTCTAAATAGGCTTTAAAGGTTTCAGAGGGACAGATGTATACACCACCGCGTTCTGCCTGTAAATTAGCCGTAGCACATCATGCCATCCCTGTTCTGCCAATCCGTGAAGCTGACTGATCACCAGACGAGCCTCTTACAGCAAACAACATCCTTTAATGACTGTTCTGCTTCCACGGACCACTTCTTTTTGTTTGACTCTTTCTTGGACACTCATGCGTTCTCGCTGGTGCGCCCATTTTTCCCGAGTGGCTACAGTTGACGAGGACAGTTGTGTCCAAGTAGTGGAGTTAGTCATTGAAAATGGGTCAGACCCTGGCCCTTATTTTCCCCCTATACATGAGAACAGAAGGGGGACGTCAGTCACCCCGGGGTAGCCCAGGGAGAAGCCGCACCTCTCGGGATCTGTCCCCGGTAAAGAATTGCTGAAACAGGGAATTCAGTGGCCCACGACTTCTGCAACACAAAGGACCGTCCCCTTGCTCTGGCACTCGGGGGACGCAGTCAGCAAAGTGCCTCTTACAGCCAAAGACCCGAGCACGGCTTCATTGTGCTCATAGAGGCTCTGCCCCTCTTTTGCTAAAAAAAAGTAAATTGCCCAACACATGCAGACACTTGAGAGGTGCCAGTGAAGGATAGTAGCCATTCGTGGATGCCTGACACAGCATCTTACAATTACTCACTGAAGGCCCACGTTTGGCTTAAAAGAAGAAATAACAAAAGGTCTATTGTATTGTTTTTGGTGCAATGGACAAAGGGCTTGTGGGCCTTTTAAGGTGTGACAATCTCCGGCTCACAGTGATGTCTGCCTGTTTGTCTTCTAAATGGATCACAGGAAAGATCATGCGAGTCCCTAACAAGGCGGATGTTACAGCAGCTGTATGGTGTGGTTTAGTAGTGGACGGGTAGATCACATTGCAACCCCTGCTCAGCTCAAGGATACAACCATCACTAATCCACTGAATGACCACTCCCAACACTCTGCTTCAATGCATTTACTCCACATTGTCGGGGAAAAAGGGAGAACGAGGGATCCACCGCTGCGCTGCTACACGTGCAACACAAGGTCCGACGGCAAACACGCAACGCACGGTGCACATTTGCAGCCCGACTGCCAGAGCAGAGAGGTGGGAAGCAAGGGGAGGGTGTGTGTGGGGGGCATTGGAGACTCCCGGGAGCTTACACCTCCTTATTCTGTTGCTCGGCCCATGAAATATTAACAGTGGCTGCCTCCCCTCTGAATAAGCCAATAGAGTAGTAAAGGGTAAGGTCTGCCTCACATGGTGTTTAATGCATGCCCCTTAGGGCCCCGGCCTGGTCTGAAGAATAGGGTCTTTTCTCCAGCTCTTACCATCACTTTGGTCTCCCCTCTTTCTTTTATTTTGTCTTTCTGACTGTCCTTTTCCTTCCATTGTTTTCTGCCCGGCTTTTTCATTCGGCCTAATCAAAAGAGGGCGAGAGAGAGACGGTAACAAACAAGTAGAGAGAGAGAAATGAGGGAGACTCGGAGCGGTGGGATTTAGGAGGCTTAAAGTAATCAGATGGCGAGTGCGTTCGCTCCTCGGCCTCTCGTCTGCGCTCGGGCTGTGCTTTCCTCCCACGTGCCGAGAGGACACGGTCGCTGTGTGGCGACCTCTGTTTCATGAGGCATGCAGGTCCTTTCTCATCTGTTCGTTGCTTCTCACCCAAGAACCACCGTTGTCTCTCCCCGCCACGACAGCGCGGCAGACCGCCCATTAAAGGTGGCTGGAGGAAAACAACTGGAAGCACGAATAGATGAAACGGACGCGTGGGTTTAAACGGTGGATTGTGCAGTTGCTTTTTACATTTTAAAATGACACGGAGAAGTCGTGTATTACACACATAACTGGCTGAGGACAGTGACAATAATCTAGTTTAAGTACTGCACCGTTTCCTTGGGGACATTAATTTGTTATTTCTTAATCCACAGCCAGAGCATCTTGCCGTTAGTCCACTTGTACCGCAGCGCAGAAAAAAAACCTATTCTAATCTAATTAACCTGAAAGAATATCATTATGGTTCTTAATGATGATTAATGTCCAAATAATAATAACATTTATGAAGTATTAGGGAATTAGAGTTCTCGTTGGATGTGAAATTATTCTTTCTGTTCAGGTACAAGACGCTGTTACAACAAATGGGAACCCTCATTACTCATATCATTGGCTTCTTTGTTAGAGATTCTGACGGATCGGGAATCCATTGTAACTCCCAAGTTTTCCCTCCGCTGATTTCTTTCTCCTTCGAAAACTTTAGAAGATTTCACCGTCCACTCAGCCCCGAAAGCCGCTGACAAACAAGTCTCTGTAGTTTTCTTCCTGTTGACTTATTTCCGTACTTTCCTCCCCGCGTTAAAACAAATGGCAAACTGCAGGAAGCAAACAGCAACAGAGAAACAGAGCCGAACAGTTGACATTTAGCTTAAATGGAGGTGGAACGGGCTGCCGGGGAGCGGCTGTAACGATGCGGGGAAAGACGAGGGCTTCTTCTCTCTTCCCCTCCCGCTAAGACAAGATTTAGGACCTCACGAATACCAGCGTATTTTAGCGGTTGATGCACACTGCGGGAGGTTTATCTGGGATTGAGGGATTTGCTGTTGAGCCCATCGCTGGGCCGCTTCTATGACTTACTGTGGCAGCGCACAACAACAGGTTACAAAAGGGAGACTGTTTTATTGTTCTGTGAGATCTTGTGCAAGTCTACCACGGGGCACACTTTCCCCCCCGCACATATAAGACCCTGTGTGCAAATTTTGAGAGAACCTCTGACAAAAGAGAAGTCAAAAACAAAGTTTCGGTGGGGTTGAAAAAGCAAAATAACAACTCAAAAGTCAACCTCCCTGTTAAATTCCTCCTCACATATTATCTCATTTTTTTCTGGTGGAGCGTGGGGAGTCATAGAGCAATGATTGAGAGATCCTATATTATTCATCTATTCCCCCCCCCCCTGCTTTGCGTGTCATTGCTATACCCTCTTGCTCTTCCCTCACCACTTTCCTCTGGCAGGGTAATTGACAGACCTCAGCAGTTAAGACCTCCAACAGCTCTTTCTTCATTTGGAGACACTTTGTCGGTTTTAATCAGGCTTTTAATTGGCAGGCTGGCAGTGGGTGAGTGGCACCAGGGGCCGGGGCGCGGAGGCAAAACACCGACTTTCCACAGATACCATTCTTGCTCCACACCTCGCCTCCTCTGCCCCCCTCTTCCCTTTTTATTTTCTCTACCTTAGATTCTTACTTTACTTCTCCCCTTTCACCTCAGTCCAGCTCCTTTCTTACTTATAGATCCTTCATCCAAGAGTCACAAATCCATATGTTCATGCTGCTACTTTGCCTTGCTTCATGTCCTTGGGCTATAACTCACAAGTACCCTCAAGCACACCGTTACATATAGATTAAATGAGTTTGCTGATGGTATTTCTGGTTTCCAAACGTGGAATAATCCCACCCATAACACCCGCCTGTCTCTGTATCGCGTTGTGAGAGTATGAACGGTGAGGGCGGATCCCGTGGGCTCCGCTGTGTTGCCTTTTTTTTTTGTGGCTTATTTCTGACTCCTATAGGGCAGCCGGAACAACCATTATGCGCCGCCAGTGAAACCGAATGTAGGACACCGGGGCTCTAGTCTGTGATTCTCCCTCCTGCTGAGGTGTTAGTTATGCCAGGGGACAAGCCAGAACGGATTGAAAACGGGCGCAAAGAAAAGGCCGTGGGAGGTAGAAGGAGATTGAGAGAGGTATAGATGGGCAAGAGAAAGAGAAAATGTCCCAGAAATCTTTGTCGTAAAGAAATCCTTTGACAGCCGAAGCCCTGCTTCTGAACCTGGCACGGCAAAGCCTCCGATTGTCTGTCACCCTGATGACGTGACAGCTCCAGTCCGCCTTACCTGCGCTAAAGACGCGCCTCTCCGCTAGTTTAGCTCCGTCTGTGTAGAAGCCTCCTCGTAATCAACAAGCATCCTGTGTATTTGCCCGGCCAATTAGGAGTCATTCATTTGCTAATGAAGGCCCTGTTGAGGTGTAAACGGCTCCTAGGGGCGCGCGGACACGCGTTCAGCGCGCACGCAGCAAAGCGCAAGCGCCACCGACGCGGCCGCCGTCCCGTCCCCACCGCTGCCCACTCAGCACATCTCGCCAGCAGCCCCTTAACAGTAAAAAGTATAATTGAATTCATTATTTCCTGTTTTATGACTTGTTCCGCTGTGGTTTTAATTTGTCCCGTAAAAGATGAGGCAGGCGAGCAGCTCTCCCGCCTTGAATTCCCTCCAGTTCCCCCTCTCCCTTCGTTCTTCCAGCGGGCCTCGGATTTTACGAGGCGGGTGGAGGGGTGGCGGGGGGGGGGGGGGGGGGGGGGGGTCTCGTGCGTGTCGTGGGAGCCGTCTCTACCGCTAATCAACTCCTCAAGGTTGCCATGCAGGCGGAGGCAGAGATGCGCTGCCAAATGGCGCGCCTAGCTACCTCTCTAACAGGCTAACTGCTTGACCTTCAGGATGACTCCATCCCAACTCCGCGCTGAGGAGATGGCCCATCTGTGTATTGATTTAGTCATGAGAATATAATCTGAAAACATTTCTGTCAATATTTCCTCCCCCGCCTTCAGCTTCCCGGGGAGTGATGATGTTCAGCACAAACGCAAGGTTATCAACGGCATCTCTGTGTTTGCCGAAGACGCGCTGTATTTTCCTGCGTGATAAGGAGGGTTTTTTTTTTTCCTAGTCTTCGTTAGACACGGACTTGGCAGAGCCGTACAGTCGGGGGGCCTCTAGGCTCCTCACTTTGGCCCCACTGATTGCAGATGACTGCTCAGCTGCCAGCAGCGGCTGCCTCACCTGTTCCCCCGACTCCGGAGACGTTTTATCCGTTCCCCTCCCTCTTCCTCCCCCTCAACATCGCTTTCCAACTCACTTTTTTTGTGTCAATTCATCCGTTTGTTCATCATTTTTTCCTTTGGAGGAAGCTCAAGGTTTCTGCCGCGTGGGTTTCCTCTTTTGTTGCGGGGGCCGACCCCTCGAACTCCCACCGCGGCACCGCGGTTGTTATCAAAGAGCGGGGAAGCGCTCCATTGGGCAACAACGTCGACAACGCGAGCACTTTTAATTTGCGTGACCTTGAGTATGAATAACATCTCTCCTCATTTATGTGTCATTGTCAGGTTCGGCATCAGGACGAATGTGTATTACAGCTTCAGTCAATTTGAATTCTTTGACTTTTCACAATCATTACTAAAAACAAAACTTTTACTGTTGGTAAAGTTTGCTCCCCTCACAGAGGTGGGCACTCAGATATCCACAGGAGCTTTGACCCTCGGAGCAAACGTGGTTTGTGTTTTAACATTGGTGAGATGTAACCGCTTAGAATGTAACATTGGAATCAGATCAGGAGGCATTATGGCCCCCGCGCAGAGAGGAACGTGCACTTCTGCTTCAGACAAATCTATTGTGCATTTGTAGGACATACTGTGTTTGTTAAGTGGGTTGTAATAATATCCATTTATTATTCTGTTTATCTTAACAACTCAAAAATGAGACATTTTGAAATGCATGAGACACGCAGCTTAATCTAAGGACAGAAAAAACGGATTCTTCATCTTATGCAATTTGGGTATGTAGGGCACCTGGAGGTAAATGTAGGTCTCCCTTTGTTCCTGCTGTGTGTGGGTCGAGCTCGCATGGTGTCATGTGTCTATAGTAGGAATCCTCGGTGGGCGGCTGGGTCTGGCATGGAGGTACGGGAGGATTTGCTATGTGTCGTGTCTCCCGAAGCCAACCACAGGGCTGTCAGCACTAATGAAAGGTCTGTCTCCTCACATCATCGTTGTGCTATAGGGGGAGGCTTGTTTGTGTCTCTTTAAACCGATCCCAGATAACCGGTTGGAATGACAATGGCGCGTGTCAACCTGCCGGCCGAAGGAAGGCGGAACAGAGAGCCGTCTGCACACGGTGAATCGGACTAAGATCTATTATGTGCTATTTAATACTGCAGGAATGGAGCATTTATGCAGGTCCTACCATAAGTTAGCATCACACCGCTCCTGTTCCAATCTTTAGTGTTAGTCTTTAGTTAGAACCACTTTTTTGATCTTGTGACGTAAATCTGCGGGATTTAAAAACTAACCACAAACCTCATTCAAAGCGTCTTACAAGAAACTCATCGGCTGTGTCACGACGGAAAAAGGCTAACCCGATTTTGTGCTTTCAGGACTCATTCCTGCGGCACTCTGCACACGCTGGGATAAGCAACGTGTCAGAGCACTCAGAGACCAACATTTTACAGAGAGAAAAACATTTGAGGGAAGGCGAGCGCTATTACTTTACCACTCGTTGCATCACTGGGTAAACGGCGGCGTGGGTATAGTTTTTGAATCAGAACCTCCCGCGACACTAGCGTACACTGTGAGTGTGGGTTTAGATTTGCGTTGTTGACACGTGAGCACCGTCAACAGCTGTCTTAAGATCCTCGGTGCTGTTGGACAGACAGTGTTAAGAGACAGTAAAATGAGAAAAAGAGAAGCCGTGTGCCATGTGCATTTGAGCCGCTCGGGGGGAGGGAGGTGTTTTGAACACATGCCTGGCACGTACGACTCAGCCGAGCAAAAGAGCTTTGTATCCTCCTCACCGGGGGGAAATAAAGAGAAGGTGAGACAAAAAAACTTTTCCATCGCTCCGGGCTACTGTTACCGGGAAGCCGCCGAGGAATTTAAAATATCATTCTGCAGCTGCATATATTCTAGATCTCTGTTGGAGACTCACACTCTCCTCACTGAACCGCCTGCTCGCACATACAGTACACACACACACACACACACAGCATGTCAAACCTTCAGGAATACATGGAGGAGAGAGAGGGAGACTCCCAACAGGCCTCAGGCGCCCTGAGGTGGTGGCTTTTGTTTTGAACGTTGTTTCTGTCTATGACTGAAAAAATGATGGTGATCATTTCTCACTGTCACTAAGGCGCCCTCTCCGACTCCCAGACATTTGCATAGGCAGCGTTATTCCACCAGGAAATATGGGGCAGTTTTAAGAAAACTCCACTTTGGTGAGGCGGGCGTACGAAAGGCAGGCGGAGGAGAGTAAGTGATAGTGATGGACGGTGTGATATAAATAGAAGTGGTGATGGCAGGATAATGCATGGCTCTTTCTGCCGGGCCGAGGTTCAGGCCTGTCAGTGAGACAGGGAGGGAGGGAGGAGTAGAGAGGAGGGGGGGGGGGGAGGGGGTCTTTTCCAGGTCATGATGGGCTCCTGTAGGGGCAGGAAGAACCCTTGATTAATTATGATCATTATTATCATCACCGTGGCCTGGGGGCATTAGTCACAGCCGTGTCAGAGCGAGGACCGGACTGTCCGGGGGAGGGAGAGCGGAAGGGGGAGCGTGCCTTACGGCGGACATCTTGGCATGTTGGACACGCCCCTCTCCCGGTGCCCCTCCGCGTGTGTCAGTGCTGCACACGCATATGTCCACCGTCAGCCCGGCATCTATCACGGGTAGGCTCCTTCAACCCGGTCAGCTCCCGCTGCTCCGCGACAAACCCACTAAACGCAGGCTGATCGATGACGCCTCTTTCCTTCAACAACATGCCAATAAAGCCAGCCAAGTATGAATTGAGCGCCGCTAAGATGACAGCCGGTAGGCTCTGCGGAAGAACACACTGTTTGTCAGGACATCCGTCTTCCGTCAGACTTTCCTTCTTTTGCACTGGAATATTTTTTGTCACTTTGTTCGAAAAAACGGCGCTAGTGTGTATAAAAAATATAAATTTATTATGATGTAAAATAAACAATTCACTTGCATGTTGCCGTTTCATCATCTTTTGCTTTTTACTCTCAATTTCCCTCAACTACTCTTTTTTTATTTTTTTTGCTTTTCCCGCCGTCTATTTTTCACCTTCACATCTCCTGCAGCCTCTCTGTGTGCTGCACATAATGATGGACAGCTCCACGCAGCCATGACAACCGTGAGCCAGGACGTGCTCGTTGCCAGGCCCGGCCTGCTCTTTCCGAGACGTCTCCCTGACTTTTATGAATACATGTACACAGCTCAGAGCGGCGGCGGATTTGTCTTTATAAGTCCGGGTGACACGTCCGCAGTGGCCCCACTTCATTTATTCCACTTGCGTAGATTAAGGCTGGCATTACAAGTAAGGTCACACCATGCATCAATGTTACCGCGACACCTCAGCGGTGCTGAGCGTGCCCAGGCGTTACCATTACTCCACCCCAGCTTCTCCGCGGGAAGTTTTCATCAATTTCTTTGTTTTTGCATCTTCCTCCTTCCCCCACGATTTCTCCCCCCCCCCCTGCTCCACAGCCCCTCTCATTCTTCCCCGTCAAACGCGCGTCGCCGCGAGGAAAGGACAGGTGTAAACACTGCTCCAGGAACGGCCCGCAGCCTCACACTTGTGTCAGAACAGGTGCGCTTCTGGACAGGAGGTGCGAGGCAGGTGTTAGATGGAGCCTCGCGGCTCACGAGTGTAACTGTCAAAGTGTCTTGTGTTTCCCCTTCTGCGATGACATGTTAATCCCTAACACTTGGTCTCCACTGGGAGCTCCAACTCTGATGATAAACAGAAAGTCAAGGAACAGCCTTCGCTGGCACCTCAAAACTAATTAGATTTTTGGCCACTGCTTCCCGGTGTGCAGCCACAACCCTCTTTCTGAACCACTTAATATCTTGTCATGTTTTCTGCCTCCGTGGAATCCCTTTATCTTACCATACCTGCATAACAGTATGTAAAGTGGGTTATCTGAAGATGAAAACACGCCCCTGCTCAGGTTCTCTCATGAGAGGAGGAGTTTGACTTTGTACATGCTGCTGGGTGGCGGTAGCCGGCCCGAGGTTCTCTTAACCTTAACCCGGCCTCTTTCAGCACGGGGACTCGGGGACACCATCAGGGACGGTCATTCGTCCTTGCAGGTCTGGGTCCTTGTGAGGCAGAGAAAGAGCTCTTAGCTGTGTTGGTATTTATATCAGCGTGCTCCTTGTCTGTCCAAGACTTTACTCAGGCTCCCTCGGCCTCTTAAGTAGGGAATATCTCCTTGAAAAATAAAGAAGAGAGAGTGTGACGGTCTCCGGGCTACTGTTTGCCTGTTTTCACCGCTGTCATGGCTGTGGGTAAAATATAAAAGTCTGTTTGAAGCAGCATGGCGGTTTGATTTTTTTGTTGTTTACCACATCCGGTGTTGATTTGGGGGTTAGATTTTCTGGCGTAACGTGTGCGTGTCGGCCACCAGTGTCTCATTCGTTGAGTCTCCGTCACACGCCTAAGGTTGTATTTTTTTTTTTTTTTCACAGGCCGTTGGAAGGATTTATTCCTCTTTTACTACATCACTGAAACACACTCGTAACTCGTGAATGAACTCCTTTCCAGTCCATCGCCCCGGCTCGCCGCGCTTCAAGCGCCACCCTCCGCGCCCTGCAGCCGTTAATCAGGCTAATCAGCTTCCTCCTCACGTGGCATCGCAGAACTGGCAGACCGGCCTTCTAAACGTGGCACCCAGCGCACGACCTGCTCAATCTCACCGCGGCCTCCGAATACGGGTTTCACTTTTTAACACGAGCTGATACGTTATCACCGTTCAATAAAATAGATCTCACACACAGCATTTCCGTTGTTAGCGTAGCTCCGGATATTCTTTATGCTTGATATGCATTATGCTTGACTCGGTTTTGACAATGATTGCTTCATATTTTACAGGCTCTATTGATTGCCGAGCATTTTCTCTTGGTTGTCAATCGAGGGATGAGATTTCAAACCGCCTATTGTGTTGACATGTCGGGGGTCTATAGGAAGCACGGGCCGTCACTGTCACCCCGGCGTGTCTAAAAAGGACCCATGGAAGAGTGCATCATGTAAAGGTCACATACGCATGTTGCGTTACCAAACGCGATGTTTGCAGCTCTGAGGTGACCTCCGCCGCTCTCATCCCAGCCTTTGTCCCGCTCGCCATCCGTGTTTGTCATGGACGAATTGGTAATAAAATGAGAAAGGTGACAGAATTCTCCGTTCCACATGGCCCTCTGTCATCCCTTTTTACCCTTTCACAACAACACAACAACAACAACAACAACAACCCTGCGCACTCGCACAGACGCGTAAATACACGCGCCTACCGTCAGTGCATGTGTCTTGATCTTATTCGCACACAGTAAACACGCATTGCAGCTGTGTTGCAGCAATAAGCGCTCCAAACACACATTCCTGCCCGCTCCGCTGTCTTCCTCGTTCTGTTTCCTAACACCTGATACCAGATGTTTCATCTTCTCTCGCGTGAACTTGGCTCCGAAGACATATTGTGGTGCTGATTACAACGCTCATGAATTTGCAATTTAACACTTTTTAACCGCCCCGTCTATGTCGCGATACACGCTCCGCTTTGTACTGGCATCTGTCCCGAACACAGAAATGTGAAAAAACGTTGATATCAACCCCCCCCCGACGAAGGGTAACATTCTCCGCGTGCATCATAACGCGCTTGATTTCGACTGCGCATGAAATGACTCAGCAGGCCAAATGATTGTCCTAACGAAGCGGCGAAAGGAGTCTGTCAAGAGTTCTCCTTCTGTACAAGACACACATTAGTTCTCCCTGCTGTAGCTGCCGTTTCTGACCCACCGAGAGGAGAGTGTGGTAATGGAGAACACAAGCCTGATGGGCTCTCGGGAGCTCCGGCTGACACGAAAGGGCTGCTCAGCAGTGTTCTGCCATCTAGAATACTTACGGCGGTGAAATTTCATTGCGCATGAATAGTTTGAGTGATGCAGTTACTATGCATGAACTTTGTATGGAGTGCAGACGTCGTGCGCCGCTTCCTCGATTGCAGATGTTGAAACTGGAATAAAAGGTACTTCTGAGGGACGTGATATTACGCTTAATCTTGTGTAATTGAAAAACAGCTTTTTAGTTTCCTAGAGGGGGTTTATGCTAAGTGGTGACCTAACAGTGTTTTGGCTTCAGTTGTGCAGCCGAATATCGAGTGCCTTATGGTAATCCGTCGCACCAATGTAGTGCTTGAGGATCATGCATTATGCAGACTTTAGGATGTAAAACATTAGAGTTGGACACTCCGTGGACCCAACCGCCCTCTGTTCCTCACACATAGAAAATCACACCTCTTCACATAACTCATATCACACTTAGTCTACCATCCTTCTGTCTTACCTAAGCAGTGCTGATTTTATCCAAGTGCGCCGAGCGAGTAAACAAGAGTTTCCAAGCAGCAGCTCCTCGGATGAATATTGTATACACCTAGTCTGGCAAAAGCGTTGTTGTTTATGTCAGGGACAGAGTTTATGGTGCTTGGTGGGCCTCTTAGTGCAGTTAGGGTTCTCCAGCATCCCACTATGGCCATCAATTTCAGTACAAGATGGTCTAGGTTTGTGTTTTTTTTCTTCTCCCCTGTCTCCTCTTGCTCTCTTGCTCTCCTCTTCTCCTCCCTTTCTCCATGCTCGGCTGGTGTTGCCTGCCATCTCCCTCGCCTCCGCTTGCCCATCTCACCTTCCTTCCTTCCAGATGGCGCATTTCACAACCTGCTAGGCACGATCAATCAAGCCCAGATGCAGACTGGGCTATTAAGGTCAGTAATGATCGGCCTTTGAGCGTTATGGGCCCGGCTCCTGTTGTAAAGCCATGCATCAAACTCTGTTCCAGCACTCAGCTTGCCTGCCCTTAACAAGCCAGCTTAAAATATCGGCCGGAGGATACAAAATGAAAAGGGTACAACCTTATCTCTCCGAAGACAGGCCGCTCCAGCCCCAAGGTGTAATAAAACTACAGAACTTGGCCGTCGCCTGGAGTCATCTCTTTTATAAGCAATATCTTTCAAAGATCAGCTAAGCGGTGGGCTATGGGTGCTGGGTTGAGAGATGTAATACATCACACCGTATTCCCCAGTACAGGAGAAACCAATGCTCCCCATTCAAGCCTTTTCATGGGAACCAGGTTCCTCCATCATTGCCTCACACCCCACACAGGATTTATATTTAATTTGTGAAAATCCCCAGGTTTGTGGTGGGGGGATTTGACGGGGTCCTGAACCCTGCCCCCCCTACGGGCACCGTGACCCGATGCACATGCATGAAGAGGAGCTGTGCCAAATCACACACAAAGGAATGAGACATCTGGGCGTTCCTGAAGGACAGCTGCTCCTTCACCGGGTCACAGGCCATCGTCTACCAGTTGCTTTATTGAGTTACCTTCCCATCAACCTTGTACCTGCGCCTCAAAAACAGCCAATTTTAAAGAGTTTCAATCCAAGTAATGATTTGATTCGGATCCATGGATTGCAGAGAGGCGGCTAGAACATCGAAGGCTTGCAGCCTCGGGAGATGGAGGGTCGTGGGAAATGTGAGCTCCTTGGATGATGGATGCTCTCAGGAAGGAACACCTGTTATTTATTTGGTCATCCCATCCCAATTCCCTATTTCCAATCCGACCTGTGACGTTTACGAATATCGTTTCTTTGCAAAGAGACTTCATGTGCTCAGAGGAGATAATAAATCATACCCAAGTTATGCTGTAGGCTGCAGCGGCCGTCCATAACTTTGCTGTGACATGCATTGTATATTTAGATATCGGACAGCGCTGTGATTAAATGAGGTCTCCTCAGTTGTCACACGTAATCCACTGACCACAGTCTCATACACCAATGATATTCGCACAATAGCAATTTGGAGCTAATACCAACATGAAGCTTAATTGGTCGTTTAACTACAAGGTTAGCAATTGACCCCCAGCTCATTAGTCTCTCTGTGGTTAGAAGTAGCATAAATGCAGAGGTCAAATTCCATGTATAAACCTATTTGTTTAGACAATTAAAATGAATGTGCTCTTACCTGGTGTTCATTCGTTACTGTTTAACACAGAAGCCGAGCCAGGCTCCTCCCCCTGCCGTGATGCTCCGACCATACAATGGCTGTGGCTAATTTATTCACTCAATTTGTATGTACAGGTAATTACAGTTTTTGAGCCCGGTTGAGAGTGGGATTTCATTTGCCTTTCAGCTTTGCATAACCCATTTTCACAAGAACTGGAACAAAAAACAAAGACTCGGTCTCCGACTCTTTGACCGTGCCAATGAAAATCTGCTCGTTATTCCGAGCAAAGAATGGGTCTTATAAAGAGACACAATATTCTAGACTAAAGCAACTGTCACCCGCGGCCTGTGTGTTGGGATTGCTCTTTGTATGTCAGAGCACTGCATGTGCTGCCAGCATGCGTGGAACATGATGTCTTCCTGTGTCTCTGTGGCCGGGGTGCATCCGTGTGTTCTGGGGTTGGCTGACGACGCAACGGGGGCCCCGTTCCCCGGGTTGGCCGGCGGCCTTGATGTCACCCCCAAACCCGCGGCACGTGCACCAACAGCATGGGAGTCCGGGTCGCCCCAGCCAGCCAGTCTGGAACCTTTGCACAGGCCCATAAAACACAGAAGCACAGAGCAGAAAATTGAAAGCATCGCGGAGGTGCCATGCCAGTGCTGGGGAGGAAGATAAAAGTCTTTGGCCAGGGTTGGAAGCATCTCAGCTGGAGATGCATGCTGGGGGCTGTAGGATTTAATAACCTTAGACCAGGGGTTGAGGGAGGAGCCCAGTAATAGTTTACAGTTGCATGACCGTAAGATGATTTAATAATGTCGCTCTAAGGCATGACATGGTAGTGCTATCCCGTGTATCTGTTTTACTATTCTATGTAAAGACACATCCACTGTCTCCGATGTGAGACGAGTCGTCATGTCGTGGCCTGTCATGAGCCCGTCTCCCAGGATCAAATGACGCTCGCCCGCAGAGACGCCAGGTGTTTGTAGCGCTTTGTGCGCGTGACATTTTGGATGAAGTCATCACAGCTCGCGTTTGATCACCGCAGCCCCTTTGTGGACGTCACTGTGACTAAAGCTGTCACGGAAGCAGAGGCGACACGATTTATCCTCTGAGCCACTCCTCCCTGCTACCTTTGACATTCTGTTATAACATCACGAGGAAATAAGCTGATGGATTTTTCTCCAATTTGGTCCAAGCATAAGCCCTGTTCCCCTTCCACCCTCCCTCCCTCCCCCGCGAGTTATTCTCTTCCCCGCCGTGCTGTCCACCAATATCCGCCACGTACACCCCCGTCTTACCAACTCTGTGCGCCCATGAAGCCGCCGCGGAATATATCCGCGGAAGAAAAGCCGAAATCTTTGCCGTAGTGCACCGGGCCGATCCTTCAACTCACACAGCCTGACAAATAAGTTGTGACCTTGAGTAATATTTGCCCATTATTCAGAAGGCACTCGAGCAGATATTAAAAATAGCCCTCATTCCACATGGCTCGCTGGAAGAGGTGGAGGTTGACTGTTATCAGAGGTGCTTGCAGGTATACAGTATGAATATATATATATATATATATATATATATTATTTCAAGATAGAAATAACAAGATTAATTTTATTCAAGCTAATTGCTGTTAAATGGCTTCCTCAATTTAATTCATCTATATTGGGCCCTGATTTTATACTATATTCTATATTAAATCTTGAACTTTTCTTAATTAAAGGTGCAATTTGGGGCTTCACTTTGCATAAATGATGAAATTGCCCATATTATCTCACTCTTTTAAGCTCCCTCCAGAGCCACATACTACATATTCTATACAACTCTCTTCAGAAGCTGAATTGTACACCTAAATAAATATTTGGTCTGATTTGGATTATTCCTCCTGCATTGTTCTGTTAGCTGAAATCACTACAGTCACCATTTAATTCAGACCGTTAATCCGAAGAAGATCAGCCCAAATAATTGCGGCTGTTACTCAAGATTTTCTATGTGTTCCAAACCACAAGTTCATTGAACAATACATTGATATCCAAAACCGTTACGCATCCCTCTGTCCTCTCCACCCGTCCTCCCACTCTGTCCCCTCTGCCCTTCAGCCCGCAGAGGGCCGTTTAGCTTCCCAGGGGCCGGAGCATGACCGCATGGCCACTCTGCTGAAAGGCATCATGGGTAATAAGTGGAAATGGCAGTGATCCGGCTCACGGCTCGAGCTGCTGCTGCTCCCGGCCCACAAATGCCAGTGGAGGAAGATGGATCCACCCTGGTTTGACCCCAGTGGGGGCCCTTGCCGTCACACCCTCTTCGTCCTGCTCCTTATCTCTCGCTCCCGTACTCTCTGACACCAAAACGCCACCACGCTCCCGTCTCCCCCCGTGACCTTTCTTATCTTCCTCTTATCACATATACTCTCTTGGCCTTTTCTTTCACTTTTACTTTACAATTCCACATAACGCTGGCAGCCCGTTTCCTGCCTCATTTTCGGCCCTTTATTATATTATTTGGTCACACTTTGCCTTATTACCTGTTATACCTTCGCTGCCCTCATTTTGGTTTCACTCCGTCCATCTCCTCTTTTATACGGGCACATTTCCCTCTCACTCTTCCTCTCCGTCACCCGCGCCTTTTCTCTTCCTGTTACTTTTATTCTATCACCCTCCTCACCCTTCCCGCTCCCTGACCCGCCCCGTTCCCTTCCTCGCATCCCCCCCGCCCTCTCTCTCTCTCTCTCTCTGTCTGAACTGGGTGTGCAGGCAGCTCCTGAGTGGCAAGGTGACATTGTGTGTCATATCAGCATTCCACGGCAGTCCCCTTTCTCTCCAGAGAGTAATTATTTCTTTCAGAGTGAAAGGTTCAATTTGCTATAAAAGAACAAGAGCCTCAGGTATAGAGGGAGTTTTAGGTTGGGAAGGAGGGAGAAGGGAAATGATAGGGTGGCAGAGAGAGAGAGAGGGGGGGGGGGGGGGGGGGGGAAGTGGGGGAGAACGGGGACATACAGGCTGGCATGGAAGAGAATGAGAGGACGGGACAGGGAGGCATTGAGAGAAGGGTAGAAAGAAGTAGTGAGGGAGGACGAGCCTCTGTGTAGCGGACATACTGTTCTCGGTGGAAGGCTTGTGTGTGTGTGTGGTGGGGGGGGAGGTGGGGGGGGGGAGGTGTGATGTCACAGCTCCCTTGTCTTCCGCTCTGGCCAAAGATTACGTCACCTCGCTGGGCCACCGAAGCACAACTCACAGCCTGGCAGAGACTCAGAGGGCACATGGAGTTTCCTGCAACAGGAACTGAGCAGCGGTGGAAGAAGCACTCGCTGTACTTACCTTTGCCTTTTCAGCCGCGGGGGCTCGTGTTTTCATATTACTTTGCGCTGGTATTTTCTCCCCGTTTCTGTTTAGAGCGTTTGCGCCGGAGTGCCCCTTCAGGATGTGTTTAGAGGGGACGGGCACTGAGGTATTTGTAGGTAAGCTGTCTCCGTTCCATGTATATTACCTTTCCACTTCTCCACACACACACACACACACACACCCTCGCTATCCCGCTTCCCACCGTCACCTGCTGTAAATTGCCCCGGTGGCTCCGGTGCAGGAGTGTTTCTTCACCCCGGTGTCTTCCTGTTGGAGTGTCTCTCACCACTGGGATTAAGGAGCCTCTCCAGACAGGCTGGGGCGCTTATTTAAAGCAGCGGGGCTTGTCACCAGGACTATTTTAAGTGGGAGCTTGAAAGAAATTGCTGCCGCGTTCCAGAACGATGTTGGCTTGAGTTATTATGCAGTGCTTCAGCGGCGAGGAGCAGTGGAACCCAAAAGGCTTACCCTGTTGCTCTCTGACTGTGGCCCGTAGATGAAGAGAAGAATGAGGGGGGAACGGAGGAAGTGAGCAGAAGACTTCACCACCAGCCGTTTATAACGTAGCCTTCTGTAGATCTAGTTATCATTTATGGAGTATTCCTTCCAGCCAGTAGCTGTCAAACCACTTGCCTCGGGGACAATGGGAGGCATTGACAATTGGTTCACAGATCGTTTTATTCCATGAATTCTTTAGACGAATTGCACTGATTGGTCATAAGCACCACGCCTCAGGCCAATAACCTCTATATATTATATTCAGACGTGTCTGTAATATGTTTCATTTCTGTTCATAATGAATGTTGTCAGCTCTCCACCCTGAAGAAACACAAAGGCTTTCCTCTGAGGTGTGTACTCTGAATATTTGGAGACAGTCCCATCAAGAGACGCGGCGGAGAGACTTTCTGGGCGAACGGGCTGCTGGATGCGGCCGGGTTTGTGCTCCGTTGGCTGAAGTGATTTTAATGTTGTATTGATTTTTTTGATTTATTTTTTTCTCCTCCCGCCTGCGTACACACACTCTCACTCTGTCTTAGTCATGAGGAACAGCCAAACGGAGAAAACAAAAACTAAACAGCGGGCTCCTGTCCCGGTCCCCGTGTGCCCACATCCGGCCGTGCCAGAACAAAGGTGCGGAACAAGAGTGCTAACGGCGCTAGCTGGAGGTGTTTGATTTTGACTCCCCTCCAATCTAAGTGATGGATCAATTGTGCTGTAACAGGTTTCCGAAGCGTACCCTACCTCGACCACTTTGTGTTTTCCTCTTCTGCATGAAATCAAAAAAAGTCGAATAATTGAGACTAGCAAAAGAACACAAACAAAACCAATAAACAAGAAAAGATGCAGCGACGGAGAGAGGGTTTAAACTCATTTTCATGCATCTTCCCAGAGGTGTTAAAGTAGAAGGGAGGAAGTAAAAAGGGTAGAAAGCCGGGGTAATGAGTGCAGGGCATTGTTTACAAGGCAGCGAGAGCGGTATCTGACGCCACTGGGTGCAGGCTGTTGTTCTTCTCTCACAGCCATTAGAGCAAACCCCACCACTCCATCTCTCATACGCGCATGCATGAACATCTCCAAGGTTGTGTAAATCAAAGCTCTCTTGCTACTGAACCAGCATATCCTGCCCACCGCGAACAATTACTGCCCCACCCCTTGCTCCGATAACAGAGCGTCCTATCTTAATAAGCATCCCACAATGGGGAGCTAATGGTCTCAACGCTCCTTTTAATTTTATTCATACCTAACTATGAGATATTAATAATGAATGCAGAGTAAACAACAGTTTAAGATGCCGGCCACGCCATTGTGGACTAATTGGCTCATTAAATGTAACATTAGGTGGGAGAGGGGCCCTTGATTGGGAGCTGTAGGCTCCAGTCAATGCTAACACCATCAGAGATCATTGATCTTTACCCGGCCTGCACCGCTCTGATTAAAGAGCAATAAAGATGGGCCTGGTTCCCCCTCGGCCCCCGAAACGCCGCCACCATTCCCTTAAAGTGCCTCGGCCGTTGCCCAAACACAGACGGATTGTTTTCTCCATCACAATCCCCCTGCCAAGTGCGCCAGGGTGACGGCTGGCTCTGTAGGACCACTTGGACACGCCGGCGTGTATCTGGGGTGCTAAATGGTCTCAGGAAGGGATCGAAGAGAGAAAGGGACTGGCTGCGCCCGTCAGATCCTAAGTGCGCAGCATCTCACCTCACTGCCCGGGTGTTGGCGTGACCGGTGTCCATGATTCTTTCTTTCGTGTGCTTCGGGCCTCGTGTTGCTGCAGGGGTCTCTAAAGTGCTTCTGGCCAGTGCTTCGGTTCCCCCTTTTAAAAATTCAAGGAGCCCAAAAATAAATAGAGGACAGCAACTCACAACAAGGCCGGCACACGGCTATGCCAGACACGCTGGACTGCCGCTGAATTTGGATCCGGAAAATAGTAATTATTCTTCTGTGTGCTAGCTCATGCTTGCAGATGTTTATGAAGCGTTTGCTGTGGACATTCATTGAGCTACCAGTGTGTGTTGCAAGGGGTACCCATATTGCAGCAAACAAAGCAAAGCCCCCCCACCCCCTCCTCCCTTGTGCGTGACTCTACCTTTCCAGGGTGACCTAGTGGTGATTGGGATTAGGGGACAGAAGTGCTCCTAGCAGCCCAGTGGCATCTGGCCTGAGCCGGCCAGCAGCCCAGTTGACCGCCCCTCCTGACTGGCAATAGAGGCTGGTTTTATAGCGGCGCTCTGGCCTGAGCATTGACTCTCAAGCTAATAAACATCCAATATGTTATCCCACTCTCACACAAGCAAGGATGATACTCTGTAAAAGAAACAACAAGCCCTCAGATTGTCTCGCAGTAAAAGCCTTTTTACACACTATGTGAACCTATAAAGGCCTACAGGGTGTGTTGCGAACAGACCCTGAGCAGCTGCACAGGGGCTGAAGGTGTTACTGGTATGATGGACTGAAATGTTAGTGACTGCGTTACAATTTAAAAACAGAGATTATCATTACTGTGGAAATTCCATCAGTCCATGGGGCAGCATATTTCTCTCTGCAGATTGAAAAATAAAGAAAATGTCAGTGAAAAACACTGTTTCTTTTGTGCGCTCTGGTATGAAGTGCACTTTAACTCCTCCACAGCACAAGGTCAATCTGCTGTTATGTTAAACACAGTGATCATATAGGCCTTTCCTCTTTGCGGTGGTGGGGAACGATGTACTTGGTTGTGTTAGTGCTGAAAGGCGACCATGTCTGGATAAGACCTTGTTGAACGTCCCCTGTTATTGTTAGACATTTCAAATGCGAATTACTGATGGTGGTATTTCACGTAGGAAAATGCCACGACTTTACATGCTTCATTTTGATGTTTCTTTCAACTTGACTACCCTGTTGGTACAAAGTGGATTTTTCCTCAGGGATTAGATTCATATTATTTCCTTGGATGTTCATTTTGATATATATGCTAAAAGACCGTCACTTGAAAATAAACATCCTTCCTTCTTTAAGTGGCTAATCCCTTTGACTTGCCGCTGCCACGTCCATGTTCACACCCAACAGCCATTACAATGAGCCGAGCAGCATAGCAAGAAATCAAACCACGATAACGGGCCGCCTTGAGCCCGGTCTTAAGGCGCGCGGCTGATATCTTCCGTGCGCAGCCCTCGTCTTTCCCATCTTTCGCACAACACCCTCATCTGCCTCTCTTCCCGCTCGGAGCATGCCTGTGCTGCACCCTTCCTTTGCCCTCCACTGCCCCACCTTCCTGATCTCATCTGCAGACGGAGCATGTGCTGTGGAGAGATAGAGGGTGGTTGAGAAAGGCATCTCCACCCCGGCTAATGACGCCGGCTCCTTTCTCAGCTCGCTGTGCTGAAACTGTTTTCCGCGCCGAAGCAGATGAGAGCAGGAAACATCACAGCAGTCGAGGCAGACGGTCCCCGGCAGATGAGGAGGAGATTGTTTCGAGTGTATGCACTCATGTAACAAGATGCTCGCCCTCACATCCGCATACATATGCACATACCGATCTAGATGTGCCTACGTGTATGCACTCTCTTATAGCCCTCACATCGGCCCAACTACTCTCAGATGTGCCAACAACAACATATATATATATATATATATATATATATATATATATATATATATATATATATACTGTCCCTGACTGTACTGTAAAAGGCAGCATTTTCCATTGACCTCTGTGTCCCCGGACTGTGATATTCAGCCAAGGTCAGCGGTCATCAGCAGGAAGGTCGGGGTGGGAAAGGCAGTTGAAAAGTTTAAACAGGAGGCAAATAAACACACATACCAACACACACACTCACACAGCAGTGTGACTACTTGAGTACAATGGGCTGTGCTCTCATTCAGGGATGCCACAGGTCACCGTAAGAACTTGTGTGTGTGTGTGTGATTCACACTCTCGAAAAGTGAGTAGAGAAACACACACTAATGGAAAGACAAAATCTAATATGAAATCTCACGTGATTATTGAAATATATACACTGCGCTCTCTGTATGCATCACTTATACAAGGCTGAGTCGAACCAACTTTGCATACTTCTCCGATATTGTGACAACGCTCGTACCGATTCACATTCTCTCACCAAATGAGAAACAAGAAGGGGTGGCGGGATTAACGGATCAGTTCCCAATTTCCCCCAGCCGCCCAGAAGTAATCAGATCATCTTGCACCTGACGTGAGGCCTGAATTCCATTAGGCTTTATTAGCAGTAATTATCCCCAGCTTCCACCC
The DNA here is from genome assembly GCF_964276395.1 of Gasterosteus aculeatus. NCBI lineage: Eukaryota > Metazoa > Chordata > Actinopteri > Perciformes > Gasterosteidae > Gasterosteus > Gasterosteus aculeatus. The sequence continues at coordinate 5,562,158 of NC_135689.1, forward strand.
CATGCTGTTCCCTCACTCCATATCCTATATTTCTCCTCCGGATCCCGACTTTGCCCTCTCCTTCCTTCATCCTTTTCGCTCTTCATCGTTTTTGCCAGGTGTTCACCCCCGCTGTGAGTTTCCCTCCCTTAAGTCGAGTGGATCGCTCATTTGTGCTTATAATTTCATCCCTGTCCGTTTTTTTTATTTAGTAATTGTATTATTTGGGCTCTGAACTTCTTTCAGTTTCTTTTCTTTTGCCATTGTACAAATGGACCCCCCCTCCCCCCATACTTCTGACGAAGGTCACTCTAACATTTAAACGGACACATATTCACGCAAAGAACACATTTTTCTTTTTACTCTTCAATAGAATTTCAATAGCCAAAAGCACCGAGGAATACACCACACCGCACCGCCCCCCCCCCACCATCTTTTCTTTTATCTGAACACATGTTTCTTTTTGCAGCAGGCCCAGAGATGAGACGGACAATTGTGAGCTCCTTCACATCGTGTTTCTCACTCAAGCAGGAAGGAGCATGAGGACTACAGAAAAGGCAAAAATCCTCCTGGGAGCAGCTTTTTTACTCCCAGTTTGTGTTCATTTGTCCCCCCGCTCCCCTCGGCTGCCTTTGGGAGCGAGTCAGCACTTGTTTTATTGGCTGTTACTGTGTGTCAGGGAGCAAATCGTTTTTTACTCACAGGTGCGAGTTGAGGATGAGTGTGTGTGGGTTCCATTACTTTTTGTATCGGGTTGGAATTATCTAAGTGCGAAATGTGTTGGTCGCCGCCTCTCCGCGTTTGACGCAGGACCGTGCGTCCCGGCGCAGAGGGCGCGTCCGCTTGTTACAAAGCGAGAACTGTGTTTACTTGTTTCTACATGAGAAAAATAAATGAATATATGCTTATATACGAGGTGTAGCAAAGTAGATGATAGGGCTGATTCCCCCTGTGCTGTTTATTATCGCATTTTGTGTAATTATATAATTACTGCTAATCACCCACCTGAGGTGGCGGCGCTCTGCGGCAACACACTGTTACAGAACAAACACAGCGACCTCAGCACATCTCACACTCATTAACACACTCCTTAACACACTCCTCCCTCGCTCATTCTCTCCCCCCCGCTCGCCCTCTCTACCTATCTCGCTCCCATTCTCTATGCTCATTATCTCTTGTCTTTATTTACATGCATGAAAAGGCACACGCACGCACACGCTTGTGTGCACGCTCCCTAATGTGATGAGGATCCCAATCAACCGTAATGAGATGAAAAGCATTTCGGTAGCAGATAGGGGAGATTTATAGAGAGGAAATCTTCCCAGCAGGTATGTTTCTGATGGGAAACGGAAACGAGAAGAAAGCATCTCCAAATCACATCTGACGCTCCAGCCTCCTCGACAGGCAGTTTGAGGGGAACCGGGTAACAGCGCAGCATCGCCAGATATCGCACATTAGTTAACTGAATGTGCCAGTCTCCAAATGAGAAGGGAGGGCTATTCAGAGGCAACAGACAAATCTCACATTTCAGACTCCATTTCAAAGAACATGAAATTCAATATACCACACCAATCTAGCGCATGCTGTCATTGCTTATGCCAGTAATAGCAATCAGAGATATTGTGTTCACTTTATGTTTGCCAGTAAATATATTAAATGTCATTTAAGCCTTTTCAGGGAGTTGATTGTTTCGCTTTTGTTTTGCGCCGTCTGGTTTCTCGCTGTTTGTCATCCTGCAGATCTTGACATAGGCTTTTATTAATCTGCAGTCTGAATGGAAACCCCCTCGCTAGCGCTCCCCAACGTCCCACTGTCATCTGCTCTTGTAAATCTCCCTACTTAATTAAATTTTACTCTCAGCAATAGGCGCAAATTGAAGTCACAATCCAGCTACGGTGTTCACGCCGGTCAGTTGAAAGATTCAGGGAAATTGGAGGCGGGCATTAGTGTGGACCCCCTTTGGACTGTAGTTCAGCTGTGTTAAAAGAATCCAGCAGCAGCGTAAAGGATCTCTGTGGTTGGCGAGCCTAAATGCACACACACACACACACACACACACACACACACACACAAACTGCGTGCTGCAGTGACTAGGTGGCCAGTGAGAGGCATTATGCTGGCTGACGGTGTGACAGCACCGCTCTCAGCGACCCCCTAAACATATCGCCCAAATAATGAGACAGGTCAGGGGCATCGGGGGCCTCTTGAGGAAAAGGGGTGGGGTTGGCGGTGGGCGGGGCCATCGCGCCTCCTCGATCCGCCACGTCGCCCGCGGACGTTTGCGCCGGTCCCCGCTGTCACCGAGCGCGTCTGAAGGATGGCAGCTGCAGACAGAGGCTGACATGCACGCCTCATATCTGGCTGGCAGAGTGAGTGTATCACAGACAACGCTGCCAAACCACGTTCGTCAGATCGAAGAGGAACTTTAATTTAGTCTGTGTGTGTCTGTAAGTGTGAGCGTTGGTGAGAGTGCAACCCTCAGCTCTCCCTGACAGATAACAGCCGGCATTAGACTTAAAGAAGCCTTGAGACATAGACTCTAGTTTGCACAGATTTCTTTTTATTTTCCCCCATCTCCTCCCCAGATTTCCCTCCATGAACTCTGCAGCACTGCGATTCTGCCCACTCCAAAAATGCAGTGGCAGCACTTTACGGGCCTCAACAAAGCTTATTACTGTACAAGTACAACTTGTGCTTGGAGGCCTGTTTGTAGCTACTGTACACACAGACGTATGGCCACCTTCATTCTCGTCAAGTATACCTCAGGGACGCAGCCTGTCTAATGGGTTGTAGCAATCACTCGCAAACGGTGGCGTCTTTGGAGAAACGCTTAGCTCCGGCCGCCTCCATTACTGTCATCATCAGCAAGAGGAGGAGTCATCTAAAGCTCTGGCATCATGGGTCGTGAAATCAGCGGCTGGGTAAATGTTAGTCCACGTCTCTCGAACTAAAGGCCACACTCTCTATCTCCCTCCCTGTCCCCCCGTGTCTATCATCTATCCAGTCCAGAGTTCAGTGCGCACACACACAGCTGAGGGGGGACTCGGGCCCAATCTCATTAAGGCAGGCAGAGGGGCAGAAAGCCACCAGGAGCCTCCACTCGATCACACCTGAGGGGCCACCGCTATGGAAGGAGCAAATGAAGCTTTGCATGCAAATGTCTGCAGGGAGCCGTTCCGCCTGCCGCCTCACACAAGGGGGGGGGTTGGAGGAGGGAGGGGGGCATGTTACACTGGCGCCTATTTTAACACAGGGGGCTATTTGAACTCTGCTCCGCACCCCCTTGCTCTAAAGATTAAAGATTTTTTTTTTGTTCTCAACCTTGTATCCATCACATGTGCTCTGCGGCCCGGGAACATAGAGATGACATTTCATGACATTTCATGCCATCCACGTGTCATAAAGCCGACATGAAGGTTGACACACAGCTTACTCGACGATGGATCGGCTGTCATAAACATTGATGGCACTACATAACAAATGACGCTAAAGTTTCATGGCACTGTCGTGACATTGAACAATGTCGTCTCTGCAATCGAATGCGAAGCTCGTTCCCCGAGCGCTGACCTAAATCTCGGTAATGTCACTTCGACCAACGCGTTATGATTGAGCGACTCGCTACTTGTCACGAGAAGTCATTATGCGGGGTGAATATCATAATCAAACTGTTATTTGTGAAGGCGTTACCTCCGCGTTGAGCTCTGAGCAAATCAACATCTTTCAGTGTCTTCGGGATCCACTTCCTTTGCCCAGCTTCTGTTCGCTCAGGTGTGTGTGTGTGTGTGTGTGTGTTACCCCCCAATGTCAGCCGGAGGCTCGGGGCGAGCCAAGGAGAGATTGGGTCCCGTCCTCATCCGTATGCATGGCTAAGGCTCCTCCAGAACCCTTTTTGTTTTTAATGAAAACTGGTCTCATGCGTTGTTTACTTAGATGACAGGTCAATTTTCTTCTGATTTATAGCACTGTGGCTCTCAAGGAGATACTGTACTTATTACCTTAAATGCAGTATGCAAAAACAAGTCAAAGCGACAGGCGGGAGGGAGGGAGCGAGGGAGCAAGGAGGAAGGGGTGTGGACACATATAAAGGGTCATTGTTTCCCTTCTGCTCCAGACCGAGCAGCTGTTTGTCGAGGTCTAGACGGGGAGCTGAGAGCGGATCACCTTAGGAGGTCACTGCTGCGCTCAGCTCCCCCCCCCTCGCTAGGCTGCCGGGACTCGGGAGCGGAGATACGTCGGCATTATCGGATTACCCTGTCAGCTACATCTTCATACTTTGTTTTGTGTATTTGGCCAAGTGGCTGGATCCGGTGAACACAGTCGAGGGGTACCTCCCTCTGCTGGTGGAACCGCAGTGTCACACCAACAGTGGGGGGATAAAACAGCTCTCCAACTAACCCTGACGCCTCCTTTCCTCAAATTGCAGTGGGCAGACGATGGTGGAAACGGTGCGCTTGATTCATTTGTTTTAGAACAGCTCAAAGGTACGGGAAGGTGCTGGCGAGTGGAGAGGTAAAGAGGAAGGTAAAGCGATAGAAAAGGAGGTGGGGTGCCTTTGCTTTGACAGATGTAGTTACAATAGCGCAGAGATCAATTATTCAGCAGGCGTGCGTGGTCGCAGGATTAATGACGCGTGCTTCAGATAAATCAACCACCGGTCTCGAACCTCTGCTGGGGTGGAGAAACAGCGCAAAGACAAACATAGGAGCGTGTTCGACGTTGGCATTTCATATCCATCCTTTACCATTAGTGACCTTGAGAATTCGAGGGAGAATGGGGACGGAGAGCACATCGAGCCGCAAATAGCCGTCCAGATTTGGGGATGTAATGTCAAAAAATGAGCACATTATATCATCTTGAATGTCGATTTTGCTCCAAAGGACAGAAGTAGCGCTCCGTCCTCAGACTGTGGGAAGGATATGAAAAAGGAGGGCTGTAGTTGCTGTTGAGAGATTGAAACGATGATATATTTTACAACCTCTGTCGGGCGCTCCAACTTACTACCACCTCCACCGCCATCGCCATGTCTGCCTCTTCCCTTCTCTCCCTCATTCTGGCTTTGACTTTCCTCTAAGTCCTTTTTTAAAAACTTTTTTACATTACTGTTACATTTCTCATCAAAGCCCCCTTGTGCATTCATACAGTATCCTTGTTCTTGTCTGTCTGGCTCTACTTGTATTTGTATATGTGCGAGTGAATCTCTCTGCCTGATTGAATTCGCTCCATTCTCCCCCACTTCCATCCTTGTCTTTTTGGGCTTCAAGGTTGTACCTGTCTGCTACTTCAGGTGCATTTTAGCCAATGCATCTGTGTGCGCCTATAATTCCCTTCCCCTATTTGTCCATCTCCTTTATCTGCCTGTCTCTTTTATCTGTCTGCTCCCTAGCCGCTGCCCCATCCCAAAACAGCCCTCGTGGCCTTCCCTCTCTCTACAGTTGAAATCACATACCGCTGTCAGGCGCTCATCTTCAAACACCAGCCTTTGCCCAGCCGGAATGTCAAATCATTTCAGTTTCAGCACCGTTTTTTTTCTCTTTCCTCCTCTTCGTCTTTGTTTCTCTGGGCCTCTAATGCTCGCAGTCTCTCCTTTACTATTCTACTCCATTGCCATTCATCTCTCTCCGTCATGCACACACATTCCAATATGAGTTTAATGTAATTTCCCCGTTTCTCTTCCCTCTCCGTGGTTATCTTAATGCGGCGCACCGCCGCACCGCTGTGTTCAGGAGTGTTTCTGTGGAGACCAAGCTAACCTTCTCCATCCAGATTCGAGTTATCGCAATTAATCCAGAGTGGAGGGGGTGCCGAGGACTTTGGCCGTATCAAAGCAGCGACGGGACACGGACATTTTGCATTTGAGCGGTGGTGAGGCTGGGCGAGGGAGGGGGGGTGGGAGGGCGCCACTGAGGCGCTGGGAGTGGGAGGATCAAAAACATGTGGATGGTGGCAGAGTGCCGTCCCCTGCTGTGCAGCTCAGATAAAGACAGGTTAGCGCCACAGGTTTCCTCGGCGAGAGAGGGAGCCGGGCGCGAGGCCAGGGGAGATGCACGGACGAGCCGGCTTACAAACTTCTCATAATAACTCAGGCACAAGAAAGCCTTCTGAATTAAAGTGTCACTTTTCATTTGCTTTCCTTTCCCTCTTTTTGGCTCGCTGGCTGATTCCTCCCCCCCCCCCATTCCTCCGCACCCGTAACCAGCCACCACCCGATCCTTCTCCGCATCACAATCAGAACATAACGTGGACTCCCTTGGTTGCCTTCCCCACTGTCTTCATCACAGGGCTGCCCGGGGGCTCTCAGGCTCCTCCATCTGCCTGCTCTGTGTCTGCGGCTCTCCCTTTCTTTCTTTGCTTGTCTCTCTGAATCTGTCTTTTGTGTGTTCCTCCCTTTCTGTCTGCTGCGTGTCCGTCTGCGGGGTTCTTTTGCCTCCCCACACATGCACAGTCAGCAGTACGAGTATTGGCAAACGGGAAGTTCGTTGAATGTCTGCTCATCCAAAGTGGAATACAGACAGATTAATATTCCACAAAGGACATTTTGTCTTTGGTCGACGCCTGTTTCAAACCGCTCACAAACAAGGTGCAAATCTTAGCACTCCAGCAACATTTTGTCAATAGCTTATGTGCCTCACTGAGTCATACTGCCATGACAGCTCCGGAAAGGCTCGCCGGGATGCCGCCGACCTTTTGTGAGGCTTGATGGGCTTGACAGCCAGGCTTGTTATAAATATTGTTTTTAATTCGGTTGGTGGGATTTGTTGTGGAAGTCCAAGCTTTGCACAGAGGATATTGCATAGGAGGCGGGAATCCACGATGGTTGTCTTCGCGGTCATTGTTCTCGATCCGGCTAATCCCGAGCGCTGAGCCGGGCCGTCCAAATTGGGTGAGCTATAGGTGCTCCCGGGGCTAAAAGGGGGCCAAGGAGAGCGAGGATAGACTGGAAGTGCACAGAAACTGATGAAGTTTTCACCACCTTCCCCTCGTGGTGCTGGGAGTGGGCGGGGCCGCCACCACTCTTTAATTGGGCACCGTGGGCCGCAGCGAGAGAGATTGCAGCCTATGTAGGAATAGATTAAGGGCGAGAAAGAGGCGGCGCGATGGGGAAGGCCAAAGAGCGGGGCGAGCCCAGCGCGCTATAATGCCATGCGTAATGGCAGGTGTCGCTCTGCCTAATTTCACGCCTCCGCGAGCGAATGTGCACCCAGATGATCGCCACTTCCAAGTCCCGTCTATCTCTCTCTCTCTCTCTCTCTCTCTCTCTCTCTCTCGCTATCTCTATTTCCGGCCCGCTGCTTAATGTGGAGTCGCTTGCAGTGATGTGTTTGGCCCCGCGTAGGACGTGGACTTTGGTTCCCCTTTGGAACCTTTAAGCGCATGCCTGTAAGCTCCATGACAGGCGAAATGTGCAGCCCGAGCACTAAATAGAGGCATGGGGGGCAGTTAAGGATGCACGAGGGCCCGCCCCTTCAATCTGTCACATGCAGGCCGCATGACGAGGAGGGCTTGTTCTTTTGCATCCGTCTGGGCCGGTGGGGGGGGACGACAGGAGGGGAACACGGGTCCACCAATGGCGCGTTTGCGTGCCTGCGCGTCTGCACGTCACATCGACGGCCTTTCAGAGTCTGACACGGGGGGGGGGTGGGGGGGCGGCGTCCCCGTGGCAGCCGAGACGGAAACCGCTTCTGATCCCTCGTGCCCTGCCCAGCTTTTTATTTGACCCTCTGCTGCTCTTCGACCTCCCCCACCCCCCCACACCCTCACCCTTCTTCTCTCCTCCTCTCTCGTCCTTTACCCTCATTGCAGCGCTTCCTTCCTCACCCCTCCTCGCCCTTTCTGGCCCCTCCTTCCTGTAGTCTGTGTTTGTGTTGGGAAGATTAAGCTGCTCTGACAAAGCTGTGTTTACAAATATGCAGGCAGAGAAACAGGCCAAGCGACGCTGAATAGGAATAGAATACAAATTGCTTTTTTATCTCTCTTAGGGCCGGGGCGAGAGAAAATGTGTTTGCGATTGTTGCTCCTCCGCCTGTGAAGGATAAAGCCTCAGTACTGTGTTTGGGCTTCCTGTTAGCATTCATTCCATCCTCTTCTCTCTCGCCCTCTCTCTCTCTCTCTGTCTCTACGTCCTCCCATTCCCTTTCTTCCCCCTTGCTCTTTCTCCTCTCTGTCTGCCCCCCCCCCCCCCCCCCCCCCTGTCTCTTTCTCCCCGGCGGGAATTTTTTTTCTTGCTGTTTTCTTGGTAATCATATCTCCTCTCCTCTCTTCTTCCCCCCCTTACTCTTTCATGTCTCCCTGATGTGTGCTCCTCTCTCCTCTATATGTGCACCACTCCGTCTCCCATCACCTCCCTCCCTCAATAATTTCCTACGTTCCTCTTCCACCTCGTGTTTCCATACCGGCTGAATACCTCCCTCCGTTGCTCAGGCTCTCCCTCACTCCCTCGCCCTCCATCCATCCTTTTCTCCTCCCTAGGACTTGTCATGATTTACAGTCTCCCTCAGCTCTTTCTCGCTCACACTGGAGATATTGGAAAATTTGGAGTGCCTATAGATCACGGGCAGGTGGAGAAGCCGCGAGCGTCCGCTAATCAGCCCTAACAGAACTGTGGAGCATTACAAATCTGAGCTCTCTCCCACAATTAGGCAGCATGTCTGCCTGGCGTACCCCACGGCAGGGAGGCTGAGCCTGTGATGTCATCTCCAGCAGGTCTCCTCCGTGTGTGCGTGCATGTGCGTGCGCGCGTGTGTGTGTGTGTTTTAGGTGGAAACGGGGGCTCGGGTGGTTTGCTCTCATTAATGCAGAGGACGTGCTCCCCTTCTCCACACAGTGGCACTTTTATCCTTACCTCAGCTAACACAGGGGAAGGTTAATGGGCGGTCACACCGTCTCAAACAATGCCATCTATGTTTATTAAGCAGCGGCAGGCTCACCATGTGATGCTTTTGGTAATTCATTGTTTAATTATATATACGTGACGTTGAATCCCTTGGGGGCCGGATAAGGGGCCCCACTTTACGAGGACAAAGTCAAGGAGAAGAACTAGGAGATACAAAATGTGTTCCTACTGCTCGCCTTCATCCTTACCTGCGACTGACCTGCGACTGACCTTTCGTCGCTGTTTCCATCCCAGGTGAATGTCCACGATCTGTGTTGATATCCCTTTGGCCACTTTCCAGCACATGCATTTGGGTTTGACTAAGCTACGGGAAAGTCTTCTTAGACTCAGCTGTTTCCCACCCTCTTAAAATGACAGCTAAAACCTGACCTGCGACCCCCTCTCTTTAAACGGTGGGACGATAACCGGATTGCTGGATCCATTACTCCACCTTTTAATGGAATGAAGTGCCCGTCCAGGTTGTTGGCCTACGTCTTGTAATGCAAACAGATGCTCATTACTCCTTTTACTGCCATACATTTTTTTTTTTACGTGTCGATTTTAGACAGGCAATCTAGAGGTCGGCCCAAAGGTTAGGTGATAAGGAAGTGGCGTCTTGAGATAATGACTGGTTGCACTTTACATTTTACCTTTTACGCATGTGCTTAGCATCCATTTGTACCCTGCCATCCTTCACACAGGAGAATCTCCTCTCGTGGACTTTCAACTCAAACTATTTTGCTTTGTCAAGATGCAACGAGTCGAAACGCACATTTGCAAGGCGGCCTATTAGCATATCAAAAACAAAGACTTGATTTAATCTGCGGCGCGTCTCCAAAGGAAGGCCGCTTTCTTACGTGTCAGCTGAGCAGAGGAGAAAGACGAGAAACAAATGAAAGCCTGAGGGAGGGAACGGGGAGAGAGAACATTTGCTACCACTGCTGCTAAGGACCCAGCTCCTACTTTAGGTGCTATAGAAACACAGTTTGACTTCCGAGAAGCTGACAGAAGTGCTGCAAGGTTTTCCTGAGCTTTCCTTTGTTGAAGGACATCAACGTGTTGACGAGGTCAAGGCAAGGCCCCTACTGCGTCTTGGTGATGTATAAAATTTAAAAAAATGTCTGATATATTCTCTCCTCTGGCCCTTTAACCTCTCTTTTGTGTCATGGTTTTCAACAGTCCTGTTACTAAGTGAAAAGACCACATTCAGAAGAGATGTAGCTGCAGTAACACACCGACCGTCACGCTCTGGAGTAAAAGTGCTATTTCTATTTGCGTAGCAGTATGTGCATTATCGTTATTTGCAGGTGTGACCTGGCGCACAACTACAATCTGTGTCCGTGTTTTGTGCCTTTGTGTGTCAGCGTGTGTGCGTGTCACTGTATGGCGGCCGTAGCCGCAGGCCACATGCCACCCTTCCATCCCATTAGCGGAGCCCAGGCCCCCGCCGGTGTCTGCTTTAACCTTGGCCAGCGGGCTGCAGGAGAGGGAGAGTAATTCTAACCTTAAAAACCTGCTGATTAAAGCCAGTTTGGTGGAATTCGATTCCACTTAATGCCTTTTGGCCGTGAGCCCGGCTGGCTAGCATTAGCATCAACAGACGCCCCGTCTTCAGTCAGGGAGACAGACAGTGCGCGGGCACGTGGGAAAGCGCGGCCGCAAAACCCCTCACACCCCCCGCGTCCGTCTCTCTCCGTCTCTATTCTTCCTCTCTGTCCTCTGTCTCTCATTCCACTCTATTTCCCCTCCCTCTCTCTCTCCTCATCACCACAGCTCTCCTCCCTGAAACGTCTTTCCTCCGTCAGGGTTTTTCGGTGTGGCAAGCGGTCAGGGGTTTCTCTCTAACTGCCTCCGTCCTGTTATTGTTCTCCTCTTGAACTTGATGTATAGCCGTGTTTACGCGTCCGGCGTGGCTTATTAATTCTCCTCTTCGGGGCCTGTTTATCAATGCTTTGTGTATTTTTAGAGCCGGTCATTTCCATAACACATGCATTTTCCCAGAGCGTCATTTGTTTTGCTTTGTTGAGGAATTTTTTTTCAAGGGTTTGTTTTTCATTCTTTCCTTCAGCTCGGTGCAGCCTGCCAATTCATTTTATGGCCCGCTCAGTTTTGACTGATTTAGAGACTGCAGCTGGGCCAACGGAGAGGACAGAGATAAATCTAAGCCTCTTTTGATTTATTATGTATAATGTCTCATCAACCGTTGCTTAAGTCTTCAGATGCACTGAAGAACTATACTGTTACGACTACAAGCAGTGGCTTAGTTAAAGTGGTACAAAGAAGAAGAATCTTAACAGAGAAAGAAGTCGCTGGTATAAAAAGCCAGCCATTGTGCTGGTGGCACACAGGAGGTGTGCGTTTCTATATCAATCCGAAATGCAAGAGAGATACCGTATAATACGGGCTTTCTGGGCCTGGTGCCACCCTACCAGACACTACAGATCATTTGATTGGTCGGAGGGCAGAAGAGAGCGCCTGACCGTAAAGACAGCAGGTGAAATTCAGAGCGTTACGTTATCAGTCAAAAATGAGCTCATCCTCCAAACTGGAAGTGGCACTTTTCAGGCGTAAGTCATCTAATCACGTCTGTATAGAGCCAGAAATCGTTGGTTGATCAATACTCATCATGGATGCTGTCAATGCCCAGAGTAGCTTGAATCTTGCATGGTCCATGAATCTCTATTGAGTATGGATTTTTGCGCTCCCTCCACGGATGGGGTTTGGTAGCCCTGCCTGATTGGCTGCTGCATGAGCTCTATTTATGCTGCCGTGCCCCTGGCTGAATCACCTGCCCCGGGCATCCAGTGAACAGACACACGCGCACAAGAGCACAAACAGAGAAGGATACATTCCCTCTAATGAAGCAGTGAGCCAGACGTTACTTAACCAGGTGGACGTCCGTGTCAACAACTGTAAAATAGTGCAAGGCCAGTCACTCGATACAATTCATATTGGATCCGACTGTAGATTATTCACATCCGGAGTGATGATATGTGATGACGATTGTTGGCTTAGGAGACATCAGGGGACGCGCGAGTGAGACGTGAGTTAATTGTGAAGGTACCCATAAAGAGTTGGCTGGATGATGTGATGATGGATGGAGACTGAGAGCTGGACAGGAGCCACGTCTTTTAAAAAAGTCAGCAGAACAGTTTTTAATAAATGTTGTCCATGGCAACGTTTCACAGTCAGACGTTTGCCTCATGGCGGGAAAACGGCAAATTGCCAACATAAATAAGGTGCCTCACTTTTGATTCCGACTGTCTTCACACATCCTTGTGGTCTAATGAGCAAGTCTCCCCTTTCCTCGGAACTGTAACTGGTGGTGGCCCTGCCTTTTACATCTGAAGGCTTTATTTAAGCCCAACTGTTTGTCACTGGGCTGTCTGGCCGGCTCGAACTGCGCTCCGCTCAGAGCCGCTTTAACACCCTCTCATTGGGCCAAGGCGGAGTGTCATCGCCTCGGCCGCCCGCTTGAGTGACAACACCAAATGATTTTGCTGCATCAGTGTCTGACTTTGGAGGACACACGTCGCTGTAAGTCTTTATTTTTTTTCTCCCCCTCCCGCTGTCTGCAGTGACAGCGCATGAATACGTTATTGACACGCTCTCCAACAAGACTATAAGCTGCGTATCATTGTTCCATTGTGTCTCATTTGCAGCCCAAACTTGTGTGTGTGCGCGTGTTGCTGTGCACACAGTGCACACCTACCTATTTGTTTCACTGTTTTAGTGTCAGTCTGCAAAGGCTGTTCAAAATGACACACTGCGAAACTGCACTTTAAATGAGAGGAAATGTGTGTACGTGTGTGTATAATTACGGTTTAATTGCTTGCCCTGTGATGTGCTGTCATCTGTCACAGCCCCTAAGACAGCAAATAATGGTTCTGCTGCCGTCACTTTGTCACCCAGACGCTCGGCATGCAGAGAGCGGCGGAAACGCCAGTAACTGATATGCGTCTTGAATTACTGATAGGCGCTCGAGTATGATGAGCTTTGTCTGCCCGGGCGTTTCTTGTGCTCTCTAAAGTATGTTGGCCGGGGTTTTGTCTATCGTGACTTTTGTCTGTGCACGTGTGCGTTCGGATGTGCGCGTGAGCGTGACAGCTTGTGTCCGCGCGTCTTTGAACATTTCCTTGTCTGTGAGTGGGAGCAGTTTGGTGCTTAAGAACTCATTGTTTAATTGTGTGTGTGTGTGTGTGTGTGTGTGTGTGCTTGTGTTTGATGCCTCCTGTATATCGGTACTGACGGGTGCAACAGTTGTGTTATGCTTTAAGCTGCTTGTTGGTCTGGCACGGCGCTTTGTGTGGTGGAGAAATGGAGTAAACAGAGGGAGGGCGAAGCAGCCTGCGGGCAAATTTATTCACTCCCCAGTCGCCGTAGTCACAGAGGCCTGTTGCTCTGGCCCACCTGTCAAAACTGAGAACCGTGCCGTAGCGCGGACACCGCGGCCCCCCCCCCCAGTGGGCCAAGTGCTCTAGGCTACATCAGTACTGACCATGATATATCTATAAACTTTCCGTAATCGGAATTAACAAGACAGCAAGTTTCTTAAGCACGCAGGCGGCATATAAACCAAGTCTGCGTTTCCCGTGTGCGGTGAACAGATATGCAGCGTTATGGCCCGAATCGATGTTGGTGTTTCAATTTAAAGTCCGAATAGACATCGTGGTAGCATTTTGGTCCGTGTGCACCTTTCACAAAAGTATCGCAGGACACAGGGAAAGGTAAACACTTTAGTGCCATTTGGGGCTAATTTACCGTATTACATCATAACTACAGTCCATGGCATACATGCTCAGTATGTATCAGTCTGTGCGAGCTGCTAACAGTTGTGGTCGACTGCAGCAATGTTCAGTGCACTGTGGGAGGAAGCGTCTGTCCGTTGCCAGCGTGGAGTAATGGATGGCGGAGCTACGGGAGTGGGAGGAGGCATACATCCTATTTCAGACAGCTGTAATGGATGAGAGTACGGCGAAAAGGAATAAGAACAGGAGGAAGCCTGCGTGCCTTCGCTAACGTCTATTCGCTAGTATTGAAATCGGTTCACAATAGATGTGTTGGGAACAAAGGAACACCTGGAGAACGCGTCCAGGCGGATGTGACTTTTGCTGTTTGTGAATTGGTCATCAGGCGTCTGTGTGTGTGTGTGTGTTGGTGTTGGATGCTTCTGCGACTGTGTGGTGTGTTTGTTTTGTTTTTGGCGATGTAATGCTCCTCTCGCCGTGTGCCCAGCCTGTGTAGCTGTGCGACGGTACTCTGTTATAATTAATTATACGGTTCCACGTTGGCAAACGAGTGTCTGCAGACTTCATCTGCAGGCCCGGGCGCTTGGTTTTAGTTAAACAAGAGGAGCACATAACACATCTCCAGGCACCTATTTATCACACGGTGCTCCGAGCAATGTAGCCCAACGCCCCCACCAACAACCACCCCCCCCCTTTCCTTTTACCATTACCGCACCCTCCCCTACCACCTACCCAGTCACTCCTACAGTGCCTGAGGAAAGCCGCCTTCACTTGTTGAACACGCGGCTTCCGAATAATGAGGCCGGGTCATGTCTGCACACGCACCCGTACTCGCTCACTAACAGCGGTGATTTCTCCTGATTTCTAAACAAAGAGTTATACCAAAGTCAATCGGAGTGAAGCTCAACCCTCCCGACCTGCTTGTTTGATTTATTCCCGCAAGAGCCAAGCTCCCTGTCTTAAAGTGCAAACCAGCCCACCCTCACCTTTCACAAATATTAGATTGTAGAAAAGCTGCCGAGCCGGTGAAGGTCGTGGAGGGGGTGAGCGCTGCAGACAAAACCAAGGGTAGCGACCCCCCGCGGGTCACCTGGGAGCCGGGGGTCCTGGGTCTACCGGAGAAGAAGCATGGAGGAGGATAAGTTCTCGCTCCTGTTCACCGCCGCACAGGGGCTTCGCTGCGTCTTTCCCTTCACCGCCGGCCGCTGGAAAAAAAATGTCTCCTGGCCCCTCTGCCAGAAACGGGGGAGGCGTTATCGGCCCGGCCTGGCTCTCTCGCCGCGGTAACGAGGCCCCAGGCGCAGTATTATCTGTTTACGATAAGGATATTAATAACGCTGTGCTTTAGTTACGTGGCGCTATGCCCTGCGGGGCGGCGGAGGGTGGAGGAGGGGACGGGAGGGGTGGAGTAAGGAGCACCTGAATCATTCTGTCAGGGAGCCTCTCCCCAGAGCCGGAAAAAGGGGGAGAGGAGAAGAGAGGGAGGGAGGGAAAGGAGCCATGTGGCGACGCCGAGGTGTTCGCCGGTTCACCCCGTCCGCTTCCTACTTCCAGGTCACAGACTTTGTTTCAGAGAACAATGGCGTGACCATCTGCCAGCTGGTCCGTGGGGGGAGTTCAAAGGTCACAGCTGACACGGTCAGAGCGTATACTTTGCTGCAATGTAACGTTCCTTTATTTCTGCCCCCCCCCCCCCCCCCTCTGCTGTCTCTAGTGTCTGTATGGCTGCTACGTCCACTCCTCCATCATCCCCACCTTCCACCGTAGGTGCTACTGGCTGCTCCAGGTAAGACCTCCTCCTTCTCCCCCTCTGCAGAACACCACGCTTTAGTTTCACTTTCGAGGTCTCCCCGGCCCAATCCACAAGAATTGGAATGAGTTGCATGATATCAGTTTCCATTTAACCAAAGCGTTTTATTTTGACAGCCGGCAGGCAGGCACCCGCCCCCTCCCTCCCCCTCCCTTCCACCTCCCCTCTCCCGCTCTTTTCTCTCGCGAGCCTCCATTCCCCCTTATCTTTCCCGGTCATTCACTTTTCTGATGGCATTGCCCGTACACGCCGTCCAGCACCAGGGCGGTATCTCAGTCTGCTAAAAGCTTTGCCATCTCCCCTGTCTAACAGGCGCCGTGATGGGCAGTAAAAGCATGATGGAAGACGTCCCTTGTACAGTATAGTGTGCTCGCAGTGGGTCGTCAAGTCCGCCCGGCTGAGAGTGGTTGTAAATAGTAGTCCTTTGATCACCTCCCCAATACATCTCATCATTCTCGTTTAGCATGGCGGCCATTATTGTTGGAAGGTGGCTGATGTGACCAGCCATTCACAATTTAAAGGGAGCATAAAGCACACACGCAGAGAATAGTGGTGTGTGGAGCTGCTGCTATTTGTATCTATCTATCTAGCCAGATAGAGCCGAGTTCTATGTCGTATATTTATTTGGGAGGAAAACTGTCTTTGGGATAAAGACTTGTTTCCCACAGTGACGCCAGTGCAGCTTCCCAAAGTGGTATTTTCTGAGGACACGAGTCACGACCTCCCTGCCGTACTGAATGGACCCAGAAGACTAATTCACTGTTAACCGAACCGAACCCCAAACAGTGTTGGCTAGCAAAGGAAATGAGCTGACAAAATGGGGGGAAAAACACTGGACTTATACTGGACTAATACTTAAATACTAATCCAAAATATTTTGAGAAGAGTTTTTGTCTCTCAGGCAGTAATCGCACGTCTCTTCTGAGATCAGCGGAGCTGCTCGGGTTATTTCCTCTGAAATCTGTTTTCCAAATGATTTGAGGTACAGTGTGCAACATTCGGGAAGTAACCTCCTTTACTAATTCCAGCTGCTAAAGCATCAGCTGAAGGAGAAATATGGAAGTAACACACACGCGTTACAAAGGGAACTTACGCTCATGGGTTTCGAGGTGCACCACCGAGGGATGAAAACATAACAGGTCAGATCCGGAGTCAACCGGGGGTCGCTCAACTTTTTGAATCTTCAGCCCTCATTTTCAACGTCTCTCTCTGCCAGTTTCAGCACAGACAAGTAAAAACTCGTGAAACTTCACCGCAGTTCACCGACTGTTATGGAAGCGCATCACCTCCAAACAACCTGGTTAGTGAATCCCCGGCTCTCACCTCTCCCCCTCTCACACCGCCCGGTAGATCTCCTCCCGTACATGACTCACCCGGCCCTGCTGTGCAGGCAACACATTAACTCGTTCAACGGGGGGGAAAGAAACGACCTTCTGCTGTGCAGCGAAAAAACATCAATTTCCAAAGAATTTTTGTTGACATTTCTGGATCCCCAGATTTACATCTCTTTTTCTGGCAGTTTATTGCGGACCACCTCTGCTGTCAGGATGCCAAAATCACAATGACACCAGAGGTAAAAGATTACGCCACCTCAGTCCGTAGCACGTCCGTCTCTCCAGGCCGCTTTCAGTCAGACCACTGAGAGTGTCAGTCTGGGTTACAGCAGTCTCTTTTCACCTGTCTCTGGTCTCTGAACACTCTGCCGCTGACTCCCTGTGTACCATTTGCTGTGTCCATGTGAGATATTTGCAGGCAATAGTCTGTCAACCACAGAGCAGCGAGGAGACTGGAGCTCCCAGAGCGGCAACAGGGAAAGGTCACCAGTGAGTGAAAAATGTAAATATCCAGCCATCCAGCGGCCACAGTCACGGAGAGACAGGGATGGAAATAACTCGTATTACACAGCACCGACAGGGAGGGAACACAGAGGACGGGGGGGGGGGGTGGGGAGTGGATGCAAAAGTTAGGCTGAAAAATACTCAAGTTTAAAAAAGCATCCAGCAGAATAGAAAGGAAGAAAGTGGCCGCTGTGTATAGGTGGGTATTTTTAGATTTGTTATGTGGAAGAGAGACACAGGCAGGCGGAGGTTGGTGAAAGGTATTTTTAGGGAGGGGGGGGGTAGCCTGTGGGCGTGTGCCTCTTTATCCACTCTTTATTGAGTCAAAGCCGGGGTAATGAGACAGGGGACAGGAATGAAGACTTGGGAGGGGAGTGGGGGGGGGGGGGGGGGTCCTCTCTAACTCCATTCATTGTCTTTTGTTCTCATCACCTCTCACTCTCAATCTGCTCCTCGCCAGCACACCACCTCCACCTCTCTACGGCATTAGACCACTTTAACATGTCTGGCCCGTCCCCGCAAATGGCTGCGACTGAAGAAAAGCGCCACCGCAGTTATCGCGCGGTTGCAAACAATGAATCCAAATTGCTGCTGAGACAGAGAGCTGCCCGGAGCGGACCGTGTGGTTTGTCACTCAAACTCACCACCCTCGTTGAAGAAGGTAAAACTAAATTTTAAAACAGCGGAGAGGCTGTGTGTCACATGTTACCGGCAAATCCCAAACAATCACCAACATCCTCACAGCACATTATGCATCTGCTCTTTAAGCGCTGTCAGTCCAAGCCGGAGTGTGTGCCGTACTCCCTACGAGTGGAGTTCTACGCAGCCTTTCCATCCACAAACTGTCATGGCGCGCGCGCACGGACGGACGGACGCGCGCCCTTCGACGGCGACGATCTCTCCCGTCCCGGTGGCACTGATTGATTCCGCTGCTCCGTGTCCCCTTCTCTTGTTTAGTGCTAATCGAATGTAATTCCCGGCTCGCGCCTCTCCATCAAACGAGACAGTGGAGTTTGTGCCGGCCGACGGGGGCACAGAGGTGCGGATAATTATGATATTAATACGGAGGGGGTCTGAGGGGAAACTTCATTTGTCCCGCTGCCTGCCACGAACACAGAGAGGGGTCAATAGCCTCTCCCGCTTTTCCTACTTTAAAGAGGAGGAGGGAGGGATGAGATAATGAAATGACTAGTACGGCGGGAGGGAATGCTGACGACCTTGTTTCTTCACAGCTATCACTTTTCTCCCTCTTACCTTCCCAGGCTTAGGCCACTGCGCTCTAGTCTGTCTCACATGGATACATTATTAATATCACCATTCACCGCAGTTACATTTTTCTTATTAGTCCTTCAAAGTATAATGACTTTGGAACCACTTGAATTAGTGTTATGTTGGAAAAATGAGTCGTCACTGTTGTCCCTGTGACAATTCCAGAACTATTAGACAGTATTTCAGCTATTCAAATTCGTGGAATAATTCAAAGGTAACTTAATCAGACAGGCAGAGTGAGAACTCTGTGACTCTGCGGTGCTGTCCGTGGTGCTGAAACCGGCTCTGATCTCTCCTTTCTGACTGTTCTGACCACATCAGGGTATTGTTTCTTTGGGCTGATTTATTAAAAATCCAAACAGCCCCTTTGAAGTCCCAGGCTATTCCCCAGAAGCCATCGCTGTCAGCGGATCATACGCAGGGCCCAACACGTGCACGCCTCCTCACCGCCAGTCAGGCCAGGGCCCTCTCTCGCTCTCAAACCAATCGAATGGGAAAAGTTGAGTAGCTTTGCTGCAGTGATCCGTCACAGGTCGGTGTGCAAGTATAGGATCCAGTAACTAAAGACCGCCACATGCCTGCAGGCCAATGGCAGACAGATGGATTCTTTATATCTGCCAGAGTCCTCTATTCGTTCGGATCAGTTTAGTTGCCTCTGCGTTGAGCACTGGGAGACAGGTGCCGGATTCGGAGTGGCTCGGGTGATGTGTGATGACGGAGCAGAGCTGTCAGGTTCAGACTCGCATCAGATACGTCCAGACTATGCAAGGCTACGTAATGAATATTTCACTGAGGTAAATCATAGATGAGCCTGGGCACCGTTCTGTTGATTTCACTGCAAAGATAGAGAGGCAGGGAAACCTGGCGAGGTTTTGACTGGCTGTCTACAACCTCGGGGCAAATGGAGACAGTAGAAATATAATTGCCTTTAGCTATGCAGGCTGTTGTTTGTATCAAGTGGAAATGCACCTCTACGGAGTGTGAGATCAGATGTACAGCATATGAATCTGACTCCATCACCCTGACATTACCGCTCACCCACGAAATCTCAACACCGGACTGGCAGAAGAACGGGCGGCATCAACCGCATTGGGAGCGTGCGTCCGCACATCTGGTCGGCGTGTGCTCATCCTTTCCTGTGCGTGTGTGTAGATGTGTGCGTGCATGTGCGCGTGTGTCAGGCTTCGCCCTTCCGTTAGATGCTCCCAGCAGCCTGCTGCTGCTGGCAGGCCCCCACTCTCCGTGCCGTGAGGAGAACAGCTGCTTCACGAGCATGTCGGGGTGTGAGCCACGTCCCCCCGGCTCCCCTCATCCCCTTCGCTTCTCCTCCTCTTTGTGTGCAGTCACACAGGAACATCTGACATTAACCCTCTCCAATCCTCTCTACTTGTGAACTATTAAATATGTCCCCCGTTCTGCTGGCGAACTCTCCTCCAGCCCGCCGAGTACCTCCGCTGCCCTCTCCGCTTTCACTCCGAGAGAGAATATAGAGTTAGTTCTGAGTGGGTTTCCACCCAAAACAGTGACACTGGGGCTTCTGACCTCCAAACAAATTGAAGGTTCCTCTGGTGCTTAATTAATGGGCCCTGCTGGAGCACTTCCTCCCCGTATTAAAAAAGAGAGAGAGAAGTTGAGCTAAACCCCCAGAGGCCCGCGGAAACTCCTCTGCTCCGAGCAGACTGATCTGTTTCTCAGTGCCTGCGACCTTTTCTCTAGGCCCGACGCCTGGCCCACCAGCACGGCCAATTATCACAAATCCCCCGCCGCATTTGTCTTGCCATTTTCGCTCTGTGACCAAAGAGGCGTGCATGGCCATAGACTCATGCAGCCTCTTAACCGGCCTCACCCCAGACGGAGGAAACAGAGGCCCACAACAGGTATATGTGGTGCTTAAATAATTCAGTTATCCTGAAAGGTTAAGGCTCTGCCAGGAAAGCAAATTGACATTCATCTCGCTTTCGAAGTTGTCCACCCTTCTTTCACAGGGAGCAGCCATCGACGTGTTTACATTTAGTTGCTTCTGAGATTGTTATCGACACCGATATCTTACGCGTTATTCTCGTCTTTCCAAAAAAGCTCAGGGAGATGGTTTACCAAGCAGAAAACCAAAAAAGTCTGTCGATAATGCAAGGTTGAGTATGAAATACATCAAATGCAAAGAGTATTGCTACAAACTTTGACGCTGATTTCATATTACTCACTCAATGAGTGAGTAATTATCTTTTATCTTTTTATCTTTGCTGCCTCTCCTGTATTCGACAATAAGAGAGTCCCTGTGCACGCAGTCGCCCGCATGGCTTATTTGTGTCTGTGTCCTGCCTGAGTCTCGTTCTCTGCCGTGCCAATCTCAGAGTCCCCTCTCGTGTCGAGCCACAGATCTGCTCGTGTCACCGTGCGGGTTCCGGCGTGATGGCAAACAGTGTGTGTACGCAATCTCCCAGCTTCCCAGAGAACACTGGTCACAGCTAATGACCAGAACTGTCCGATTTGTCCTGGCCTGATTACTCCTCTGAGCCCCAATTAGCTGTGGATGAGGGCTGACATCCGGACACGATCGCCTGGATGTGTCACAGAAGGAGAGACGGGGAAAGGGAAGGATGGAGTTGAGAGGGGAGACGTGTGTGCGAAGGGGATCTGTTATGAAAGCCGTAGTAAATATAGATACTGCTTCACTTTGCATTCACATCGATCTCAATTCCCCTTCAACCATCTCCTATCAACATACAAACAAACTGCTCTGATTGCAATTTCTATAATTGGCAATTTTCATTGTGAAAATCTGAGCGTGTTACTTGCATCTGGTCGGCGGCGGCGCGCTGATTTCTCTGTGGGTTATAAAAAGACTGGGGATTGTTTGTGGACATGGAATAAAGTATTGGTCCTGTGTGGTTGAATCCATTTATTAGTTGATTAGAGAGGTTGTGTGTTTATTATGGATAAAAACAATGCCATTGCTTTTCCTGATTGTTAATAACAATCTCTGTTATAAACCTCATTTTTATTTTCGATTGTGTGCCTTATATCGCCTTCATTTTCCTTTCCCATTCCCTCTCGTCTTTTTGTTCTGGTCTGACCCGAGCCCCCCGTCCCACTGTTCTATCTGTCTCTATTTCTCTCTGCCACTTGGTTTCTCCAGGGTTTCTGAAATGAAAATCCAGCTTTTTTGGCGGGAGGGGGGGGGGGCTTGCATTCCCTCTCAGTATGGGGCAGTGTAAAAAGTAACTACAAGGGCGCACAAAGCCTTCAGAGTCGAACCAGATTTCTTTTTTAGTCTTATTTTGATCTGAAAAGATGTCATATCGAGCTCACATGCGCACACACCCTTGAGTGGGATGGCTGTGCTCCCATTTCTGTCTGCTCCCCCCATCTCCAAACTCGCCCACGCGAACCAGAGAAGACACAGAGATTAAGAGGAGGAGCAGGAGGAAGAGGAGAGAGAGAGAGAGAGAGAGAGAGAGAGAGAGAGAGAGAGAGAGAGAGAGAGAGAGAGAGAGAGAGAGAGAGAGAGCAGACATGTAGAAGGGTAGAAGGAAGGAAACTAGCGAGGGGAGGGCAGGGGGTTTGTGGGGTTGTGGGGGGGGGGGGGGGGGGTTTCGAACAGGGGATTAGAGTCGACAGATCAGAGGTAGTAGGTGACATCATTTGGTAGCGATGAGCAGGAGCAAACGAGCAGTGCGAATCACCCGCCGTTAACGAGCTTCCTCGTGAATTTTCCGTGGCCGGATGTGGATTATTTACTGCCTCCTCCCAATTCATAGCGGTTGTCTCCCGGAGCCAAATATCGGCCTCCTGTGGCAGCATCCGGGGATGTTTCCACACAAATAGTGGGAGGTTTTTGTCGGCCCCTGGTGTGGCCCCTCCGAACCTTCATATACATGTACAGTCCGCAAGGGTAGATTCCCCTCCGCCTGAACTACACAAATAAAATCAAACATGAAGAAATGGACCTCCCCAGTGCCCTCTTCTGATATTTTATAGTTGACTATGTTTACCTCCCAATGCAGAAACCATAGCAGGTATAAGAAGCTAATTGGTGATACTAAAATGTGGATTTTGCTTTCACCTTCTCTTTTTTTTTCTTTCTCTGTGTGCTTGAAATCACTTTGACAAATCCAGCAGGGATTACAGCCATTTAGTTGAGACTATACGCGCGTATAAACCTGCATGTTTCCATCGGTTCCCCAGGGCAGCCAGCCCCGGGAACAGAGAGGGGAGACAAGTAAAGAGATATGGAGCTGGAATATGCCTTTTCTCGTGCTCTTAGGGCATGTGGGCGGGAAGGGGTCGATGGGGAAATATACATTTCTGTTTTAGCCGGGAGCCCAGCAGCAGCAGCAGCAGAATCACTTTCATTGGCTGGAGTCTAAATATTATATGACTTCCTGATGGCAGTGTGCTGTCTGAGCCCCTGTCTGGCCGTGCATTAACCCGTCTGGATAAATCACCCAATTACCCAACTCTGTTAAACTACAGTCTTACCTCATCCTCCCATCACCTGTTTCCCATGCGCCCTTTCCGCCTCTGATGCGCTCGTTTTGGGTGCACGTCACTTCGTGTGGCTGCACAGTGTGTGTATGTCGAGTTTCTCTGTGGTCCTCTGCCAAGGCCCCCAACGTCACATGCGGCCTGGCAGGTGACAAATAGATTTTTAATTGCTTGCACCAGCAAAATCATTAGTCTCTTCCCTTTCCTTGGTGGGACCGGGCAGGACGTGTGCGCAATAATAATAGCCTCGGTCCCGTTTCCCGCTTTCCGCCTGCTATTTTTAGAGCAGGTATTTTAAGGGCCCTCTCTGTGTGTTGCCCATGTGCGCGTGTAAATGTATATTTGTGTGTTTGTGTGTGTGTGTGTGTGTGTGTGTCCACAGTCAGGGTGGGCTAAATGGTCCAGGGGTGCTTTTCCTTGTTTGTGACCGGGGAAGGAGCGTGTTTGTCAACCCTGCTTCTGCCTCATGAGAGTTTTTCTCATTGCTTTTGCTGTTCCCCGCCCCCCTGGGAGCGTTGTGTGTGTATGTGTGTGTGTGTGTGTGTACGTCTGTGTCTGGCGGGCTCTGGCCAAGGCCATTGCGCTGTAGTGCATTACTGTAGCAATCCACCGACACAGCGGCCGGCCAGATGAAGCCGTCCAGTTTATGGAGCAACCTGCAAACTCCAGCTGCTTTTGGTTGGGATTGTGCTTAGTGGTGAGATATAGTATTGATTTTCTCTCCTCGGTGCCCTTGCCATCCCTGCGTAGATATGCACCAGTGCTCAGCATCCATTCACTTAGAGAGGGGAGGGCGCGGTCGGGGGAGGGAGGGAGAGGCGGGGGGGCAGTGGGTGATGTTTATGTGACGATACTGACCCCATTCGTTCACATGGAAAAGGCGTGGAGCGGGAAGCGGCTGGACGGCGGAGGGGAATTGAGTTTGCGAGGCTCAGATTGCACGATACACCGTGAATTTGATTTCTGTGTTATACAAGCGTATTATCCGTCTGCTGTTTGTGCGTCTGCATTCTTGTATGGGCGCTATTGTGTGTGTGTGTGTGTGTGTGTGTGTGTGTGGGAGTGTGCGGGTTTGTGTGGATCTATCTGTGCGCACGGGTGAACGTGTGTGGCCCAATCTGGGATCTGTGTGTCGTTGGCGGTTGCCAGCATATTTTTTCTCCCGTTTTTCGCCCTTGGTTTAACTCCCAGTGGGGAGCCAGACCCCCCTCTCCCCCCTCCCCACCCACACTCCTCCCCCTGCCACCGACCTCCTTTCCTTTTAACAACGTGGTAAAATCAAATACGTGGTCAGTCATTATTCTAAACATTTTTCTTGTTGAGCCCCCTAGCCACATTGCAGCGGTTAATGAAAGCGCCTCATTACAGTAAGTGTTTCATACATAAATTATGTTTGGAAATATGGTATTGTATGGAAAATATTAGTGTGACCTTTTTGGGAATTTTAAGTCTGAAGCTCATAAAATGTTCAAGCAATAAAAACTGAATTGGACCTTCAAGACTGTCAGTGTTAATAATATCTTTAGGTGGGCAGTAGATCAAATATCCCAGTACCAGTAAGCACAGTTCTCTTTTCTCACACACACACACACACACACTAATGCACACGCACACATAGCTTCTCAAAATCTTTAAACTCCATCGTAACTCTGAAACTGAAAAAATGTAATGATATAATCATGATCCATAATTTTCTCCTCAATCAGACTCTTCATTCCCCTTTTTCTACCTCAACTGACAGGATTCATTTTTATGTGTTGGAAAGTGTATGATTTGTTTTGGCGATCCGTAGTGCTGGTGCATTCTTGTGAAAGCAACGCCTTAGGATTCTTTCTTTTTTTTAATTTTGACATAACACCTGTTGTTGTTTCTCAACATTTACACCTCTTTTTTTTGTTGCTGTCATTAAATTCTACCACAGGTGACTAATTGGCGCACCGATAATGTGATGTCATCACAGCTGTGTGTCTTCGCCGTGTTAAACGCCCCTCCAATGAAAAAAAACAGGCACTACCTATTTTATGATTAGTAATTTTCCTTTTTACCAATAATTACTTAGTAACGCGACCAGCCGGGCCGAATGTCACCGCTCTGTATGTGTGTGTGTGTGTGTGTGTGTGTGTGTGCGTAATCAGACAGTGTTACCCAGGCCAAACACCCCTTCCCTGGCAGCGGTGCGGATGGGGAGACCCCGTCTCTTCCCAGTTTCGTCTCTCCAGCTTTGTTTGACTGAGTAGCGGCGTGGAGCTGGTGCTGCAGCGGGCCGGAGTGGCAGCAGCGGATACGTGGGTTGCCTGAGCCAGTGGGGCTTGGCACGGAGAGGCAGCATATGTTCATGGCCAGCTTCCGTCCTCCTCTCCAATCTTTCTCTGTTTCTCTCTTCGCTTGATACCCCCCCCCACCCTGCCCGCCTCCACCCACACAAACACACACACACACACATACATCCGCTTCTTTTGGCTTTAGCAGCTAATATCGCCCGTTGGAGACGGCGCGGTACGGAGATCAAAAGGCGGTGGGGATCCCAGTGTCGTCCCCCCCCCCCCCCCCCCCCCCCCTCCCCGAGGACGCCCCACCGCGTCTCGCTCATGCAACATCCCCGTCTTCTAACTGTGACACACACACACACACATTCCTCTTTGTCATTTTGTCATCTGGCATGTGATCAGAGAATCCTCGGTGCAGCAGGTAACAAGTTGTGGCTGCAACGAGCCTCACTGCTTCATGTTTTTGATGCTTTTCCAAGAGGGGTTGGTCACCAGCACCTCGGCCTCCCAGTGCACTACATAAACACTGGCTCTTATCCAAGCATGTCAGAAGCAACCATCTCGGAATACTCCTGACTAACAGTCAGCTGGCCAGCGAAGGGTTAACGCCAACCAGCTGTTTCAGCCTTTCACACCTTCTCTCCTGCTGGCTGCTCTCCTCCTTGCCTCTTGGACCAGTAAATGAGCACTCATTTGCAAGTTAGATAAATCCTTTGAATGTATTATTGATGCAAACAAATTAGCCTGTGGGCCCCAGACAATACCTAATGGAGCCTTGGCTTATGGGTGAGGTGGTTTCCAGCGAGAACACTGTCGGTGTTCCACGATTGATGCCTGCTCCTCTGCCCCGTAATTATTTCTCCTACAAATTATTCAGCTGTTCTGATTCAGTTTGGTGGTTTAAAGCAATGCTAGTTATAGCTGCCTATATGATTCCAGGACCTAAATCCTGCCACATTCATTAGTTTATTAAAGGAATAAGACACAGGCAATTAGATAACTGGGATAAAGCCACCAAAATTAGGGGATGTGTTATTATTCAAGTTTATGCATGCTGGTAATTCACTGGGGTTTATGTTAGTGCTTTTTCAAGGATATTCTCTTATCTTGTTGTCCACAGCACACATTTTAACAGCCTTGTATAAGCCTGTTCACGTATTTACAGAGACTCAAAGTGACACCCGTTCACAAATGTGAATAGACACACTGGCAAAGGTGCGGACACACACACACCAGCGCAAACACACCAGCGTGCGCGGCATTTTCTGCTGGTTGGCAAAAGCACGGCAGAGGCAGAGGTTGCAAAACCACGGATAAAGAGCGAGAGAGGAGATGAGAGAAAGAGGGGACTGCCGTACTGTCCTCGGTCATTAGGACCCGGTATTGATCAGAAGAAGGGAGGAGAGGGCAAGCTGAGAGGGGGAGGGAACGAACGGGCCCCCAGGGCTCGGGGCCCAACCCTCTGGTGGCCTCAACTCAGTTCAGGGCCGTCAGGGGATACATCAAAGGGGTCTCGTCCTTCCATCCGTCCCATAAGCACACACGCAAACACACGCATTAATGCGTGCACACACATTCCTCTCGCCCTCGAAAAAAAAGCGCTATTTGATGACATCATTTCCCTTTTTTTTTCCTACTGTTTGACATCGTAAATCAAAGCTGATGTGTTCTCACCAGGGTGTTAAAGAGAGTCAGGGCCTCCTATTCTCCCAGAAAGTCCTATTTAGATAGTGTGCTAGTGGTTAATAGTTACCAAGCTTAGCACTCTTGGACATGTTTTAAAAAATAGAAAAATAAATAAAAAGTTCTTTTCCCAAATGCGTACAAACTCGTAAACTCTAAATCTCGGCCAGCAAATAGCGTGCACCTGTTTTTTAAAGCAATTTCCTACACATCACGGAACAAGGAGGGTGTCTGGAGTCGAGTTGGATGGCAGCAATCAGCCAAACGGATCAGACTCCCACTCGCGGCATCAGTCGGCTGGTCATGGCGGTGTGTCCAAATCCTCCCCCCCCGCAAAGTATAGCAGTGCGTGTTGGGGAACTTCTCATTACTCGGCGCTATCTCACGACCAGACCGGTGTTAATGCATTTTCCCCCTCTTCCCCCCCCATCCTCCCCCCACCTCACATCTGCTCCCTCGGCCTGCTTTTCAGCTGACTCCGGTCTTTGGCAATCTTATTTGCCTTTCAATCCAGATCAATCTTATCTACGGCTCCTGCATCATAAACATTTCATAAGCTCCACCTTGACACTGACAGGCAGGAGGTGCCGAGGGTTTGGTGTAAAGTGCCTATGGAAGCTAGTTGACGCCGGGCTTAACTCGCGTCGCAGCGTCATCCCGCACAGCTAAAGACGCACAATGACGTAAAGTCTGCGTCTGGTCTTGTAATGTGCGCGATGTATAATCCAGCAAGCGTTCATCTCACCGAGACACCTCAAACAATTGCGGAGACGAGGCGTGCTTAACGGCTTAATGTAGTTGCCGCGATTCGGCTGTCCTCTGTCTGATTAACACCGGCACCCAGGTCCTCGCCGCGTTTCGCCTCGCCAAGGATTAGGTGGCACCAAGAAACGTGGCTTGCGGGGGAGTTGATGAATATTTCTCCAAATGTACCTGTCATTTCCCTGATGCGAACATCTCTTTCAGAATTCGCGTTCCTATTCGATAGCTGCCCCTCTACCCAGTCAAGCTCAAACGAGGTAAACACAGACCACTTTCTGGGCAAAGCAAGACAGGCGGTGACCGTGTATAAAAAGTACCACTGTCTCTGCGTGTTCCGATAGAGGATACAGACTTTTCTCATTTCCCTCTGTCTCTCCCTTTTTTTTCTTTCCGTCTTTTTGCAAAACAGCAGGTCAAACTTTTACTCTGTGTGTGTGGGTGTGTGTGTGGGCTGCCAACAGTAGAGCAGTCAGCAAAGTGCCACCTCAGCACCTGAGCTTTAATGATTAATACCATATTGATGGTCTCAATTAATTTCCTATTACGCCACCAGAAGGCTGCGGTCGCTCTGTCTCTGTCATGGCCCCGCGCTTGTTTTGGGAAGCCTCTTGGCGGCAGCTGCTGGATAGCGATAGTACGCTTCTCACTAGTTCACGCGCACAACTCTACATGCGGATGTCCCCAACATGCACGCGCGCCGCGACACGCGCTAGTATCTTATGGAAGCACACGCGTACACTATTACACGCTTGCTTTGCCTCCCCTTCGCCTTTCACACACTTCGCACACAGATAAACAAATAGAATGTGACTTTTTGAATCTGTCTTTTCGTCTTTTAGTTACAATGTTCTGCAATGATCAAAAAACCCTCTTCAGAGCCCCAGAGATTCAGCTTTGCCTCTTCAGCAATTTTACAAACCGCTCCTCTCACCTGATTGTGCGCTTTTGGTAAAAGCACAGCGGCCCCTTGTTTTGCATTTGGACTTGGCGTGATATGCAGCGCTGCGTTTCCTAAAGCCGATGCTTTGCCTCTTGTATAATCCCCTCCCCTGGCACATATTTGTAACCGCGCGCAGGATAGCGAGTTATTCCCATGACTATCGCCTCCTGAGCTGTGATTTGATAACACATTCCCGGCCACGGCCTCAACTGTCTGTGGACCTGCTCCGTGGATCAACTCGCAGTCAACGCGGCCCCGCTGGGGAGGCGGAGGGAAATGCTTGTTGTGTTTGTCGATCAGATTGCCAGACCTCTGACGGCGCCCTTTCTCTTCCTCTCTTCATTACCTTCTCAAATCTCATTCAGCGCTGCTTATCTTGGACCGCTCACTCCCGGGTCTCCTTTCCCCGTAAACCCTGCTATCTCTCTCTAATGTGCACTGGTCTCAAAAAAAAAATCATAAACATATGCATACTGTTTTTTTTTTATCTTTCATGTGGACCCAGTACACATCGTCGGTTGCTAGGAAACCATATGAGCGGGATTTTATTTTTTTTCCCCAAGGGGCAGCTGTTTGATTACCCATTTGTACGGTGTGCATGCGTGTTTGTGTGTGTGTGTGTGTGTGCGCGTGTGTGTGCATGCACGTGTGTGTGTGTGTGTGTGTGTGTGTGTGTGTGTGTGTGTGTGTGTGTGTGTGTGTGTGCACGTGTGCGTGGGTGCGTGTGTGTGTGCATGCACGTGTGTGTGGGTGCGTGCGTGTTCAGGCCTGTGTGTGTGAGTCTCCGGAGAGAGGTCTTGCCAAGCTGAGCTCTGGGGCTGCTCCAGTATCCAGCCCAGTAATAATAATGAGCCCCTCACCACACGCGCTCAGCAGTCCTGTAGCCATCGCTGTTGTCGACGTGTGCACGTCTGTGGATGCACGCGTGGCGCGCGTACACACCTGCATGCGTGTGCATCAATGCGCCACTTGTTTGTACTTGACTGGGTCTCTCTTCTGTTACAACCTCAACCGTTGTTGTTGATTGTGACAAGCGGTGTTATCTATTATTGTTCAGTCGGCCGTTGCCAAAGCAGACAGTAGCCAGGTTGGGCTGGACACACATTAGTCGTCCTTGTCACTACCTACGGGTCTCCTTATTTAGAAACGCACCAGCGCATCTTCCCCGGCTGCTCCTGTAAAGTCCTGATTCGCTCG